>NW_026067946.1:8177487-8359952 GCF_014885135.2 Alexandromys fortis
GGGGGAGGGGGAGGGATATGTGAGGCGGTAGAGGGGAGGAGGCAGAAATCTTAAATAAATAAATAAATTTTTTAAAAAAAAGTATAGTTATATGATTGTTCTAACTAAATTAAGAAGTTGGGGCAGTAAAGTAGCTGGGTGGAGAAAGACACTTGCTGCCAAGCCAGATGATACTAGTTTGAGCCCCAGGTGGAAGGGGAAAGCCAACTCCCCAAAAGTTATTTCCTTAGCTTCATAGACACAAACACACGCATGGAGTACAAAAAGTACTTTAAAGTACAAAGGAACTTTCAAATGCCTGACATCTTAACTCACAGATATGACTCTCGTTCCCTCGTAACTTAGAGCAAGCTAAGTGACACCAGAATCAGTCCTTCTGCCTCCATATTGGGAGTAAATATAGTAAAGCATGTCTATGAATGAATATTTCTAAAGATAATTAATTCTTTGAGACAAAGTCTCATTATGCAGCCCTGATTTGGCCTTAGATCTGTCTGGCCTCTGCCTCCCAAGTGCTGGGATTCAGAGGATGCACCACCACGCCTAGTTCTGAAAGCTAATGAACAAAGACTTAAAATAAGTGGAAGAGTTAGGAAGACAAAGGCTGAGTAGTGGACTAAAGGGACCCTAGCGTAAAAGAAAGTTGTAGAATTGGTCTCAGCCAGTTTAAAAACAAGACTCAAGAAGTCCAAAGGGACCACCAAGTAACTCCAGCGTCTATCTGAGTGAGATCAATACAGCAAAAAACCAGCACCCCTATTTGAATGGCTAAGAGAGAAAGGCCTGCCAATGCCAAGTGTTGACAGAGCTATGAAGCAATTAAAATTCTCTGATACTATTGATGACAATTGCAAGTGGTCAAACGCCTTGGAAAATAACTTCTTAGATTCTGCAAACGTCCACCTACCCTCCATGTAATCCAGCCATTCGTCCTACCTTTGAAATAATAATTACTCAAGAGAGGTGAATGTGCATAAAGATTTGTATGTGGATATTTCTGGAAGATTTCTTTGTAATAGTCACATACTGAAAATAATAATATCTTATAAGTGTGTATAAAAAAGGAAACTTATTTTTAATATTGCGATATGTAGGTTAAATGAAAAAGGACCATAAAAGATTCACGGTGGAAATGCCAGGCTTTAGAAAGCTGGGCTGGACAAACTGGAGAAGGCTGGTGTGGAATGTGTCCTACCCTGGACAGCCTTCCAGAAACTGCCGTAGGCACTTCAAGAAGGCTGGCATTTTTGTTGATTTGCTTGTTTTTTTTTTTTGTTTTTTTTTTTTGTTTTTTGTTTTTTTGTTTTTGTTTTTGTTTTTGAGACAGGGTTTTTCTGTGTAACAGCTCTGGCTGTCCTACAACTTGCTTTGTAGACCAGGTTGGCCTCCAGCTCACAGAGCTCCACCTGCCTTTGCCTCCTGAGTGTTGGGATAAAAGACAGAACCAGCATTTCTGTTGTTTATGCTACAACAGAAGGAAGTGACCACAAGCAAATGGTATTGTTTTAAATATTATTTTCCTCAGCGCATGCTTATAATTCCAGCACTTGGAAGCATGAGGTGGGAGGATAGTATTTTGGAGGCCAATCTGGATTGAACAGCAAGAGCCTGTCCTCAAAGCAAAATTAAAAGATATATTTATTTCACAGTTAAACATGACCTTCTAGCATCCATCCTTGCCTTATACAAGTCTTGCAAACCATCAAGTGCTGATGTAGCTATAAAGCCCATCATAGCAAATATTGTCACATTATCACCCTACAACAGCTACTTTAGGGGTCCCTGATGATTTTAGTGAAACAAAAAAGGGTTGGGAGGAGACAAGGTCATCTTCAAGGAGCAGAAATGGATTTCCAGTTTGTCTGACTGGTGGGATCTGCAGGATAAAGGGTTTCTTCTTTAAAATGGTCAGAGCCAAGTTGTACCTGTTCTTTAGTTTAGGGTGTTTGGTGGGCTCACGTAGCACATAAAAACAAAACAAAACAAAAACCCAATCACAACAACAACAACAAAACAGACTTCTCTGATAAAGGCACCATCACCAACTGAACCAATGTCCTTCTATGCAGGAACATAGCACACGTCCTCTGCAATGGGTTCAAAGGTCAGCAGCATGCGGGCAAAGCACAGTTGATAGGCATGTGAGTGTTTTCTGGAGTGTGTGACAGTTGCATGTCAGCTGTGATGGAACAGAACGCTGTAACTCAGTCGTTTGTGCTGGATGGTAAGATCCTGGCAGGCTGTCACCAAAATGTACTTGCCAGAACTCAGAGGTGTAAAACAAACTGTCTGAAACCAATTTCTTCAGACTCCGGAATCTATATTTTCACTTGTGACACAGAAAAGAAAAAAAAAAAAAACTCTGCAAGCTCATCAATTAGAGGATTTTCGTTGCTACTGTGTAAATCACTCTTCTTCCTGGGAAAAGTCAACTCTAAACCCAAACTTCTTTCCAAAGACTTAACCTGTTCTTTAGGATAAGAAATCTAAGCTGCATCTTTTTGCTCTCAGATGCCATGGCGTAGAGGAAAAGGGAGAGGAGAATTCTCGAGAAGAGTCCTCATCCTGGACAGATTGGCGTGACAGCGTGATCTAGCAGGGTGTGGCGTGTGTGTCACTCCTTCACAATAATCAAGACTCAGTGGTTCCCTGTGACGCTAAGACCCTCTTCTGGGCTCCCATGTGTTTATCCCGTCACCTGGGCCTCCCTTATGAAGCCGTCTTGGGCAGTCACTTCTATGGCATGCATCAGAGGTGATTTTCATGCTCGGCATGGCGTAACTATCCAGTCAATACCCTCCGGCCACACGAGAAGTTCCAGGTCCCCTCAGACCTCTAAAGGACCACAGGAACCACTTGTACTGTTTAGGGCCCATGTCCCACCACACATCTGTTCTGTGGATTAGAAGCCACACTTGCTGAAGCACCAGGCTAGCAAGGCTCCCTTGGAACTGCTTTGCCTATATCCCTACATAGTAGGATGACTCTGACCTTAAGGTCAGTCTAGAGTCAACACAACGTATCCGGACACTCCTTCCTTGCTTGTGATAGGGACAGTTCTAGGGTGGTGAGACTCAGTCTCCAGAACTTTTCATTTGATTTCATGTCCTAGATTGACTTTCATCCCAGGCTACCCCTGTTCTTTCCCTAGGAACACTGTCAGGGCATTGGAGTGATGCCCAGAGGTTAAAAGCACAGGCTGCTTTTCCAGAGGGCCTGGGTTTGATTCCAGGCACCCCTTGGTCATCCAAGCTGTCCTCCCTACAGTAAAGGCTCTCATCAACCTCACCATTCAGTAACCTCTACACGCAAAGGGTAAGAATTAAAGCTGGATCAACATTCAAAATCAACCAATATAATATATATCAAGACGCTAATCAAGAAGAAAAATCACATAATCACAAAAATTTAAGCAGAAAAAAAAGCATTTCAAAAAATTCAACAATCATTCATATGAAAAATTATTTAAAAATTGGAAGAGACCAGAATGTCCTCACCTTGATAACTTATATAAACATCTATGCCATCCGGTGAAACTGAAACTCCACACCTGCTTGGTGAAAACTCCCCGCTCTCCAGCCCCTTGGGTTTTCCTTCCTGGCAGCCTTCTTGGAGTCATCGGTACCAGAACTTGGCAGTCTCTGTGTTGGGATAACAAGGAGCCTACCCCTAGGAGGATTATGCTGACCTACCTCCCACAGACACCACAGCTCATGTTGTATGCCACTCACTGACACTGCTAGGTCTGGCCTGTCTCATCCATTGCTTGTCACAGTGCTCTGAAGCTGACTGTTCACTGTGTCTATTCCAGGAACAGAGAGACAGACTCGGGGAGGTGCAGCGACGGGTTCAGCCAGCATAGTTCATTTTCAGCTGCTCATTTCAACAGCTGACCTAGGGCCTGGTCAGCTCCACTGTTCACTGTACCACCTGCCATCATTGTGCCCAGGTTCTTTGAGACTCTGGCTTCAAGCATCTTTTTGTCTAGAAGCGAAGGAAGAATAACTTGCTGGTGGTATCTCTTCAGACACCCCAGTTCTAGACTCTGGGCTTTGATGTTCTGAAAATCTGGTGCCTCTTAACTGGTACAATAGGGAAATGGAAAGGGACTCCTGCTCCAGGTTAGCTTGTCTGGGCATAGCCCCGCCAGGACAGAGAGAAGGAAGGGAGGGCCCAGCAAACAAGCCAAGATTTGTGGACAGTAGACACCTCTGCCAGGTGAGCCCTGCATTCCAGCTCTTCCCTCTGCGGGACTAAGGCACAGGTATGTCAGGCCATTCTCAGTGAAGAAGATCTTGCTTCACACATGATCCTTAAGAGATAATTTCAAGTTGTTTTTCCAAGAATTAAAGCACTGAAAAATGGAAAACCAACACATCATCCTTTCAAAGACTGCCTACCTACTACGCAACTCATTAAACCTATTTAAGACCTTGGGAACCTTGAAAAAAAGTATAAGGAGCCGATTAGAGTGCACCTCAGTGTGGCTCCCGCCCCCAGCATCTAGGAGCATCTAGAGACACAGTCTCTAATAAAGGGCAACGTGCACGAAGTTATGCGGCCTGCAAATGATCCTCCAATGGGTGAACGGGGATAGTTATCATTCGATTTTCACAACACTATCAAGGTTTCAGGAGTGTGACCTCAGAGCAGTGTGAGAGAAACTTCTTGAAAATGACTGGAAACGCACCCCTCCCCCACCCCCCGTCAGAGACATTTTCACAAGCAAGTGTAAGAAGACCATGTGTACAGTTATGTGGGCTCACAAACCCCACCAGAGGAATTCCGGAAGTGCCAGGCTCCAGAGCTCAGCTATGCGCATGCGCCAGATGCCACAGATTGCCAGCGAAAGAAGAGGGACAGATAAATGAATTGCTGTTCTGAAGCTTTTGCAAAACCTTAGTAAAACAAACAAACAACAGGATATGGAAACAAATAATGCTGCTGTGGCCGTGTTTGTAGAGCCCTAGCTAACCTGGCTAAATGGAGCAAGGCTTAGCGCCCAGCTCACTGGGAGCAGACAATCTTAGACCAAAGAAGGCTTCTAGCTTCTCCAGCTCTGAGGCCAGAAGCATTGGCAGGTGCTGACCCCTTTGGTGGGCCATGGGTTCGAACAGCCGTGTTTCTAGGGCATTCTTAGGTTCTTAACAGTTGTTGTTGGTCAAAGTATTAATCCTTAGGAAGGGAAAACAAAGTGTTAATCCTTAGGAAGCTGTTTGGACAGTTAGATTTTTCTGGGTAGAGAAAGACTTTCTTAAAACAACAGCAAAAACGATAAACTCTGGAGGTGAAACAACCTCCACGCGGACAAGTCGGATGGGCAGCAGAAGTAGGATTGGAGAGTAACAAGAGGGGGAGCCTGGGTCTCATTAACTTTATTCTTAGCAGACTTTCAGTGGAGGGGGAAAAAGGGAAGTCTTTGCCTTTGGCTATGGGAGAGGAGGAAATGTCTTTCTTGGGGCAGAAGCATCACAAATGAGAACTGCTAAGTTGGGATGCATGCAGGACTGGGCTGCAAGCCCTTACCTGAGCTTGCCCTGGTCCGTGTAGAGGTTCAGGAACAGCCCCTCTGAGACGCACTGAAGCACTTGGCCAGAAAAGCCGAGGTGCAGCTCATATCTGCTACCCGGCTGCAAGACCTGGCCCAGATCCAGCACCATGTATTGCGTGTCCAGTGCGAACCACACGTTGTCCACTGGCACGCGGCCTACGGTGGCATTCCTAGTGCCCAGGGCCAGGGGACCCCACACTTCCGCTTGCTTGTAAGTCAGAAAGAAGCTGTGCAGCAGCAATCTCGAGGTGGCCACTGTGCAGAGTACAGTGATGTTCACACGACCCGTGAAGGTCACACTCTCCGTGTAGGACAGGTTATCCGGCCATAGCCTTGGCCACAGCTCCAGATCATAGTGAAGCGGGACAAGCCAGGGCGGCAGGCGCGAATGATTCCAGGGCCCTGACGGGGGTCGCCAGTCTTGCGAGGTGGTGGCCACCGCAGGCTCGAGAGCAGCCTCTGGTGTCCAGGTTGGTCGCGCCTGCTCCTGGCCGCCAGGAGGGGTTGACGCGGTGTCCTTCACCCCAGGAATGTGCTGCTCCGAAGGCTGGACGAGCGTGCAGTTGCCATACAGGGCGGCCAGAACCACCAGCGCCAGTAAGAGCGCGACTGTCAACCCGGCCAACAGGAGGGCCACCCCGCGGCTCACATAGATGCCAGAGCTGGAAGGGGGGCTCATGGCGGGAGTCTGGGGTGGGCGAGATGGGAGACTAGAGAGGGCGGCAGCGGGTCAGATCCAGGACGGGATGCGCAGCAATGGAACCCCTGCCCAGTCCCTCCTCTCTTGTACTGTCCCTCCTCCTCCACGAGCCTGGGAAGACTGGGACTGAATAGGGTGTCTGGGACCATGGTTTTTCCCCTCCCCTAACCAGATCCAGATCCCTGCCTACCTACCCCCGCCCCACCAGAGACTGGAAGGAAGGGCGGACCCCTCACCAGCGCGTGCGCCCCTTTGGCCCTTGCGGGGAGGCACCGTCAAACAACCCATCTGGATGTCATGGGCGGGTGGTTTTTCGTTTGTTTGTTTGTTTTAAGATTAGTGTGAGCTGTCACTTGCAGGTGTAGGAAAGAAGTCAAGTTCCTGAGCGAGGGGGTGGAATGGAGTTTTGATGACTTTTTCTGAACTGCAAAGAGCGACCATGCCATACTATTACATCTGAACCAAAGCTGATGTTCCCAAGTCGATACCCGCACGCGGCTCAGACAGCAAACCTAAGCTTGAAAGTTTTGCTGGATCTGGGAACCAAAATCAAAGCAAATCAAACAAATTAACCAGGGAGAAGGGAACGACAGCAAGCGGGGGTGGGGGAGGAGGGAGGCGGACGAACGGACGACAGACTTCGCTTAGGACCGCAACTTTGCGCGGAGCAGAATTTGGCTCTGTGCTTCCCCACAAGGGAAAAGGAACTCCTGCTTTTAAATCCGATCATTTCAGCAAAGAAGATAAAGCTATTGCTCCACCCAGAAACGATGGGGCTGAACTGTTTTCTGGCCGTGCCCAGTAAGTTCTTCGGCACGCAGGCATCTGTTTGCTATTTAGCCTGTGTTGCTGGGCGGCTTTTTCGCCTGGGCGCGGTGTTCTGTCCTGGGTCTGCAGGCACGCGAATACAAAGCTGGTGCGAGAAGAGGGAAAAACAAAACAAAACAAAACAAAACAAAAACCAAACAAGCAAAGAAAGTTTAAGATTTGCGAAAAACTGAAGATTCATTTCAGAGTATCCAGTCTTTAACTCGTCTTTTTCCTCTCCAGCGCCTTTGGGGTTTAAGTTTTTGCCTGGTAGCTGTAAAGGAGAATTAGCATTTCTGATGTGCTCTTTTTTTTTTTTTTATGGAAACAAGTCTTTATTAAGTAACTTTTAATATCAGAAAAATAAAACTCTTATAATTCTCTTTACAGCAAATATATAATATCAGTGCTTTGGCCATCTTAAGTTAAAGGCCCTTTATCATAAAATATATGGTTTTAAACTTTACTCAAATTGAATTTATAATCCCTATGACTTCCCTACATATACATAACAAAAGAGTGTAGTAAAATTAGCAAATACTAAACTATATTGATAATTTATCATTCTTAGTTTGTGGTTTTTAGAAACAGTACACGCACCTAATATATGTCGATTCCTTGGATTATTAGTTGCAGTGTACGATGCAACAAAATACAAAACACATGCTTGGTGACATTCGTCCATATCTACAAGACGGCAGCTAGAGATTAGGTTTCAATAATGACAATTAACTATCCTACAAGCAATTAGCATTACATCATAATATGCCATCAAGGCAACTTTTTTATACTGAAAAATCAAAATAAAAACCGTTATTTGTAAACTTTATACGAAATGTAACTCTTCAAGTGGAAATAAAAAATAAAATTTGTCTATTTGCTATTGAATACACAGAAGATTTAAATTTTTGTTATACTGAGAAAAAAAGCTCTTTTGTGTTGGGAAAATAACGCTTCAAAAAAAAATTAGTAGAAAAACCCACCAGTATAATGTTTTGTCCTTTCAATGCCAGCAAAATTGGGGACATACTGAGGATGAAGTTAAAACATCCGCAGGTGAAATGTACAAGTGTGTTTTAAAGAAATCTTTGTGATTGGAAATAGGTTTGAAATGAAGTAAACTGATTGGAGGTTGTCACAGCTGCTTTCATGAGTTATGCCAAGGGCATTATTATCTCCCTCCCCATCCCCTACATTACTAAAAAATAAAAATATATTTATAATGTGCAAGACAAATATGGATTAAACATAAAATGTTTCACATTTTGATCTACAGTCTAAATATTAATAGCTTGATCAGACTAATGAATGGAATGTTCTCATTCTCCAATTTTTCAGCCAATATAGGTGTATCCCAAAGCCCATCCTGAAATGGGAAAATGCAGGTGACTATTTCCACATTCACCAAGGGAGGCAATGGGTAGGAATTTACAATCCAAGACAATTGTATTCCTGATCCACTGAACACACTAGCCTTGAGCACTCTGGGCGAGATGAAAGTCAATGTAGCAGTTTTTGTCCCAAATTATAACCAGTGATCTAGTAAACTGCCATCAGCCCTATTATTACTATAAGTAATCACAATGCTTTAAAAAGTTACTTGCAATCCTGCAGAATTAGGCAGAAGTTGTTGTAAAATAAAAAACAAACCTGTTTTGTCAAAACTGGCAGTGTAAAGAAGGCAGCACTGGAAGTGTCAGTCATCTGTAACGCCAGGCACCCTCCATAAACTCTTAATGTGGCTAGGCTTTGGGACCCACTGCTATAGTCTCAGGTGGATACATTTTGCTCCTAGGTCACACAGCCAAGTAGAACTTCAGCTTTAAAAACTCTTATACAAGCTATGTCTCTGAGTCTACAAGATAGCATTAATAATTCAAACCAAACTAATAGACAAGAGACCACTCAGGTTTAGTGTTACCATAGCAGCCTTTTATAAGTGTACTAACAACTTTAGCCTAATCCCAATAAAGCCTGATAACAGTCATAAGAATTCATTAGGAAGTTTTCTGGGGGTACCATGATACCCATGCCTTTATGAGTCCATATAGAGATATAGTATTTATGTATATATATATAGTTAAGAGTGAATTTGGATTGCCTGAGTAACAGTTGTCTGGCAAACTGGACATGATGGCGTTCTCTTTTCACAGATCTTGTTGGCACATTCCATGCAGAAGAGGTTGTGGCCACATGGAACTAGGGCAGCAATTAATTCTTCCCATGATGAGATCCTTTCAGCTGAGGGTGGACAACGGTGAACCTCGCAGAAAAGGTGTGTTTCCTCTCTCCTCCAATGGATGGCAATCACACCAACACCACTAAATCAGGGCGCTGGAAGTCAGTTTGCCAGGAAGCTCAGAAGGATGCCCTGTCATCTATGGGCCAGGCTCCTGGTCCTTGGCTGGGTCTGCTTCTTCAGAAAGGAAAAGGCGTGGTTAAGAATAATTGTGACCACGGGACGGATTCTCAGAAGATCCTGGGTGATGGGGAGGAGAAAGCTCCCCTGTACCTTCACAGTTATGCTGCTGGGGTTATGGTTGAGGTCCCAGCAGGCTTTCTGGGAAATTGTGACTGAACTAATTACTTAATTACCTAATTACTCTGGCTTTACCCTCCCAACTTCCCTCCCAACCCCATTCCTGGGCAGAACAGGAGTGCTAAACCACTAAGCTACATCCCCAGGACATTTTGTTGGGAGTTCAGACCCCAAAAGGAAAGGTAAAAGCAAGGCAGTGAGTAGGGGGAGGGGTCAAAACCACTGGAGGGAGCTTCCTGCAGTCACGAATAGAAAACTGCCGGAAATGTGTATTCCTGGGACGCACAGAGCACACAGAATAAAACCCAGAGACAGATACTGAAGTTCGAGCTCAAGATCAGAAAAGCAAAACTGAAATGGGCAAGATCCTGTCTCCAGGAAACCTCAGACTAAAGACTGAGCCTGAGGCTTGTCTCCTCCCTTCTTACATTCCTCTATAGTGCTGGGATTAAAGGCTTGCACCACCACTGCCTGGCTTCTTTGACTCAGTCCTGTGGCTGCTGGGATTAAAGGTGTGTGCCTCTACTGCCTGGCCTGTATGGCTGATTAGTGTGGCTGCTTTGCCCTTTAATCTTCAGGCAAGCATTATTTATTAAAACACAAATAATATACCACTATAAGGATGCTCAAATGTGTGGAGCTATGACACAGGCATGGGTCTTGCGCTCTCATTTGGAGCTGATCTTGAGTCACTTCTGTTGCTTAATGTGATGGTTAACATGAAACTGCCAAGTTCCTGGGCAAGTTTTGAGAAACTGCTCAAATTATATATATACATATATATAAAATATGTATATACATACATGTATATATACATATATATGCTTAGAGAGAGAAAGAGAAACAGAGAATCCCAGGATTGTAGGCTTAGACAACAGGCAATTCCTTCTCATTTGTATATGCATATTCTACTGATATTTTCTTTATTATCTTTATCATTTATAATGTTGATATTATTATGTCCATATTATTATGAACATTATAGTTGATGTGCCTAAGTGATATCAGTGTCTTCAGTTTATATTAATTTAATTTCAGAGAATACAAAAATTTTGGTCCTAGTTCATGCTGCCCATCCCTTCTATTAATGTCATAGATTGCACCTATATACATGTAAAATAATGCAAAGCTTCATAAAAATCAGTGAAATTGAAGCAATAATTTAAAACCTCTCAACTAAAAACATTTTATCCCATATGGAGTTGAAAGACCCCCCCAATACTTGAAGGACCCTTGTGCCCACGTACTATGTTAAACTCTGCTGAAATTTAGCTGCGTCCCCTGGGCTCAGCTGATGCTAAAACTGGATATCTATGGGTTGCAGACTCACTGACTAGGCTAAGGAGAGGGAATACTCCACCCCCCCCCAAGGCATTCTATCTAAACTGTCAACTGGCTGCAGGATGTTTTATCTGTCTTTATGGTTTTTTGGGGAAATTCGAGAATAGACATGGGGCCATTCCTAGGATGAGCTAAGCCCACCAATTTGAGAGCCAATGAAATGCTTGTGCTATACTACCCTCTTATGTAATCATTTTTCCCTATAAATATGGCTTTTTGAATTTTCCCAAGGTGCTCAGCTGGCATAAGCTGCTGATGCACCCACAGGTGCCTGTGTGATCAATAAGGATACCTCTTGGTGACTGCATCTGTTGGCCTGGATTATTGAGTTTGGGGGACACTCCCACTACCCTTGAAAATGAGGGTCTTTCAGAGTCACTGGGGGATTTGACCAGAATCACAAAGAACTAACAGCAGAGTGTCTCAAACTATTCTATAAATTAAGGAAAGAAAAATCATTTCCAGAACCCTTTTATGTAGTTAGGTAAGCGACACCAAAACTAAAAGGAACGACAATAGCAGAAGGAAATGAAATTGCAGTCCAGTCTCCCTGATCAGCACAGATGCAAAAATTATCAGCAAAATACTCAGTTTGAACTCAAGAATCCATCAGAAAGAGCACTCGCCACAACCAAGTTCAGCTTTTGCCAGAGGTTCAGGGAAGGTTCAATATGCATCAACCAGTAAATGTTACAAGTGGTCTCAAGATACAGATTCAATGTAATTAAAAACAAAACTTCTTCAAAGAAATAGAAAAAAATCTTAAAATCAATACAGAAGTACAAAAAATCTGGATAAATAAAGCAATCTTGAGCAAAAGCAAAATCTAGAGGAGATGTCATCATACCCAAGTTCAAGTTCTGCTACTAAAACATAGCAATAAAACAACATTATACTGGAACGAAAAACAGACACGTAGGTCAATGGAACTGAAGAGAGGACCCAGACATGCTACCACACAACTAAAGCCACCTGACTTTTGGACACAGATGCCAAAAACACACATTGGAATAAAGATGACCACCTCAACAAATTGTTCTGGGGAAACTGGGTATCAGCATGTACAAAACTAAAACTCCACCATTATCTCGCACACCAGACAGAAATCCACTCAAAACAGATTAAGAACTTCAGCATAGGATCTGAAAAGGTGAGACCACTCTAGGAAAAAGTAAAAAGTACATTTCAGCCCGTAGACATAAACAAGGACTTTCTAAAAACAGGACTCTGGTTGCTCAGCAAATAAAACCAATAACCAACAAATGGGACTTCAGGAAATTGTCTTCCATTATAGGACTGGATGCTGTTGAGAAAAGAAATAGTCTGAAGAATGGGAGAGAGACGTTGCTAGTTATTCGTCTGTCCTGGTTGGTTTTTGACAACTTGACACAAGCTAGAGAGCCCTCTGGGGAAACGGAACCTCATCTGAGAAAACGTCCCCACCAGATCAGCCTGTGAGCTTTCTTGATTGATGATTGATATGGAAGAGTCCAGCTCACTGTGGATGGAGTCACCCTTGGGCAGCTGGGTCCTATAAGAAAGCAGGCTGAGAAAACCATGAGGAGGAAGCTAGTAAGCGAAATCCCTCCTTGGCCTCTGCATCAACTCCTGCCCCCAGGTTCCTGCTGGAGTTCCAGCCCTGACTCTCCTCCGTGATAAAAATAAAAGATGAAATAAACCCTTTCCTCTTAAAATCGCTTTTTATCATGGTGTTTATCAAAGCAATAGAAACTTTAAGGCAGATATGGGTACCAGGTTTTTGGAATATTGCCTAACCGTGTTTGGAAGATTATTGGGAAAACTTGGAAATTAATGTTGAAAGCAGTACAGATAATGGAAGCCTGGCTTGTGAAAGTTTAAGAGGTACAGTTAAGAGTCCCTTAAAGACACTCTTGGAGATATTAGATACTTTGAGTTAAGAATCTGTGGTTCCTCCTGATGAATTATTGGGCAGGAGAATTCCAACAACTCTCCCAAAACAACACAGTCTGTTACCATTGTTCTAGGTTGCCCATCAGAACTAGATGGTAAGATCCTGTTTCTGGAACACTTTGCAGGACATAGAGATATCAAGCTGGGACTAAGGTATCTTTCAGAAAGCCCGGAGGTGCCATGCAGGCATCTCACAGAGAAAAGTTATCAATGGCCTTACACAGTAGAGGACCCTGCATGCTACAATACAGCCCTTCCAGGCAAGATGCACCCACTGGTCCAATAGTAGTTTGAGTGTTATGTGGGTAACCAATTACTTTATGGTTGGATTTGATACTTGTTCCACAGTATTGTGGTATATTATTTGTATTCTAATAAAGTTTGACTGAAGCTCAGAGAGCAAAGCAGCCACACTAGTCAGCAACACAGGCCAGGCAGTTGGGACACACACCTTTAATCCAAGCAGCAACACTTGTTAGTCATAGAGGCCAGGTGGTGGCGCTACACATCATTATTCGCAGCACTGGAGAGAAATATAAGACGGGAGGAGACAGCTCTCAGACACAGTCTCATTCTGGTCGCCCATTTCAGTCTGAGGTAGAGGTGAGAGCTAGTGACTGGCTGCTTTACTTTTCTGATCTTTAGCTTGAACCCCATTATCTGTCTCTGGGTTTTTGTTATTTGTGCTACATCTAGCACCCAACTTTTAGGGTACAACAATAGATATTCAAGGTAACCCTTTGCCATCAGGAAGCTCATTGAAGGGCCTCTCACAGGCCGCTGTGCCAAATTCCAGTCAGTCATTTCCTGTAACTGGAGAGGAAACTCTTTCTGAAAACAATTAAAGAAGCTAGTAACTATTGCAAGAAACCATACTGCTCTGGATGATAGAACAGCTACAGAAGAAAGAACAAAAAATTCAGGAGAAACCATAAAGTGAGTATTTTGGTAAACTTCAATAAATGGAAAAAAAGACCAAATTAAAAATATGAATAAGTTATATTGTCATTGAAGGTCTAGTAGATATAGGTGTGGCTGTAACAATAATTTCATCAGAAACTTGGCATCCAAATTGACCTCTTCAGGAAGTAAATGTTCAACTTTTAGAGACTGGAACCTTATCCCAGGTAAAACAGAGTGTGAGATAGGTCAAATGTATAGGACCAGAAGGACAGAGAGGAAAATTAAAGCCATATGTTGTTAACATATCATTGAATTTGTGGGGACATGATTTATTACAGCAATGGAATACTCAGATTAACATTCTCCCAATCTTAGAAACAAACAATAAATCAACATATGTTCCTGGGGAAGATATTACAAAGAACAGTCACTGACTGCCCAGGTTATACAAGAACAGGGCACAACAGCTGCTGATCTTCCAAAGACATCAACAGACCTACCTTTAAAATGGTTGACAGATATCCCTGTATGGGTTGCTGAATGGCTTTTAACAACCAGCTTTAGAACAGCTGGTACAGAAACAACTAAATGCTCAGCATATTGAAGAATCAACCAGGACTTGAAATTCTCCTGTATTTGTTGCTAAAAAGAAATCTGGAAAATGGAGAATGGTAAGAGTTGTTAATAAGGTGATTCAGTCAATGGACTCTCTACAGCCTGTAATTATTTTGCCTTCTCTATAACCTACACAATGACCTCTTATAGTTATTGATTTAAAAGACTGTTTCTTCACTATGCCTTTACGAGAAAAAGTTAGAGAAAAATATGGCCATCATGGATATACCTGTACAAATAAAGACAGATAATGCTCCACCAAATTAGAAAATGAAACAGTTTTTGCTTATTATAATATAAAGCATACTACAGGTATACCACACAATCCTACAGGGCAGGCTGTTGTAGAAAGATCAAATCAAACACTAAATAATATGTTAAATAAACAGAAGGGGATGTCACAGACCCCCAGAAATCGATTGCATAATGCTTTACTACCTTTCAATGTTCTAAATGCTAATGAGAAAGGAGCAACAGCTGCAGGGAGACATTAGATAGCAGAAAAAAACTGTTGAGTTAAATCAGTCCATATTCTTTAAAGACGTACTGACCTGAGAATGGAAACCAGTATTTTGTTATCTTGGGGAAGGGGGTTTGTTGCTTTTTCCACAGGAGAAGAAGAGCTATGGATACCATCAAGTTGATAAAGATTCGATTTGAAGAAGAGACACCTCTTAATTAGAAGAGACGATAGTTCTACAAACAGCATGGCCATTTCATCAAAGCTAACGAATAGAACTAAATAATGTTTTCATTTGATCAGGTATAACTTGCCAAACTAGCGTTGGGTAAATGTGTTGTTTCTGTCTTTTCATATGAGACTAAAGACATCCAGCTAAGGAATTTGAAGATCACTGGACAAATGAGACATCTGAAGTAAAAGTCATCCAGAAAAATAATAATGTCTCAGGAAAAAGAGTAAATTGGCCTATTGGTATAACACATTTCCAACAGGATAAAACTTCATAAATCTTCCCAGATGCTTGTTTCTGCTATACTCTATAGACATATAATGCAAATGGTCTTTTTGTAGTCCCAGTCCAGGTAAAGATTAAAGCTGACTTTGGAGTTGGAGTGTGGTTCCTCTTCTCTAAACCCAAGCGTGCTTATTAAATTAAAATCCAAAATCTCTGTCTCATGTCAGAAAAGTCACCTGATATGGGACAGAAGAAAAACAAATATTTAAGGTCTATTATATTGCCACTAATTCCATAATCCTTAGGTTTTGTATTGACTCTTTAACAGCTTTTCTTTTGTTGTTGTTGTTTGTTTGTTTGTTTGTTTGAGACAAGGTTTCTCTGTGTTAACAGTCCTAACTGTCATGGAGCTAGCTCTTGTAGACCAGGCTGATGTTGAACTCAAAAAGATCCACCTACATCTGCCTCCTGAGTGCTGGGATTAAAGGCATGTGCCAACATCACCCCAGCCAACAGCTTTGCTTGAGTATAAAGATTGTCTCAAAATTTATAAGAACACACACACACACATTAAACTTTTGCCATGATATTAGCTGTCATATAGAGTAGTAATTCTAGAAAAAGGTTTCTTCTACCTTCCTGTACATGATTTCAGGTTTGGGCCTCTATCAGTTTTCTGCAGTGAACCATGACCATGCCTGATAGCAACCTTTGAAGTTTCCAAAAAGTGGATGGGGCCCCAAAGTGACGATTCTTCCAGGACTATGATAACACCACTAAACTGAAAAACACCACTTAAAGATTGGCTATGGATTACAAACTGCTCAGGACAGTTTCGAGGTGGCTAACTGAGATGATCCAATCTCACAGACCACTGTAGACAGGATTTGCACTTTCCCATTGTGCAGAGACTGGACAACCAATGATAAAGCTACCTCTCCCGGGACTTAACAATTAAGCTTTTTTTTTTTCTTTTCAGGATCCCCTGAAGATATCATCACCACCAGACAACAGGAAGTAAATTTAAGGATACAACACCCACATTCCCTAGAGGAGGTGGAGTGGGTGGCTTTTTGGTCTTTCAATGGATTATGGATATTTGTCGTTGTTTAGGGAGGGTTAGTTATAAGTTGTTATCAGTAAAGGTCAGGAGAAAAGGTGAACAAGGATTAGCTTCAGTAACAAACTGAAGGAAGTTGTACTTGACGGTCTCATGTGTCATAAAACATGCATATAGTTCATCTTCTCTTCCATATTTAAAGGCATTTGGCACAGAAGGCATAGCCTGAGGGCTATTAGAGCACCACACATAATACTACAGCAACAGAACAAGTCAAATAATTATTTACAGAAAGAACAAGGAATTCAAGTGATTGAGGAGTTTATTTCTTCTGCAACATAAGATTGATATGCTATTTTAGTTAGTACTACTGAATTAATGTACTTAAATTGAAGGGGAATTCTAGTTAACTGGAAAACACACAGCCTATCTTTGGCAGCTCAAATACAATTAAAACAAAACTATTTCTAAAAAAAGGATATGGTCGTGATTGTTTTCTTCTCTGTAATATCCTCCACACAATCTGGTATGATAACCACAAATATGAGAAAACCCTCTAAAAACAGAAAAAGAAAACACATGAAAAAGTAAACATCTTAGGTAACAATACTAACACTACATACTAAACATGCACTCCTTTCCTTTAGTTCTCCATGTTACGACACGAGATCAAGTAACGCTTTATTTTCAATTAAATAACTTGTTTGATCAACTGTTTATTTAGATGGGAGGTCAATGCAGCAGGAGAACACCCCAGACAAAACTGCTCCATTTGCTGCCACCGCCAATAAGCCTTAACTTTGGTTAAGGATTAGTCGTATAGAACCCTAGTAAACCACAGCTCAACCTGGATGAGATAGCACTTTTTAAACAAGAACCCTGAGGTAGGTGGTATATCTAAGATGAGTAGGCAGGCTCGTCCATAGCCATCATCAATCATTCGTGCTCAGCATGCATACACCAGGACCACACCTGAAACCTAGTCCCAGAAAAGGACGAGAAAGGAAGTGTGGGATACATATTTTCCATCGGGAAGCGACACTGTTGCACAAGTCTTTCTTGCTTCTGTTCCAACAGTAAGGAACTGCAGCTCTAAAGAAACCCCAGGGAAAGCTGCATGTCTACAGAATTCCAGGGTTGTGTGGAAGAGATATCAGTGAAGGAACAAAGGAAAGGTTAGACACTGGAAGAAATTATACTCTTTGTTATACTTCAAGGAATATTGATACCATCATATTGGAATTTAAGAGAGAGAGAGAAGAGAGAGAGAAAGAACCATGACAGAGCTAAAGCTCAGAGAACACGCTGTAGTGTTGAATGCTCTTTTTCTTTAAGGATGTATAGAACACACACAGGATATGACGACAATAAAGTTCAGCCTACAAGGGTGTCAGATTTACAGGGTACACACTCAGCTCCTGCTCTGAGGTTACCACTCAACCCAGCTCCCAGTGGTTTGAGAAGGTGCTGTGAATGGCACCTCACCCAGTGTGCCCGTTCCCCAGCAGCCCCAGTCTGCGTCAAGGGACAGTTCGGAATTTCTGTAAATCAAGACAACAATGCAAAAATAAAAATGGAAGCTTCTGGCATCCAAGTGGAGAACAGGAAGGCTGGCCAAGAAGTGGATGTGTTTCTCCCTGGTTTTATTATTCCCTCACTAAGGAAATTTTCTCTGACTTAAGAGAATGAAAACAAGATCAAGACTAATGAGAAAGGGTTGTGCTAGTGTTTGTGTGTTCTGATTCTCATAATTACACGCATCCCACCAGCTGCAGATACAAGGCTAAGACAAATGGGATTTGTGTAGGCTTTACAACCTGCTCCAAGCACTCTTTTGGCAGTTGGACTAATAACTCTAGTTCCTGCTCTAACCACCTAATTCAGTCCCTCCCTTGTGCCCCTCACCAGACCTCCCCAATCCCTGCTCTCGCTCTCTCACCGGGAGGCTGAACACTGAGAACTACAAACTCCACTAGTTAGGCTGTGAGAACTTCGCCTCCAATTGGATTTGGCTATTTGGAGGTACCAGTGTGAGAAGACAGAGGGCCAAAGAGAAGCCAACTGAGGCCCCCTCTTCCTGGATCCGAGAGGCCCGCCACTGTGTCTGTGAATACAGCACCCTCCAGTGGCCACCGCTCTGACTGAGCAGCAAGCTGCCTTCTGCGATCCAGCCTTCTCCAGGCTCTGACAATCCGATGTCCTCTTGCTCCTTAAGGTCTGAGTGTGATAATGGTTTCTCAATACTGCTAGTCCCTGATTTTGTAATGTTTTCTTTTTTGTTCCCTTAATTCTGGTCAGGCTTTTAGGATTAGTCCGTTTATTAAATTTTCTCCAATTAAGCTATGACTGTCATTCATTTTCTCTTGGGACCTGACCCAGTCAATTCATCAGGAATTGTTCCAGGAAGTAAACTCTCAGATTGGACTGTGGGTATGGAGAGTGTTAGACCTCAAAGAATGCACCCCCACACCTCCCCAGGATGAATGGCTAACCTAGGTGCCTATTTACCATATCTAAGAAGACACTAGCCTGGAAGCTCTCTGAGCACACTGTAGCAGAGTCCTGGTTCCTCAGCACTTCTCACCCCTGCCCTGTTCCCAACCCTAAACATCTCAGCCTGAGCTTTCTTTGCCTTCCTTCCCCCAGCTTCTCTTTTCTTAAGAAACCCAGCCATTTTGTCTACGCACTCTCTTGGTTCTTGGTCCTCTCTTGGTTCTCTTTGCCCTCTTGGTTCTCTTTTGTCTCCCTCTCTCTTCTCTTCCTCTCTTGCTCTCCCCCCATATCTATCCTCTCATGGCCCAATTCAGTCACTGGTCATGCTCAGTCTGGACCCTTCCAGATGCCTCTGACTGTTCCTTCCCTCGTATCTATAATCAAACTTTTTCTTCAACTATACCTAGGAGCGCTCATATCCTCGTTGTCATCCAGATAGCTCAACCATTTTAGAGGGCTTCCTCTGTGGCAGTACTTGCTCAAATTCTTGCCTATGGTGGCAGAAAATAAACAACAGATACAAACACACTGGAAGTTTGGGTGGCTGCAGTATTTGGCAATCGTGACGCAATGGTGAGTATAAGACCATAGAGCATCATGACTTTTGCTTAGTGTGGGGAGAGTCTAGAAAGGAAAAAACCAAACTCAAGGATTTCAACTCTCAATTCAGAGCACAAAAACCCCAGGAAATTGGTATAATCACTTTAAAGAAGTTCCAAGGCAGAACGGAGTGAATTAGGGCCCGAGTTGCAGTGCAAAGTAAATCTACAACTTAGGAGGCCTTCAGTGCTGAGGCAAAGGGTGCTTCGGAGGTTTGGGAGATTGAGACAGGAGATATTTTACACAGACAAAGGTGAGAACGTCGAACCATCAGATCCTCCTGAACAGTCTTTACCAGTGGATGCAGCTCTGTTCCTCCTGAAACAGCCCTCTTTTGTAGAAAAAAAAAATTTCTGCCTTGAAAAGAATGGGATATCAATTCCTATGTTTTCTCCATACTAACTATAGCTGCTTCCAGGATCAAAATGGTATAAATATTCCTCGAAGCATAAGGTGTTCCCTAGGAAAAGAATGCCCGTACCTAGGTCTTAAAATCTCTATTTGCAGGAATCTGAAGAATATATCTGAGTATTTAAGAGAATAGACCACAATATGACTATGCTGAACCAAATTTAAAAATATGAATGTGCTCATCTAAGATTCCATAATTTGCATGTTGGTCTGAAGGTCCGAAATTGGAATTAATTAAAACCTAAACGCTGCGGTTGCTACAGTCAATGAGCCCGGTATGCAAAACTAGAGCATGGGTTCTCCAGCCTGGCTGCAATCAGAAACTCCTCAGGAGTTTTCTATAAGGATACTTAAGTCCCTTTAATGGAGTTTTATTGTAATTAGTCTTGGGCAGAGCCCAAACATTGGTCTCTGTAAAGCTCCCCATGGGGATTCTGATACCCAAAATCTAATGCTGAGGAGAATAGAAAAGTTAATGGAAGAGGTCTATTACACAGCAATTCTTCTCTCTCCCAAACAGACCTATAAAGTAGCATGAGCACTCCCTAGGAACCATACCGAGTACTCAGACAAAACATGTGCACCACCAATGAGGGCCATTTAACATTTAGCACGGAGCCTGTGGAGGGGATGAGCAGAACCCTGGGTGCCCTCCACATAAGGGTTCTGCCCCACCACACTGACCCAGGGCTTTGACATGGGTATGATTGCGAAGATTAATGTTTTAAGTGTATCAACCCTGTTGTGTCTGGAAGACTTTTTTTTGTAGTCATACATCACCTTTGACCCCTTAAATTTCCCCCCTTCTCTTCCACACAGATCCCTGAATCATGGGGGAGGCATGTAGAATAGGGACATCCCAATGAGCACTCAGCGTTTCACTATCTCTTACCTCCTTCATATTGTCCAGCTGCAAATTTCTGTGTTAATTATTGTCTATTGCAAGAAGACCCTTCTCTGATGATGGTTGAGTGATGATACACTGATCTGTGGGTATAGCAATATGTCATTAATAGTCTTTTTATATTCATGTTCCTGAGAGGACCAGGGAGCCAGACCAGAGCCATGGTAGGCTTCTAATAGCACCTGCCAGGGACCAGGCCTTAGTTTCAGTTTACTAGAACTGGCTGGAGCTGAGCAAGCAGTTCTTGGGAAAGTCAACCCAGGAGCAACCAATCAGAGAACATCCCACAACACAGTATAAACTTAAGAGAACTAAAGATAGCTTTTGCCACACTACAGTTGAAAAGTCCCAAACCACTGAGCCACCAACCAATCCTATAGCAACCTGTAAACTTTTTTTTTGAGTGAAAGCTCATGATTTTATTGTATTCGTAACAAGATCAGCTTAGAACTGGTTCACTTTATGTATAGAATCATATCATCTTCAAATAAGGACACTTTCACTTCTTGCTTTTCTATTTGTATCCCTGTGGGATGAAGGTCAAATTTATATCTTTTCATGGTTCCTAAATTAAAAGACCTTAATGATTAGATACAGGTTGTTGGGAACAACAGCAAACATTTGTAGATCCTTATATAGTTCTGACAGTGAGAACAAAGGCAGATATTATGAAGGGGTTTCATTGAAGAGGCTTTCAGAGTTTGTTCAAATGCTAAAGTCAATGGAGTAACCTCACTTAGAAACTGGAAATCTGAATGTTTCTATTGGAAAAACAATATTGCTCTCAGCCATGGCACTTACTTCCTCACGCTCTAGAGCAGTATTTGCCTATTATATTTAAGTAGCTCAATACTATGTCACAGATAGACCTTTCTGAGAAGTGAAGGAAGCCTTCAAATAAAGAGGACAAACTCTCACTGATTAAACCACTTGCCCACAGCTTGATTTTCTTTGAAACTTCTGATCTTTTTGTCTCAGCATTAAACATCCTGGTATTCTGGCTCAGCTAAGTTAGATGAGTGCTCTTCAAGGCCACAAGCATCGGGCAGGACCAACAGCTCCATTTGCAACCTCATAAATTAATGAGACTCTCTGCTAGGGTACCGCTAAGCCCTATATAAAATTCTCTTTGAAAGACCTTAGCTCTAAAGGCAGTTATGGGAACTCACGGTGTGGATAGATGGCACAAAAGGACCTGCTTTCAATCAGTTCTACTTCCTAGCAGGGCAGGGAGCAGTGGACGGACTCAGTATAAAAAGGATGTTCACAGTCTGGCCTTGAACCCTTTCCCAGGTAAGGTCTGTCTGAAGACAGAAATCCTCCCCTGTCTCCACAACAAATCTTCCTTCTATTTGTTACTCTCAAACTGTCTTCCATCCCTAAAGACTTTATCCAGTCAAAAGTAACCTTGGTTTTTACAGTTCTGCTTCAAGTGACCCTACATCAAGCCAGTTTTTATGAAAATTTGAAATAAAGAAAGATAGATGAAGAGTTGCAACCTGACTAGAAATAGAAGAGCAGTCTGTCTCTGATACTGTTTGTTATAGGGACCTTTGGGTAAGAGGCAGTCCTTGTGTATACTGTCTATCTCTCCCATGATGGCTTTACATTTTTATTTTATTTTATTTTATGGGTGCGTGTTTGCCTTCAAGTACCTCTGTGTACCAAATTAGTGTCCCCAGAGGCCAGAAGAGGGTATTGGATCCCCTGAAACTAGAGGTCTAGACCAAGTGAGCTGCCATGTGGGTGCTGGGAACCAAACCCAGGTCCTCTGGGAGAGAAGTGACCTCTTCTGACCTCCACTGGCAGGAGTTATATATGCCGGGCCCTTACATACATACAGAGAAAACACTCCTACACATAAAATAAATAAATTTGGATTGTATATGCCAGAAGGTCAAGATATCTGTTGCAAGACTGTGTCTTCTAGATATGACAGAGAACCTACACCCATGAAATCTCAACAATATGTCTGCTTAAAGAAGACCCAAACAATGATAGCACCAGTTGACATCCCAGTGTGGATAGGAAAAAGCACAGTTGTGTGTGTGTGTGTGTGTGTGTGTGTGTGTGTGTGTACACATACCTGCCCTTAGACAAAAAGGTATAGGCCATTAAATACTGCTGAGAGAGAGAGAGAGAGAGAGAGAGAGAATGAGAGAGAGAATAACAGGAATAAGTATGCTAAATGGTTACTCCAATGCCTAGTGGTCAGCCCTAAACACATATACATGTAAGCAACACTAAACAGATTCAGTAGTTGCATTTATACAAAGAATAAATATAACATATTGTGGAGGCCCAAGGAGGCCAAAGGTCAGAGAGTTTGGGGACTTGTTTTTAGTTCGAGATTATTGTGCTTCTAACTCAAACAAAGATCCCACCTAGCTGTAAATCAGAATTCTGCTCTCTCAGGGCTACTGCAAACAGGTGTGGCTAGTTGCCAGACCTGTGCTCCTGAAATAGGGAAGTAGTTGGTTCCTACCTAAAATAAAAGTCTAAGGATTCAACTAGATTTTAGTTTCTTTTAGGGAAATAACTTGGGATTTCACCCAGGGATTGGTTTGCCTATGGGGTGTTTAGTCTAGGGCAAGAGTCAAGGGCAGGAGTGATGAATGTACCCCGTGACTTTCAATTTGTATGTTAATGCAGTCCTTTTGTTCTCCTCCTACCTTTTGAAATCAGGGGTATATTAACTAGTTGGAAATTAAACATGGATGAATTTTCAGTACTCACTTAAATTCCCTCCCAATACTATCCTATGTGTTTCTGCATTTTATTGTTTTTGTTCATGTTCTTCTATTCCTTACTATGTTTCTAGATTCCCACACCTCCACTCTGGAAGAAAGGTAATCTTGTTGAGGGTAGCCCCCGACAACATAGAATAAGAGACCATGAACTTTAAAGGGAATATCTAGGGGGAGGAGTTGACAAGAGCAGAGGAAATAATGTGTTATGTTTTAATTAAGCTTAAAATCTTTTTAAAACAAATCTTTAAAAATATACCAAAGCAAAAAACATAAAAATATGTTTATCATATTAACCATGATGGTTATTCTTGGTTGCCAATTTAAATATATCTAGAATTAACTAAAACTTCCAAAATGGAGGGGTACTCCTGTGAGGGAATTTTGCTTAATATGAAATAGGAAGAACCAGTTCTGATCTGTATTTTTGAGGTGGAAAAACACCCTTTTAATATGGACTACACCTTCTGCTGGAAGCCTATATAAGTGATGGAGGAAGGTCATTGGTTAATTAATAAAGAAACTGCTTGGCCTCATAGGTTAAAACATAGGTGGGTGGAGTAAACAGAACAGAATGCTGGAAGGAAGAGGAAGTGAGCTCAGACTCGATAGCTCTCCTCTCTGGGGCAGATGCGATGAAGCAAGCTGCCAGGTCAGACATGCTGAATCTTTCCCGGTAAGACTGGTGCTACACAGATTACTAAAAATGGGTTAGGCAAAATATGAGAATTAGCCCATAAGAGGCTAGAGCTAGTGGGCCAAGCAGTGTTTAAAAGAATACAGTTTGTGTGTTGTTATTTCAGGTTTAAAGCTAGTGGGTGGCCAGGAGCCGGGCTGTGGGAAGAGGCCCACAGCTCTCTCAACATATAAGGGTATGAAAGAAGGCAGCTTTTGCATTTTGCCACCTCACTAGCAAAATCCAGTCCTTCATTGACATTAGAGTCTATTTCCTTAGGATTCTGGCATATACTGAAGATCAGCTGAGACATCCAGCCTTGTGGACTGAACTGTAGTATGGGACGTGGGTCCCTTGTTCCATCCCACCCGGCTAGCTTACACCCAAAATCACCACACAGAAATTGTATTCATTTACACACTGCCTGGCCCATTATCTCTAGCCTCTTATTGGCTAACTCTCACATATTAGTTTAACCCATCTCCATTAATATGTATCACCACTTGACTGTGGCTTATTGGCATGAGTCTAACTCATCTATCTCGAGTCTATCTCAGGCAGGAAAATCATGGCGTCTGCCTGCCTCTGCTTTCTTCCTCCCAGAATTCTGTTCTGTCTTCCCCATCTATCTAAGTTCCTGCCCTATCAAAAAGCCAAGGCAGTTTCTTTATTCAACCAATGAAAGCAACACAAATTCAGCAGGACCTCCTACACCACTGAACAACTACTAGATTCTCAGACCTTACATTCATTGGCAGCCATTATTGGATTAGCTGGACCATAGCCTTAAGTCATTCTAATAAATCCCCTTTCTATATGTAGACAGACCAATTCTGTTACTCTAGAGCAGAGGTTCTCAATCTGTATGTGGCAATCCATTTGTGGGCCAAACTAACCTTTTCCAGGGTCACATATCAGATATTTATGTTATAAAGCATAACAGTAGCACAATTACAGTTATGACATAGCAATGAAATAATTTTATGGTTGGGGGATCACTACAACATGAGAAACTGTCTTAGTCACAGCATAGGAAGGTTAAGAACCACTACTTTAGAGAACCCAAAAATAATTTTGAACACTGGGAATTCCCTTTGAATTATCATCCTGGCTATCTATTGGGGAAAAAAGTCCAGCCAACAATAGAAACAATTCTAATATGAAGAAAATATTTATTTTCTAAGGGTACTGTGGTACTATTAATCAAACTGAGGGCCTTGATCATACTAAGCAAGCACCCTACCCTACCAATAGGGATAGAAATAAAAATGTCCAACACCTAGTATGCACCAGGCAGTGAGAGCCAATTCTTGTAGTCAGAAGCCAGCACAAGGGCACATTAGCAGAATATCTCTCTGTTCATGCTAATTTACTGGACTACAAATTTTTATTCATAACATTGCTGGGCATTACTGTTTAAAAGTAATAAATTTCTCTAATTGAAAGAGGAGAAACTTCTCTGTTCTATTTCTAGTGTTTTATTATGAAATGTTTAACCTTGTTGGTAGGGCTAAGATTTTTTTTTTCACGCCCACAAAATTCTTTTGCAACTTCATTCCACCCCTTTGCACATTTATTCCTATGAATCCAAAGCTTCATTGGATAGCAAAGAGGGTGTATTGCAAAGTAATGAAGGGGGATCTGAAATCAGCCAACTGGGATTCCAATCCTCAGGCAAGAATTTTCTAGTTAGGTGTGTGAATAATCCTACTTCTCAGGGCCTCTGAGACATCACCTATAAAGTTGAGACAAGTGGGACGTGCTGTGGAATGAATGCTCTCCTCTGGGTATGACATGGTCATTGTAATCATGAACTCACACCAGCATCAGTTACCCACACGGGACCTGCACAGGACCAGTTATGTTCATCATGGATGGGAGAGGACTTCATAAGCCCCTCTCCCTCCCTCCTGCACTGTTGGTTACTGACAGGTTCTACTAGGTGGAGAGTCATTGTCTTTAGCTGTGTACCCTTGGTGGGGCCACCAGGCTCTACTGGATAATTCCACATCTATGGGTCACAAAAGAAAACAAGCAAAAAAAAAAGGAATATGGGAAAAGAGTTCATGGGGAAGAAAAGGGATGTTGGCAGGGGTAGGAGAAGTAAGGAAGGGTGGAGGGCAAAAATACTTAAATGCATTTTATAATGCTGCAATTGTCACAGAACAAAATTAATTACTTTAAAAAAAACCCACCCTCTTCCAAATGAAAAAAAAACACTAACACAGAGGGCGGTTTTGTCTGTAGAAAACAAATCCGTTGTCCCATGAGGCCATGACTGGTTTGGTTTTTGGGTTTTTTTTTTTTTTGTAGATAAAATCATTCTAGAAGAATCAGAGATATTGTTTACTTTGGCAAAGAAGGATAAAACAAGCAACCAACCAAAGTGCTCAGAATAAATTCTTTGTGGATGGAACTGAGAGATACTTGTATTCGCTGACCAGAAAAATTAAGTAATACTTCCTAAGGGAGAAACAGAAAAGCCATGAGTAATGCACAGACATATTTTCATAATAATTTAATGAGGGGGGGCAGGGGAATAAAAACCAGGAAGATATTTTGTTTTTTTTGGGGGGGTGGCTCATTCATTATGCCCCAACCCTTGGGGATATGGTTAGCTTATATTCATAGGAATGGAATATACTCAAGGATTTAGTTTTATGTTAGCAGCTCTGAAAGATGGCTTCTAGAACTTCATTTAGTAGCTGCCTTCTTAACCATGTTGTTCATTGTTTACAAACTCCACGCCAGAGCTTGGCCTCTCAATCAAAGAACCCTTCAATACACTTAGTGTGAGAGCCACAGATTAACCACAATACAATGATAGGGGTGATTTCAGCATCCCACTTTTACCAACAGATGGGCTATTCATAAAAAAACAAACAAACCGAGAAACTCTGGAGTTAAATGCTATCATAAATCAAATGGACCTAACAGATGCCTGCAGAACATGCCCCTCAAATGCTAGAGAACACACACTTTTCTCAACAGCCCGTGGAACTTTCTCAACATCCACCATGTCTTAGGACATTAGTTACTTTTCAACTGTTTTGACAAAACACCAGGATCAAGGCGACTTTATAAAATAAAGGGTGTAATTTGGGGCTCACAGTTTCGGAGGGGTGGAGTCCATGACCATGTTGGGGAGCATGGCAGCAGGCAGACAGACACAATGCTAGAGCACGCCTGTCTTGAGAGAACCCAAAGGCAGAGCCCTGCCCAGTCAAGCCCTCATACTGTTTGGTGTCTCTGCAGCCTCCCCCACAGGGAACCATTGTCTTCTTTTGGACCTCTGGCTCCAGTTCTCCTTAGTTCCTCTGTTCCTGCTGGTGTTTCTTTGCAGGTGTCTGTACTTGGCCTGGAATCAAACACTAAGCATAGGAGTTGCCTAGGGCTTTCCTCATTCTGGGCTTTCTCTTTCTGAGTGGTACCACCATCCCATGCCATTTCCAAGTAATACACACACACACACACACACACACACACACACACACACTTCTGTAATCCTACACCTCAATATCCTTACTGTCTCTCAGACCCTTTGACCTAAGCTTCAAACTCTCTCTCTCCTGACCTCTTGCTTCATTGTATCTGCTGTTCTTCAAGTGTTCCCTGCCTTGGAAAAAGGCATCTCCATTCCCACCCCAATGCTCAAACCCAACAGAGAGGAGTTAGCCAGTTCCCTCCCTTGTTGCACTGTTTACATTGGATAAATTGCCAAGTTTTATCAACCGGGCCTCCAACATCTGTCTCTAAAGTTCCGTTCTGGGCCTCTGACTTCTCAGCCCTGTTGCCAGGCTGATATCATCCCTGCCCCCAGAGCATTAGGAAGGGTTCTTGGATCTTCTGATAGAAGATTAGCAGTTCAACCCTGCTCTCGCATACTGGACTGCTTACTCTATGGCAGGAAGGATAAAAGCTGTCTTAGCTGACACTTCACTTACAGCTACTAATTCCACTTCTCCAGCTTAGGTAATCTAAGTCTTATATTAGAAATGGCTTGGATAAATCAAAAGAGGGAAGTAACTAAGACTATCTAATCTTCAACCCCATTGAAGGTCTGAGAAGGGAGATAATATTACTTGAGTAGGCAGGAAATGCAATCAGCTTCCAAAATATGCAGTAGATGACAGAGACAACTGAATAACTGGGCAATCACCCAAAGTCTCATTTGCAACATTGGAGCAACCAATGGCTAAGGCTTAGAATAACTTTCAGACCATTTTCAGAGGCAATAAAATATTCAATACCTTCTTACCCTGCTTGGCAGGGTTTGGCAGTCTTT
This sequence comes from Alexandromys fortis, assembly GCF_014885135.2. Taxonomy (NCBI): domain Eukaryota; kingdom Metazoa; phylum Chordata; class Mammalia; order Rodentia; family Cricetidae; genus Alexandromys; species Alexandromys fortis. The sequence goes on from NW_026067946.1 coordinate 8,205,969, forward strand.
TATCTTGTATCCTGTTTGTCTAGTCCAGACACCATGTATTTTGTCAGTGGTGGAAGCATGGATAAGGGACAAAGCCTATTCCTGATTATATCTTGAACCTGAATGAATAATGAAGTCAATTCTCTATCATGTGGTATAAATTCAGCAGTTTCAATATGCATGACAACTCTTTCTGCATATTACAAATCAGTAACTATATTGGCAGGTTCTTTGAAATCCCTTAGTGCCATGAAAATAACATATAACTCTACCTTTAGGACAAAAATTATAAAGACTTTGTTCCACCTTACTTAAATCTTCTGATTTGTAACCTTCCTTTCCTAATTTATTTGTATCAGTATCAAATGTATGGGCTTCAGTTACTGGTATGTCACATACAATTTGGGGAATAATCCAAGTAGTTCTCTTTATAAGGTTAATTCTATCACTTTTGGAATAATAATTAGCACAAGTTCTTTGACAAGGTTCATTGTCTGCCCATAATTTTTAAATTTCATTAGTAATAAAAGGCACTATAATCTCTGCTGGGTCTATACCTGCTAGTTGACAAAGACTCAATTTTCCCTTTATAATTAATTCAGAGACATTTTCCATATAAGTTTTTAAATTTTTACTCTGTTTATATGGTAAAAAAATTTATTCTAAGATAACATCATTCCTCTGCATTAAAATTCTGGTAGGGAAAATTCTAGAAGGCAATATGGCTAGACTGCAATTAAGATTCGGTTTCATTCTATCAACATGAGCCTCCTGTAATTTTTCTTCGACAAGAGTCAATTCCTTATCAGCTTCAGCTGTTAATTCCCTGGGACTATTTAAGTCTTTGTCACCATCTAAGGTTTGTTTAAATAAATTATTAGATCAGGTGTTATCCCAACAGCTGGTCATAGACTGGAAATGTGTCCTAACAATCTTTGAAAGTCATTAAGACTCTGCAATTGATCTCTTCTAATTTGTTCCTTTTGTATTATAAATTTCTGTAAACCTATTTTATAACCTAACTAATTGACAGAATCTCCTCTTTGTATTTTTTCAGGAACAATTTGTAATTTCCATTTAGGCAAAATTTTCTTTACTTCTTCATTGTTTTCTAAAGTATCAGCATTTGAATCAGATAGCAAAATGTCATCCATGTAATGGTAAATTATAGATTTAGGAAATTGTTTATGTATTATTTTCAATGGCTGACTTTCAAAGTACTACCCAGGATGGGGCTATTGAGCATCCCCGCTGTGGGAGGATGGTCCACTGGTATATCCTAGTAGGCTGAGAATTATTATCAGTAGGCACTGTGAAGGCAAATTTTTCTCTGTTCTTTTCTTGGAAAGGTGTAATGAAGAAACAATCTTTTGAATCAATAACTATGAGAGGCCATCCTTTTGGTAATAAAGAAAGCAGAGGAATTCCAGATTGAAGAGGACCCATAGGTTCAATTCCCTTGTTGATAGTTTATAGATCTGTCACTATCTCCATTTTCCAGATTTCTTTTTAACAACAAATACAGGAGAATTCCAAGGGCTTGTTGATTATTCAATATGTGAGTATCTAGGTTGCCATTTATGTTCTTTGACTACCTTAGAATATTTTGTACCCAATAGCTTCTCAGAAGAGATTACTGGATAAGCAGTTAAAACTCTGGCTAAGTCATTCCTGACTTTGACCTATACTGGCGAGGCTAAATCCTGTTCCTGTACCTTCTCTCCCAGGCCATCAGTTTCAATAATTTCCTTAATTGTTTCAAATCTTTTTACCACGTTTGTAAAGTCTAAATCTCTAGTCCTGATTCATTTAGCTCCTGGTGAGCTACGGGCAGGCAAGCTGCAGGCAGGCAAGAACCATGCCTGGAATGGTGAACCAAAAGGGTAGTGGGGGTGGGAGGAGTTCCAGTAAGCATGAACCCGGCCCCACGTTGGGCACCAGATGAAGAAGAAGGCATCAGATGGGGGGAACATGAATCAAATAACCCCACACTAGGTCTAAATGGGTATACTAAGGTTTTTCTTTATTAAAAGGTAAACTCACAGATCACAAGTAAACAAACAGAAATGGGTTCCAATATCTAGGTGTGACGTGTGGGAAGAAGAGGCCGAGTGGGTACTCCTGCAGGCTTTTTGGTACTCAAAGACCACACCCCACTTGGACCAGTCTCTCAAAGGCCATTGGCTGAAGGTGGTTCCCCATCAGGAATGGGTTCAAGACTATGCCAGGGTCATCTGTGGCTCAGCAGGAAAAGGATGTGTAATGATGGAGAAGAAGACAGGCAAAGAATGCTGCCTTGAACACTGCTCCAGCTGTCACACATGCAGACTCTTCTGTCACTGAAGAATCCATGTGAATTAGTGAAGTGACCAGGTAACAAGGAATACGAGAATGCTCTTCTCACAGGCATCCAGCATGAATTGTGGTTTGTTGTACAAATTCTAATTGGTCTTATTAATAAAAACCCAGAGCCAATGGTCAGAGAAACAAAGGAGCAAGTCACAGTCAACTCTTACCTTGCTGTCTCCTCAGCTGAAAAAAAAAGGAGTGAGTTCCTGTCTCCTCCTGCCTTATATTTCTCTCTTTGCCCAGCTATATCACTTCCTATCCATCTGTACAGACCTCCAGACCTCTATGGCTAACTAGTGGCTAGCTCTGTCCTCTGATCTTCAGGCAAGCATTATTTGTTAGAGCACAAACAAAATATCACCACAGTGGTTTGTTTGAAAACTGGCAGGAAAAACACTTTGGGAACAGATCAGAGGGGCTACCAATTCCACTCAACTTTAAAGCAGAAGAAAGGCTTTCACGTTCCACAGAGGGCTAGATGGAAGTTCATGACATGATGCTGCTACTGCAGGCTCCTGACCCTAGAGGCATTCTGTTGGTGGTCCTGGCTGGCTTTACAATGTCTGCACTTCCCACCCTCTTCAGCTAACTCAACCTCACTATCCTGCATGTCAGTGCTGCCCAATACTTGTCCGACTGACTTCAAATTACCATGTTCACGTTCACTAACTTATCGACGGTTTGAAATACCAAGTAGAGCCACATCATGAATCCAGCTAGATGCAGCCTGGTCCATTCTGCCTGGATGTCTAACCACCCATCCAGCCTGGTCCATGCCCCCTGGATATCTAACCATGCATCCAGGTTGCCTTTCTGGAATTTCAGATGCTTTGAAACACTGTTCTTTTTTATTCTAAGATATTTATATTTGCAAATCAATATCACAACATTGTTCTGAAAATTTCTTTCTCTCAGCTTTTAGTTCTTTATGACAAAAAAAACCTCTAAGGCAAACTGATCATTGATAACTCAAAGAAGTTAAAATTCTCTTCTTCTACTGTGTGGGTACCCAGGGATTGAGCACCATTGACAGGTTTAGCAACAGACACCTTTAGCTGCTGGACCATCACCATCACTCTGGAGTTTCTGCTTTCCAAGAAGAAAAGAAGCTACACGTGGATGAGAGTAATCACTAAATGGCTCAAGGTCACAACCTGAAAAACTCAAACCCATTTGACTTAGATTGCACACTTGCCTACTCCTTATTATTAAAGGCCCCCAAAGAGCAGTAATGGTTAAGAAATTGGCAAATACTAATAAGTGACCATCTGGAGAAAGAGGGTGGAGGTGGAATAAGAAGAGATGCTAATGACCTGTGGGAACACACTCAGGAAAGAGGTTAGGAATAAGAGGAGAGGCTAATGACCTGTGGGAACACACTCAGGAAAGAGGTTAGGTGCTGGAGTCCAACTCTAACAGGGTTCGGGTCTCAAAGCGGAGGTGTGGAGTCAGTCAGGGAAAGAGGCTGACATGATCTGAGAGAAAATTAGGATGGCTGCCACCTTGTTGTAAAAAGGCTACAATTTTTAGATTCTATAATTGCACAAAGGATTAAATGGAAATGGGAGAAAGGGGGCTTGTGAACAGGGATTGAAGGAGACAGCCTTGACCTTGACTAGACAGTAGGCTAGGTGGTTACGAAGGCCACAAGTTCCTCTTACCAGAGATAAGGAAAATAACTCAGGAACTTTCTTTGAGCCCCTGGGAAATGGGGGCTTTTGTCTAAGGCCTGGCTTTGAGAAAGGAAGTTTCTCAGGGGACAGACACTCCATTTATAGAATATTGCAGTTTTTTGAATGACTTAGTTTATCTAAGCAGCTAAAGCTTAAAGTGAACAAAGATGAAGATAAACAAATATTGTTGTGAACCTGAGTAGACATTAGAAATTTATAAATCTTGATTACCAAATATGCAGTATTTATCTAGCATATGTTACTTATCTAAATTTTCTAGCAACTTGGTGTTAACTTGTATTGGAGTAGGCAGGTTTATCATGCTATATGGTTTCATGGTGGTGGGAATTTTCCCCAAAGAATTATTTTGTTTAAAGCGGCTGATGTTGTATATATTCTCACCCTTCACTGAAGCCCCCTCAAAATTTCCCAAAGGAAAAGTCATAAAGGAACTCCCATAACACATAGTGAGAATCATTAAAAATGAAAGTAAAAGGGTGCTGGAGAATTGTGGTCTGCAATGTCACAATGCTGGAACTTTGTCAAGCCATGTGGTCCACGCCAGCTAAGAGTAGCACGCAGCAGCACTATGAGTTTGACCATCAACCATCATGGAACTTGTCAATGGGACAGTGGTTTCATGCTCACCTATGTTGCCCTTTTCTGTGGCCCATGAGGTCATAGGTAAAGTCCATCTTGCATTTTTGCTACTTCTACAACTAATTTAATTTTAATATAATTAGAGATGCTACTGTTAGCATCCAGGTACAACTTAGAAACATGGCACAGTGCATAGCAAGCAGTACCCTGGCTCTGTATGAAGATGTAAAGGTCCCTTTAAGAGACAAGTTCACCTACTTTGTGCCATTTCTCTGGTGAAGCAGCTCTCTCTCTCTCTCTCTCTCTCTCTCTCTCTCTCTCTCTCTCTCCCTTTAACTTTTTCTCAACAAACTCCTCACCTAATCTCTGTTTGTATGGCGTATTTGTCTGTTCCGCCTGCCATGAGGCCTCTGTCTCTCACCCACCAAGATCTCTCTTGCATTGGTGCCATGATAATCTCAGGAGGCTCTCCCCCTCCTGCCAGCAGTCTGAAGAGCTCTGAGAATCCCCGAACCCTTCAAACTGGTCACTTTCCCAACTAAGGATCTCTGGAATTCTACACCTAACACTAACAATGCAATCAGAGACTGCACATTCATTTCCTGGCCATGCAGCCCAAATAATCACACAGAAACTATATTAATAACAACACCGTTTGGCCAGTAGCTTAGGCATATTCACAGCTAGCCCTTACATCTTAAATTAACCCATTTCTATTAATCTATGTATCACCACAAGGCTATGGCCTACCAGTAAGGTTCCGGTTTCTTTCTCCTCCAGCAGCTACATGACATCTCCCTGACTCTGCCTACTCACTCTATATATCTCTGTTCGAATTTCCCACTTGATTGTACTCTGCTAAGCCATTAGCTGAAACAGCTTTATTCATCAACAATAAAAGCAACCCATATAAAGAAGGCCATCCCACATCACAGCAAAGTTGGTAGTAACAGTAGTCCCCTTCCCTCCCTCACCTCTTGCCCACACAATGGCATTGGGGTACAGCTTGTGCCCACCCTACACTCACTACAGCCCCTGGACTTTGTGATGATGGACCCAAGGCCAATTTGAGCCGCAGTCCTCACTGAGTTTTTGGGACACTGGGGAACAGATCCTGGGCCTTCTACCTCGCTCATGGAAAATATGTCTACCCCAATATCCCTCTCAAATATCAATCCAAATGCCAATTACTGGCACTCCATATCCTGTCATCTCACAAGACCTTCACAACTTCTGCCAGTGATTCATCAGATGGAAAGAGATTTCCCCTTTCTCTATACTCCTCCACCCCAGCTCCCTCTGTTCTTTTTCCCTGTTCTCTTTGTTTATTTTCTGATTATTTTTACTGGTGTGTAATCTAGCCATGCTCAGTTCTCTCTCCCAACTACTGCTGCATCCACCCGCCACCTCCCACCATGGCTAAGCCTGTCTTGGGGTTGGATATTCTCTCCACCTGGGAATGTTCTGTTTCACTAGGCACCTCATGTCTCACTCTTCTGTTCTGTCTCTGCCTCCAACCATGCAGAGGAGGCAGGTCCCTCTTTCCCACCCAACATTCCCGGGATGTTTCCTGTCTACTTCATGTATGGAAGAATGTGTGAATGGCGTGGCCACGTAGGTATAATTCTGTTTTAAATGCGTGTTTTACGCATTCTGTATGCCTGTCTTGCTAATTAGGTCTGTTTAAAATTTGCACAGCTACTCTAAAAATTACACGGTTTCTCAATGCCTTGCAACATGTGGGCAGGCACCATCTGGGCAAGCGCAGGTCAGATGACCTAACCACAATATTTGCTAAGGTCTACCAAATGTTCACTGCCATCTTGACTAAGGGCAGGTCTGATGACCTAACCACCATCTTTGCTAAGGGTGACCATGTGACTGGTACCTACTAGCTCTCCAAGCTTGCAGGGACCCTACCCACCTGCCACCCACCTTCTAGGAATTCACTTCCACCTGCTAGGAATCTGTGACTTTGATTCTCCACTTTCTTTTTCTCTGTGTCTTAACTTTATGTGTGAATGTAAGCTAGGTTTAAGTCTGTATGTGTGTATGCATATGCAACCTAAATTCAACTGTCATATGTGGACATTCAGTTACAGTTTAGAAAAATGCTTTAAAACAATCACAATGGTCTATTAAACAATCCTAATGATCTCTGTTCTTTATTTCTTTGTCCTTCACATGTATAAATCTCACCTGTTAAGTTAAAACCAGTCACAGTCATGCTGGAGGACTCTGGGTAAAACATTTCCCTCACATCTTCTCATCTTGGTTCCAGCTCTCCAGGCAGATCCTGCACTAGTATCAGTATAGTCTCAAATGCTCAGAGATCTAGATTATGTGGCATTTTAAATGTTTAATTAAAAAGGCTTTTCATAACAGAGAGATAAGTTAGTTCTTGGCGCCACACCCATTTCCTCCAAAGATGATGAATTGGAACAGAAGAACCTCCACCTGGGACTTGCTTCCTAAGTAGCAGCACTACCCACTGAGCAAAACTGCCTTTCACCTCAACTGCTGCATAGACCGTTTCAGGCCATGGACAACAGGACATGAGGGATTGACTGCCTCAAGTTGCATATGCCAATGGTAAGTTGGTCTTCCTACAAACTCCTAATCCACAGGATCTCCTGAAGCCTGCAGGCCCTGCACTGCCAGCCAGAGACAGATGTTGCTCTAATGCCTCTGCCCTCAACAACTATGGAGGACCCTGAGAGTGACTGTGCAGAGAGCCAATCAAGTCTGTCATTTAAAATCACTAATTCAGGTCAAACTGTATCCTTCTCAAGAACTCTGACGACTGATAGCTTTGCCAGCTTAACCGCAGGAACCAAGGCTAAGTCTAGACTCAATTTACCTCATTACCTGACTCAAGGTGCACGCCTTTAATCCCAGCACTCAGGAGGCAGAGGCAGGCGGATCTCTGTGAGTTCGAGACCAGCCTGGTCTACAGAGCTAGTTCCAGGACAGGCTCCAAAGCCACAGAGAAACCCTGTCTCGGAAAAAAAAAAAAAAAAAAGAGAGAGAAAAAGAAAAAGAGATTTCAGTATAACTTCTTATCTTTCCTTTGTTTAAATAAAAGGTGTTTTAAAATGCAAAGCTTAAGAGTGCTTCAAGGTATAAGAAAGCGACTTAAGATGTGCAAATGCAAGCTGTCAGATTTTTCATTCTCTCATTATGCTACTGCTCATAGTCTTAACATTGATCGGTGAAGTTCTGATGAATTATTAATCTAGCTCAGGCAGAGAACTACCACTATCATAACTGCAAGATCAAGAATTTAAATTCTCTTTGGTCGTTTTCTAACTATAGACTTAAAAGGTGGTTTTCATTGTGCTAAAATTATGTCACAGTTTTACAGATGGAAGGAAGAGTGTGAATTCTTTTAATCAAAATAATTTCTGATATGAGTATATTGCCGTTTTTACAATACAAACCTCAGTATATATGATAAACGGTGGAAATGCTAATATGTCTAAAACTTATGTTTTCACAAACTCAAAGAATCCTTGTAAGTTCCAGAGAGTTGATTTGAAGTCACCTCAAACAGGTCAGAGGCACCCCTCCTTCAGTTAAGAGACCATAAGCAATCCAAGCCTCCCCACTTTTCCCTGGTCCTGACACCCTCCCCTTCAATCACCAGGACCTAAAAAAAAAAAACTTCCTCTTGTCCTCTGCTCTGCCAACATCTCGCCAGGTCTAAGAAGTACCAGAGAGTTCCACAGAGCCTGGACAGCAGTGAAACAGCCAGCTACCCCAGAACATGGCAGCACCCCAGCCTTTTTAGGTCCCCCCAAGATGGTCGACATCCCCAGGTCAGCAGAAAGCAATCTTGAGAACTTGATGTCATTTCCTTAACCTGCCACACCTAACTCCTAACCTTTAAAAAAAGAAGAAGAAGGGATGAATGTTAGCATCCAGGCACACCTGGCCCTGCCCCCTTGGGAGTCTGGCACAGTATATCACCCCTCTGCAAACGGCAAGCAGTACCCTGACAGTACCTGACAGTGGAGGTTTCTTTAAAAGACAAGCCCCGCCTACTCCCTCTTTCCTCTTTCTGCAATTTCTCTAAGGAGGCAGGTAGGTCTCTCTGTCTCTCTTTTTGTTTTGCTCTTTCTCTCTTCCCTCCCCTTTACTCTTCTCTGAATAAACTCCTCACCTAAGCTCTGTCTGAATGGTGTATTTGTCTGTCTCACCCACATTGAGACCTCTGGCTCTCACTCACCAAGGTCTCTCTTGCACTGAATTATAAGTTACAGTTTGAATTAGCCCATTTAAGCATTTATCACCAGTTTATGACAATAGTTTTTTGTTTGTTTGTTTGTTTGTTTTTGTGGTGTGAGGAAGGGGAGTGATTTTGAGCCTTAGGAGGTGGTACCTAGCTGAGAAATTGAGTGACTGGGGCAGGTCTTGAGAGTAATAGTCCAACCCGGCTTCTTCTGCTCCAAGGTTGCTGTGGGACAATGGTCTTTTATCCTGTCACTTGTATTATTTTTAATAAAACGTTGATTGGTCAGTAGCCAGGCAGGAAGTAGACGTGGGGCATCGAGAACAGGAGAATTCTGGGAAGAAGAAAGGTCAGTCTGCAGTCATCACCCAGACCAAAAGGAAGCAAGATGAGAATGCCTCACTGGTAAAGGTACCAAGCCACGTGTCTAACATAGATAAGAATAATGGGCTAATTTAAGATGTAAGAATTAATTAATAATAAGCCTGAGCTAATAGGCCAACCAGTTTATAATTAATGTAAGCCTTTGTGTGTTTCTTTGGGACTGAAGGCTGCGGGACCAGGCAGGACAGAAATCTCAGACAACACAAAGTCTTTTTGCTTCCTGTTAGGCACCATGTTACCATGTTATTGCTACCTTTAAACTGTAAACCACAATAAATTCTTTTTCTCCTCGAGTGCATCTTTTATGCCTTCTGTCACAGAAATGAGAGAAATGATCAATACAAAGATTCATATAATTTTAACTTTTCTCCAAAGGAAAATGCTACTTGGTTGGATTTCATACACACTTAGATTACTTTCTTGACTTCTTATTGTAATAATTTAATGGCAGAAGGTAACCTTGGTGAATTGGAGCCAAGGGGAACCACACTGTGCAACAGAGCTCACGTGGGAGATGTTTTGGGGTAGGGGTCCAGAAATATCCTCTGAGTTTGAGCAGAAGGAAGAGAGGGAGAGGCGAGAAGGACTTGCTTTTTTGTTTTTCAAGATGTGGTTTCTCTGTAGCTTTGGAGCCTATCCTGGAACTAGCACTTGTAGACCAGGCTGGCCTCGAACTCACAGACTTCCTACCACTCCCTCACGAGTGCGGGGATTGAAGGCGTGTACCACCACTGCCCGGTGGGCTTGCTTTTTTATCAGAGAATATAGCACATGAACATAGGGAGCATGCTCTGTGCAGTAGCAGGAGTCACAGTGCCACATCTTGGCTGCTGCCGATGACATGTCCTACTAGGTCCCCAGGGCAGGCCGGGGTAAATGCCTGAATACCAACACCCATAAGTCATAGTAGGATGCATTTGCATTTCAATAATTTAATCTATTTTCAAGCCAATAAGATTTTGTTTTTATTTTGAGATGTTTGTGACAAATGAAGAAATTCTCAGTCCTTTCTAAACCAAAATCAAAATGAGCATAGGATACACGTTCTGTGTTCCATCAAAGCAGGCTTCTCCAACCGTGGAAAGTCAGCTTTTTATATTCTTTTACTTGTTGCCCAGACTGATATTTTGCCACCCTCAGAAGTAGAGACTCTCTACATGGGACATTTGCAGAAGCATCCTCAGGGCCCAGCTGCAGATTTTCAGCTCTAAACAGCTCTTCCCAACCTTGAATTCCCCGTGGTGCCTATTGTATCTTCTGGCTGCACTGCCATGGCTGACCCCACAACAAGAACATTGGACCCCAAGGACCCTATGTCTTCAGATTTGCTGAGGGACTCTGCCCTGGCCTGCTTCCTGCCAAGCCACCTGGAAGAAAGAGAGATCAGCCAAGCTGGCTGAAGGAGGCAGAGAGCAGCTGAGCTTTTCGGAAGAAGCTCAGGCCAACTGAGTCACCTGCCAAAGGCACTTTCTGACCTGCTGAGCTGCTTGCAGGTTGCACGGTGTGCTCCAGGTTCCCAACTTTTGTGAGCTGTCACCCATGCTGGGGTGGAAGTTGGTAATGCAGCTGTCTTTGAACCATTTCTGTCCTGTAGGCCCTCACTCACATTCAAGTAACTTCAATAAAACTCATTGATTCACTAAATTGGACTTTGATCTGTCAACAGTTCCCTTTTGGGGGTGAATAGACCTTTATTCTTGTCTCTCCACGGATCATCAACACAACATGTGTAATTACAATTGTGTCACACAGCGTGATTACATTGTCTAGTAAAGCCTCCCCCAACTCCTTCTTAAGAGCCCACTCTGGAAAATCCAGGCTAAAGGTTTTTTAGATAAAGACAAAAGCTCCCCCAGAACAAAATAAGCAGTCATTAAAAAAGTTCTGCACCCCATAAGCCTCTCTGTCGACACAGCAATCAAAATCAGACCAGATCAAATTGAATTAGAAAAACTCCAAGTTTAATAGATAAAACACTCCGGAATGATTTTCCACCCTCCCTGCCCCCAGAGAGGGGGTGGGGAAGAGAGACAGAAAAACCATGTGTTTGTTTTCTGTGTGGCAGTTTAAATACCCCCATTGGAGCGGTCTTGAGCATCTCTAGGGGAGGGGTAATTATTGATAGGTTTTCTGAGCTGCAGCAGGGTTTGGAGGGAGGTGGGAGATGGGGCTTGGGGTGGAGCTTTCATCAGAACTTTCCAGACTCATTGGGTATATGGATGCCAGGGGCTGTGATGAAGCTTCCACCAGGAAAGTCATATCCAAATGTTGTAGTGGGGCTAGGACCTCAGGGACTTCTTCTGTGTGGGCAAAATCTACTCAGTCAGCCCTCGCCCTTCAAAGCAAAACACTTAGATTGATTTTGCATCTTGCCACTTCCCCTTAGAAGCCGAACTTTAAAGCATGTGAATTTATCTCTTGCCTTTCTCTCAAACCAAGAAGTGGAAGTCATTTTGTTCCCGACTTAGAATACTGGGACTATTAAGTGTCTTTGTGTTTTTTTCTCATAAGATACAGAGCAAGGAATGGTTCAAAGTCCTTAACCCTCCTCACCTGGTATCTGGAGTCTGCTAGGGAAACATTTGTTCCGTCAAGCATCTGGCCTCTGAACACCTACTAGAGCATGCTCAGATGTGTCTTTATGAGCAGAGCTTTTAGGGCAGAGTGGAACTGAGCCAAAAGGAAACTTAAGCGAATCTATTATAGCAAGTGGGACAGGACACATAGATTGTTACCAGACCAGTGTAACAAACCCACAGGGCCTTTTTCAATGAGGACTGTGTTCAAATGTCACTCGTAGTACTGCCATTGATTGCACCCAAACACATTATGTAGCTCACTCACCTAAGGCGGAGTACTTTTCTTCCCTCTGAAGAAGAAAGTGTTGGGGTAGTTAATCTTGAAATAGGACTGGGGGCTCATATTTTAAAAGGAAAACAGGATCACTCTTTGATGTCCATTGTTGTTATTTCCTGAACACTCTAGAATATCATGAGCCATGAGTTGTTGGAATTTGTTTAGCGTCTGCCACGACCCTCAGCCAGAAGGTGAGAAGCCCACACTTGATGTATGAACAAAACCAAGGGGCAGTGACTAGGTCTTACCAGCACGGCTCTGTGACTTTCTTGTTTCCTTTATCCTGCCCTACCCACTCCTAGGCTACAGAATTGGAAGCCTTACTAAGGATTTCAGTACAAGGCTCAGAGGAAGAAGTAAGAAATCAAGAGCATTCATCAAACATCAGGCTGCTGGTGTGCCAAGGCACAGGCCCTAGACAGATGTTTACAATCCAAAATCTCCTTCGCCATTTTTCTTTTCCTTCTGAAGCCATAGCTCCTTTCAGGGCTCTGTGAATAGGGTCCTTCCTTTGAAAGGGGGTCTCTTCTTAACCAAAAAGAAGAAGATCAAGAAAATCAGTTCCATTTAAATTAAATATCAATGTCTGAGTTAGAAACTGAGTGGCGTGGATTGCAGGGTGCTGGTCTTAGAGAAAGGCCGGAAAGGATAGGTGTACATACCGTGGTAAGGCCACTTTTGATCTACTTTGGCTCACAGCAACAGAAAAAGAATTCAGAGACCTCCAGCATGCCACAGTTAGCTGCCAAAGGCTTGGTTTTCTTTATCCTCTGGGAAGAATGGTAGTGAGATCCATTTGGCATTCTGTGATCTGTTAGCTGGTAAAATATCGAAGTGGAATTTTGAGCATCCCCCTAGTCCAGAGCTATGTTGTAACATTGGTAGTATTATCCAAATAAGGAAGAAGAGGATTTCTACGTCCCTTTGTGAAGCTAGTCCATGAACAGTCACTGAATTAGCTTTGTTGGGAACAACATGGTAGAATACTTACCAACAACTGCACCATGCATACCGGCAAATCAGAATGTTTAGGAGCCTGAGTGAATCCTAAAAGCCTATTTGTGAACTGTTCAATTCTAAGAGGAGGGAGGGGCAGCTTGAAGTCCCAAAGCCCAGGCAGTACCTCACAAGATAATTATATTTGGAAATAAGGTTGTTCCAGACGCAATTAGCTAAAAAGAGGCCATCTTGAAGTAAAGTCGCCCCCAAGCCAACATAACTGGTGTTTATTAAAAAGAGGAAGTATGGAGCTGGAGAGATGGCTTAGGAGATAAGAGCACATACTACTCTTCCAGAGGACCTAAGTTCAATTCCCAGAGCCCACTTCGAGCTACTGGAACAGCCTTATTCCCAAAAGCCAGCCACTGACTCTTACCTGTACCTCAATCCGAAATGGCGATCCTGCCTCCAGGAATCCCAGAATGTATCTTATATTCCTCTCTAGTGCTGGGATTAGAGGCGTGCACCACTACTGCCCAGTTTCTATAGCAAACTAGTGTGACTACTGGGATTAAAAGTCGTGTCACCACTGCCTGGTCTGTAGGGTTGATCAGGGCAGCTGTTTTACTCTCTGACCTTCAGGCAAGCTTTATTTGTTAAAATACAAATGGAATATCACTACAATGGGGCCTCAAGGCCAGCAAAGAGAAAGAGAAACAGCGCAACAAGTGGAGAAATAAACCCTTGGAAGGGGAGGCTTCTTTAGAAAGTCTGGAGAGGAGCATCATAAGGAGTGAAAGCAGCCTGGGGAGAAACAGGCAGAGGTGGGACTGGAATTTCCCTTCCCCGGGCACAGGATGATCTGGTTATAAAGTATTACTAGCAACCAGTTCCTTTCGCTGTCTGCTTTCCAAACTCGGTCGATTGGATCTGTCAGATGACTCTGGAGTCATCTACAGGACTGCGGTGCAATCAAAGACGTGGAAGCATTGGTTTCGAGATGGAAGCACACACAAATCCGCCCAGTGTGCTTAGGAGAAGGGGGAGGTGAACCCTGGGCTGGCGGGTGCGTTGTTGTCACCTGGGACGCTTGGAATTGATGACGCGGTCTTCATTGTTCGGTTATATGTGGGGCTTCTCTTAGTGTGTACTTTGTTGGTTGTGGGAAGGAAATTAAAACCCTAATGAAGCCTTTGGGGTCCACCTGAATGTTAGAAGGACGTGAAAGTGGGAGGAGCCTTAGGGCACAGATAAAGGCCATGGACGTACTTTTCAATCCTGTGTAATGTTTAATTCTTGAAACTGCATCCAAAGCAGTGTTAAACCATGGCAACATTTGAACATTGGAAATGAGTGCCTAGCTGTGTGATCCCACCCCGCAAATGCCACTTTTAAAGCTAACAGACTTTGTGCCTTTTCCTGACAAGCTTGGTTTTTTTTGTTTTTATTTATTTATTCGTTTATTAAAGATTTCTGTCTCTTCCCCGCCACCGCCTCCCATTTCCCTCCCCCTCCCCCAAACAAATCCCCCTCCCTAATCAGCCCAAAAAGCAATCAGGGTTCCCTGCCCTGTGGAAAGTCCAAGGACCACCCAACTCCATCCAGGTCTAGTAAGGTGAGCATCCAAACTGCCTAGGCTCCCACAAAGCCAATACGTGCAGTAGGATCAAAAACCCATTGCCATTGTTCTTGAGGTCTCAGTAGTCCTCCTTGTCCGCTATGTTCAGCGAGACCGGTTTTATCCTGGGCTTTTTTCAGACCCAGGCCAGCTGGCCTCGGTGAGTTCCCAATAGAACATCCCCATTGTCTCAGTGTGTGGGTGCACCCCTCGTGGTCTTGAGTTCCTTGTTTGTGCTCTCTCTCCTTCTGCTGATTTGGACCTTGAGATTACTGTCCGGTGCTCTAATGTGGGTCTCTGTCTCTGTCTCCTTTCATCGCCTGATGAAGGTTAATATTCAGGAAGAATGGATGAAGAAAGTATGGAATATATACATATTAGAGTACTACTCAGCAGTAAAAAACAAGGACTTCTTGAAGTTTGCAGGCAAATGGATGGAAATAGAAAACACTATCCTGAGTGAGGTAAGCCAGACCCAAAAAGAGGAACATGGGATGTACTCATTCATATTTGGTTTCTAGCCATAAATAAAGGACATTGAGCCTATAATTCGGGTTCTTAGAGAAGCTAAATAAAAAGGAGAATCCTGACAAGCTTGTATCATATTTAAATCTTTACATGCGTCATCTCTACAGGTAAGAGTGGAGAGGGGAAAATGTAATTTTTATGGCAATTTTGATATGAAAAGAAATCGATCATTTATTTTCACAATAGGCTTGGCCCACAAGTGATTTCAGATTTAGGATCCCTATCATTGGATGTGATTTTATTTGATTTTTAGCAGCAACCTTGGTTGCAGACTGACAGGCATAGCCAGATATCTTAGTAAATGTAAATTTGAAGATTAAGAAAAGAGCGAGAACGAGAGAGAGAGTCGCCATGCTAATGGGGGACCAGAAAGACCCTTTAGAGGCCAACTTGCAGAGCAGTGTCCCCCAAGTCCTCCTGAGGAGTCACCGACCCAGGCCTTTAACACCAGTAACAACAAAAAGGATCTGACCATTGTGACATAGTTTCATATCAAGTGATTTAGCTCACACCGAAGAGCCTGGAAGAGCCAAACATTGACTCCAGACCTCTCAAGTAGAAGCACAGTCAACTTCTAAACTTTCTGTTCCAGAGAGAGAGCTGCCCAGACTATGACTGATTGGAGCCATAGGATCTCACGTGAAGGTTCAAGTTCACGTTCTATTCACGTTCTAACTGAAGAGAGCATGTCTTTCTCGTGTGAGCTGAGAACTGAATCTTCCTAAAAGAACTGGAATTTGGCCCCACCCCTTTCCTCGCGTGACGTCAGGGCTCTCACCTTGACAATTTCATCCATTCCCATTTGGCTTCTCTAAGTCCTGGTTTGTGAGTGTTAGGATGGTCAGGCTAGGTTTCCTTAACCTCTCTGAAGCCCATTGAGTTTTCTTGCCTGCTGGGGGCCTGTGGATATAGACCAGGCCTGTAAGTGTTAGCCGTACACTGATCCTTTCTAGAAAAATCCAAGGGGAACTCTGCATGTCTGACTGACAGGAAGTGAGGGAAGGGGTGAGGCTGAAACCGCACTAACAGGTCTTCCCAGAAGGAACGGAATCTGACAGGGACATATCAGGACCTGAGTCCTGCCAGGAACACGATGCACTTGTGAGCCCCTTAGGAAGGCATGCTCCAAACGGTCACTTGTGAGTAAGAATGGACGCTGCTCCAGAGGCCAGGCCAAGTTCCGATCGGACATCTGATTGAGCTGGAGGATTTTGAGGGATGGAAATGTGGCCACACAATTCCGGGAAGCAGCTCAGACATCTGTTGTATGTGTTCCTGGGTTCAGCGTGCCTTTGCACCAAGCCAACTGGCAAAGGAAGTTCTCCCAGCTGGAGTCACCCGAATCATACAAATCCGAATTCACCTTGAGTTCTCTCCTCCTTTAGGAAGTTGTTTTTCTTTTCTTTTTTTCCTTTCCTTTCCTTTTCTTTTTTAAACTTCCTTTTTATTTTTTATGCCTCTCATATCATGCCTCCCGATCCCACCCATCTCCTCCCTTCCCCAGAATAAAAAAAAAAAAAAAAAAAAATCTGAAAAAGGGGGGAAGGGAGCAAGGAAAAATCTTGTCATGGAAGCTGCAGTGTGACACAGTGAGTCACACAGTAAACCCCTTTATCCCTACATTTTTACATGCAGGCGTTCATGACAAAGAATCATTTGTCTGGTTCAAGGCCCCTGGTCTCTGCTATCCGGATGCTGGGTCCTCCCTGGGATTCTTCCTGGACATCCTGCAGCCTTGGGTCCACAGGACCGGCCCTACTGCCATGTTCCAGCAGATCACAGATGGAGTGGATGTTGGTTGGGGTGGGCCAACTCACAACTCAGGCTCTGGGCCTGGGTAGCTACAGGGTTGGTCAGCCTGACAGCTCTCCCCTGTCTTCAACACCAGGGTGCGCTCTTCAGCACTGCCCTGGCTCTTCGCAGCATGAGCAAGGGGTGGGCCATTTCTCAGGCTTTCACACTGACACCTTCAGGGCCCGCTCTACTGTGTCGTTCAGGCGAGGTGTGGGGTCCACTCCCTTGAGTGCTGCAGCTGATGAGGGGAGGGATAGTTTTCTGGATCGTATGACCCCAGGACCCGCTCTTTCTCCTGCTTTTGGTGTTGATGGGCAGAGGGAGGGGGAGGGCATCTCTTCCCCACCCATGCCTCTACAAGAGAAATGAGTAATGGGGACAGCTCTCCCATGCTCACAATGTTGGGACTGGTTTACCCACACCTCTGCCAACAGGGGGAGGGTCAGCTCCCTTGTCCACTACAGGCAACAGAGTCAAGGGTGCAGGACATCTTTCCCTCACCTTCACCACATAGCAGACAAAGAAGGATGTGGCCAGTTGTCCCATGCTCATACACTCGGGGCTCCCACACCTGTGCCTCTGCCAATGGGGTCAACTCTCCTGTGCTGCCCAGGTAAGGTGGAGAGCCCGTTCTTCCTAGTGCTGCAGCTGGTGAGGGGTTGGGTCGGGTCCCCCACCTGCTGGAGGTGTTGAGAGGGGAGAGGAGGAGGACATCTTTCCATCACCCATGCCCCCACATGGCAGATGAGAAGGTACTTACCTGCTCTCTTAATCCTTCACCCTCAGGGCCGGCTCACCTATGCCCGGGCAAACAGAGTTTGCTGGTAAGAGTTATGGCCCTCTCTCCTGAGCGTTTCAGCCAGTGAGGGGCAGGACCCTACCCTCTCTGCCTTTGTCTGGGTCACGGATGGGGTCATGGCCCTTGGAGCAGCCCCCCTGGCCCAGGAGGCAGTAGGGCATCTGTGCCAGCCCCTTCTTCAACTCCCTCAACTCTTGAAATCTGCCTCTCTCCCATGCACATGGCTCATTCTGCCTCCCCGCCCCCACATCACCATCCTGTACTCATTCCTAGCTGAGTCCTGGCATGGTGGGAAGCTATTGCTGTGTGGTGGCCCAGGGCTACAGTCCCCAGGTAGCTTCTAGCTGGGTCCTGCCCCTGCCAGCCGCATGGCATGACAGGGAGCTGTTGCTGCTGCTGTGGCCCAGGGTTGGCAGGAAGTTGTTTTTCTTCCTGAGTTTTGTTTTCTTCTACTTGTGCTTTTTTTCCCTCGTTACTTTAAAGCTTGTATTTAGATAGATGCTTCAAAAGAAAAATGCTTCGCTGCAAATCTTGTGACCGTGGAAGTCACAGTCTGGGGATGCACGGAATAGGAATAAGATGTTGTGTTATTTACCAACAGATTCACTGCTTTGCTTTGCTGTGTGTCTGTCTGTGTTTGGAGAAATGAGGGTTCTTTTCAGAAGGAAGCCTCACCTCTTAGCCCAGACTATCCTGGAACCACCTACGTAGCCCGGGTTGGCTTCAATCCCAATCCTTCCACTTCAGCCTGCCACTACACCCAGCTACTCATAAATTTCATGGAGATGACACTTCCATCCCTTTTTCCTAGTTTCTCTAAGTCCTTGGTTGTGAAGAAAGTCTGGATCTTCCCCCTGACCATGGGTGTCTCAAAGTACCACAGATATGGTACAAGCAACACTAATCACCTCTGCTCAGGTCACAGTATTCTGCCTCTGCTCAGCTCGCAGCCCTCCACCTCCCCCTCAGCTTGCAGTCCTTCATGGACTCTGTGGACCTCGACTTGTGAATGGCTGCATTGCTTCCATAAACTAAGGTCATGATTTTGTCCCCTTCTTGTTTTGCTCCTAGTCTTAGAGATGGATTTCTACAAATTCTCTAAGAATTTTGACTGTGATTGTGTATGGCAAACAACGTCCCACAGTGCGGAGCCTTTCAAGGAGTGTGCTGACTGATACTCGGGTGAGTTTTCACTTTACTGGTTCAATGTTCTCAGCATGCTTCTTTGAGGGGGAAGTCTTATTTAATTCCCAAGAGTACAATTTCCTGAAAACTTGGGCCAGTTTCATAGACTAATTAAAACATGGGTACACATGCCTACCAATAACAGAAATCCAAATAAAATCCAGAGGATATAGAAGCATTTGGGTAGTTTCTCCCCGCTATCTGTAGGGTCCAAGAATAAGAATACAAAGATGTAGATTCTAGAAATAGGAATGTAGAAATAAAGACATATAAAGTTGTAAGCCTAGGAGAATGAGTACAGACTGTCAGCAGCTTTCTCAATAGCTTAGGGATTAACTATTAACAGTGGGTAACTCTGCTTGACAACCCACAGCTCTATTTACAAAGCCAAAGCATCTCTCTGCAAACTGAGAGCTAGCCTACGGATATGAGCTGAGTCAACCTTTAGGAAATAGATGTATGGCCTCTGGGTTAGGCATTATCCCTGCTATGGGAAACGGGCAGCATCAACGGAGAGAGCACAGGGCTTCAGGAAACACCTGGAAGTCCCAAGGCAGACAATAGATTAAGTACAAACACTAGTTTAATTGAAAAACTCTGTTAATGGAGATTGTAAAGTAAGGAAATCTGTATCTGAGTTTTACCTTGAGATTGCAAAAATTCCTTTGTTCAGAGCTAATGCTTGGTGCCCCTACGATAAAAAGGTGGGTTCAGAAACTGGCCTTTGCCACAGCCCTACAAAATCCACCTCTGGCTGTTGTCTCAACTAGCTGATAAGCTTTATGTGCCCCATGGAGATTTTTTTTCATTTTATTGTTTTTATTTTTTCCTGGATTCTGGTTTCTGGAATAAAGTTTGCTTCTGGTTTATTAGACTTTGGTGATCTGTCCCCATATTTGCACAACACCCCTGGACCCAACACTGGCTGATTTCTGTTTAGGTTGTTATGGATTGTTGATTTGCTCTAGTCTGTTGTCTGTGGGCTTCTAGCCTGGTACCCAAGGAAAGCCATGAGGAGGGGGAAGATAAAGGCTCCACAGCCAGAGGCCAGGCTCTCCCAAAGGCCTCTGCTGTTTCTTGGACTTGTGCTCCCTAAAACTGTTGCAGCCTATTCTGTATGTTTAGCAAGGAGATTCACGATGCAGGATTAGTGACATTTTAGGTAGGGTCATTGCCTGAAAGCAGAACTGGGGGCCACTTTTGCACATGGCATCTTCACAGAGCCTTGTACAGGCATTTCAGGAATGTGTGTTTGCTAAATTTAGATACATTTCGAAAAGTTGCATGTGAATTCAATTTAAATAAGCTAAACCATAATTTTAAAAACATATGGAGAGCACATTCAAATGAATACAGCATGGAATCAATTCTCCAAAAGAAGTACTTCCTGATTTGTCTATTTTGCAATTAGAGCCTGGGTTGTCAGGCTTCCTTAAAGCTGTGATGTGGGAGTGTCATATATCAATCTGTTGATTTCATTGGTTAAGTTATAATAAACCAACTGCTTGGCCTCAGCTTAGAACATAGATGGGAGGAGAAAACAGAATAGGATGCTGGGCGGAAGAGGAAGTGAGGTCAGACTCTGTTCTGCTCCCGGAGAGACTCGACATCTCTGCACTCTGGAGCAGAGACACCATGATGGACGGAGGCTAGACTCTTCCCGGTAAGCGCACCTTGGGGTGCTTACACACATCATTAGAAATGGGCTAGTCCAGGTGCGAGAATTAGCCTGTAAGGGCTAGAGTTCAGGGGCCAAGCAGTTCTTAAATGAATACAGTTTGTGTGTTGTTATTTCGGGCATGAGCTAGCCAAGCGGCCGGGGTGTTGGGGACGCAGCCCCGCCGCCGCTCATATTTCAACAAGGCTGAATGTGAAAGCCCTCCTCTACGCCTTACCTGAACTCATATGCTTGTATACACACACACACACACACACACACACACGCAGACACACACAATTAAAATAAATAAGAGTAAACATTTAAACAGGGAAAATGGGCTGTTTATAAAGGCTACTACCAAACTGTTTCTGTTTGAAAGCAGATACTGATTCCGGGGTTGAAAAATGATCATCAGACCAGAGATGAGTAGGGCAACATCCTGCCTGTGTTGTACGTGGAAATCAAATCCTAAACTTTGCTGTTTAATTTTTTTTTTAAGACAGGGTCTTAGAAGCCCAGGCCGAGGCTGAAGCATCTAGGCAGCCAAAGTTACTCTTGAGCTACTGACCCACCTGCCTCCACCCAGCAAGTGCTAGGATTACAAACCTGCACCATCACACCAGCTGAAGTTTGTATTCCCCATGCTCTTACCCTGGGAGCTAACCTTGTGGACAGCCAGCATTGTTTGTGAGTTAGGAAATCTTCTTTTGAGAGTGTTTTCATCTTCGCAGAAGCAGCCCACAGAGCATAACAGACCACTTCACTATCATTTGGCAACGTTATTCTTTATTGAGCAATGGATCCCTGCGTGTACACCAGTCAGAATTTCGAGGAGAAACGTAAAAAGCATCTGCTTGGCTCACTGAGTCGTGCATACTCAGAAGCGGCCCAGCAAGAACTTCATTTGTAGTTACTGAAACTGAAAAGTCACAAAGGGACCTTTATCGCAGACAAACTTCAGGAAAACATTCTAAGGTTTGCACAGTCATGGGAAATCAATTTTAAGAGAAATGGGGTAGATAAAGCAGGCGTACAATGCTAGATCAAAAACCCTGACAATTCATTCAGAGAGTCTCTTCTATTTCTTTATAGGTCATGGCTAAGCACTGAATATTCAGCCTTCTCAACAAGCAGATTTCAGCTACTGCATTTCTCTCATTGTATCTTGAGCGAACTACCCATGGTTACCGTGATTTAGTTCTTAGGAATGACTAGAGCAAAATTCCTGTTTGACTTCTTGAGTCTATCATCCCGCTCATCTTAAAAACGATGCTGGTCAACAGGGTACACTGTCAGGGACTTCCTGAGCTTGTGACTGTCCTTGATCATCTATAACCTGACACTGGTACGGTCCCTGGCCAGCACACCTTGCCTCTAATCTGCCCGCACAAAATTGTGGGTGGAGTTTGGGTTCCAAAGACCTCATTCGATGTCCTGTTCTGTAGCTTGCAGCCAGGACTCTACAAAATATGTTTCAAAGAACCTCCTGCCAGCTAGCTCCCCATGTATATGCTCTATACCAGAGATTGGGGGAGGTATTCCTTCTTGCTTTTTCCGTTTCTTGTCGGCCACCAAAGCAGTTGGTCACAGTTGGCTCCAATTGGTGCCAATTAGCTTCTCTTGTTTTTCTCAGACACAGCCATATCTCTAGGAGAGCAGCAGTTGGTCAGAACCAGCTCCTGAATCTGAGCACCAACATGGCCCCACTTCTCCTCTGTCTTTCCAGTCCCTCTCTGCTTGTATAACCTGTCACCTATATTAAATCCTATCCTACCTCCGTTCTATTTGTGAGTCAGATTCCTGTCATGGCGGTGACACACCTAGCCTGCACTTAAAGGAGGAACAGTTAAGTCTGGCTCGTGGTTTCAGATGACTCAGCCCACGGCTGGCTGACTCTTGTTTGGGGGACCGTGAGAGGTAGAACATCACGGCAGGGAATTAAGGAACAAAGCGGCTGGGAGCACAGAGGCCAGGAAGTCAAGGGAGAGGAGAGAGCAGGGCGCCCTCCCAGGGCACTCCCTTGATGACTTAACTTCCTTCTCCATCATTTCTACAAGCTCCACCACCTGCCGGTAGTGCCACAGGTACTACTGAGAGATGGGCTTTAGGGGACCGTCAACAACCCAGCTATAGTACTCCTAGAATAAATACCTAGTTTAAGTGCTGTTTGCCTGACTAGACTGTGACTCCAGGAAGCCACGGAGTGCTCAGAGCTTCCATACTCCAGGTGGGCAGTACAACGCTTTATGATTTTTTTCCTTCTTAATGGAAAATACAGACAATACATTCTGATCATAGTTTTCCTTCCCTCATCCCCTCCTAGATCCTCCCAGTGCCCACCCTTCCAACTCCATGCCTTCTTTCTCTCATAAGAAAACAAATAGACAAATAAAAAAAGAGAAACAAACAAGGATAAACCAAATAAACAAATAAAAAGAAACCAAGAAAGAGCATGAGAAATGCACACACACACACATACACATACACATACACAGAAAAAAACACAGAAATCAGAAACTATAATATACAAACAAAAGATCAGTAAGGTTTTTTAAAAATGCCCAAACAAAGCAACATGAGAAAAAAAAAAAAAAAAAAAACAAACAATGGAGCTTCGAAAAATTCTTTTAACGTCACTTATTGTATATTGAAGATTTCTAAGGCAGAATTAACTCTGTGGAACATAGTTCCATAGATTTTGACAAATACTCAGAAATTAGCATCTGCCACTAAATTGATCGCACAGAACAGCTTACTCAACCTGGTTTCTCCTGCCATCCTTTAGAGACAGTCCCTTTCCCTAGCCTTAAGTTCTGGTAGGAACACTGCCATGTTCTTCATTCCTGTCCTTTTGCCTTCTCTGGACAGTCATATAATGAAAACATGCATCATGCAGTTTCTGAACTGGGCACATTTCAATGAGCAAAAATCAAACTCAAGACTTGTTTGTAATGCTGACTGAATTTTTTATTGTTTTATTAATTTATTTTGAATCTCCAGTTCATCTATCTATCTATCTATCTATCTATCTATCTATCTATCTATCTCATCCTGGTCAAGGTTTCCCTTCCCTCCTTTCTTCTCAGTCTCTCCCCACAAACCCCCCTCTGTTCCCACCCTCCAATCCACTCCTCTGTTTCTGTTAAGGAAAGGGCAGGTCTCCTATGGATATCAATGAAATACGGCACATCAAGTTGCTGTAAGACTAAGCACCTCCCCATGTATTAAGGCTGGGAACGGTAACTCAGTATGAGGAGTAGGTTCCCAAGAGCCAGCCAAAGCTTTAAGGACAGTCGCTGCTTCCACTGTTAGGAGTCCCACAAGAAGACCAAGATACACAACTGTCATATATGCGGAGAGCCTACATCAGTCCCACACAGGCTCCCTAGTTGTTGGTTCTGACTGAATTTTTTAAATCACTTCAACTTAATTCCCATATACTATAGAATAGTTCAGATTCTGCCTTGTAAGTGCCTTAGAAACTTCAATTCATTTTGTATTGCCATATAATAAATTACCTCAAGTTTAGAGGCTTAGCATAATACCCATTTACAGCCACCATTTCCGTGGATCCCGAGTCCAGTCTCTGTTCAGGGTGTCACAAGGCTTCAGTCAGCACACAGGACAGGGCTCAATCTCATTTGAAGCTCATGATAGTTTTCCTTTTTCTTTTCTTTTCTTTTCTTTTCTTTTCTTTTCTTTTCTTTTTCTTTCTTTTTTTTGGGGGGAGGGGAAGAGAAAAGGGTTTATTCAACTTATACTTCCATATTGTTGTTTACTATCAAAAGAAGTCAGGACAGAAACTCACGGAGAGTAGGAACCTAGAGGCACGAGCCAAGGATGGCTGCTACTTACTGGCCTGCTTCCCATGGCTTGCTCGGTTTGCTTTCCTATAGAATCCAGGACCACCAGCCCAGGGATAGAACCACCCACAATGGACTGGGCCCTTCCCCATGATCACTAATAAAGAAAATGCCTTACAGATGGTTCTTATGGAGGGATTTTCTCAGTTGAAGTTCCCTCCTTTTAGATGACTCTGGCTATTTTGTTTTGAGTTGACAAATGACTGGCCAGCACAACTGACCCCTTGTCAACTTGACACAGAAACACATAGAATTCAATGATACAATTTCCTTTCTTATTCATCCCCAAGATCTCACATTAAAATCATAATTTGAAAAGTCCCACAGTATTTACAAATTAAACACTTTAAAATTTTAGTCTCTTTAAAATATCCAACCTCTCTAAAAATCTAAAACTCTCTATTAAAAGTTCAAAGTTTTTCACCTGTGGGCTCCTATAAAAATCAATATTAAATTAAATGCCTTCTTCAAGAGGGAAGAACCAGGGCACAGTCACAATCTGAACCAAGCAAAACCAAATTCCAAAACTGTCAATAATTCAATGTCCAGTTATCTGGGATTCACTCACCATCTCTGGGCTCCTCCAAGGAGCTTGAGTCAATGCTCCAGCTTTGCCATCTGCAGCACACATAGCTTGTTTTCTAAGCTCCACAAGGCTCTATTCCACTGTGGCTGCTGTTCTTGGTGGCCGTCCTATGGTATTGGCCTCCAATACACACGGGTCCTCTACTGCAACTGGGCTGCACTTCCAACAATCAGCTCCCTCATGATCGTTTTCTTTTTTTCTTTTTCTTTTTTCTTTTTTTTTTTTGGAGTACATTTTTTTTTAATTGAGAAAAAAAAAGTTTCCGCCTCCTCCCAGCCTCCCATTTCCCTCCCCCTCCCCCCACTCTTCTCCCCCTCCCCCCACTCTTCTCCCCCTATGATCGTTTTCTTAATCCAGCAATTTAGACCTCTTGGCCATGCTATGTCTCATGACTCTCTTCTAAGTTCATGGGTTGATGGGCAGATTCGTTTCTTGTTGCCTTTGAACTAAGGTTCTCATTCTCTTGCTGTAGTCAACTTCAGGCTCCCTCTCAACGCCTCGGCATTTCTAAGTATTACAGCTCAAATGGAAAGGTATCCTGGCAGACAGGAGCCAAGGAATACCATGAAGTCACACCATACAACAAACCTCATACAAAAGATTTATTGGGAGAGAAAACCTCAGGAGGGTGGCTGCCTCTGCTTAAGCAAGAAACAGCAAAGAACTGGACAGAATACAGGATTTATATAGGGTTTCTTGCAGGGGAGGGAGTTTTCCAGGGTAACCTGGGATTGGAAGGACTATGTGGTCTGATCTTGGGGCAAGCTCAGGGATTGGTAGCTTTTTTTTTTTCCCCATGTGGGTGCCTGGCCACTCCTCTCCCACCTTGAGTGACTAGGAAGGGTCAGTAGGGAAGTCTGGGTGTGGGACCTGCCCACTGGAGTTCCTCAGGCTAGGGCCTGGCCCTTGAGGGTTTACAAAGTTTACAAAGCACACAAAGGGAGTACCCCCCCCTTGAGTTGGTGTGAATAGCCAACAGCTCTCCCATGTTGCCTCCCACCATGCAGTCAGCTTCCCAGCCTGGAGGTTTGCATTCTCTAGACTAAAAGGTTGCTTTGAATCTTCCCCTCCAGTGAAAGCCTAGACTCCCACTTAGGGCACTACTTGATTAGGCTAGACCTACCCAAGTAAGTCTTCCTGGTTAATACAAAGTCCCTTGACTTATGTAAATCACTTCATCTTTACCCCACACAGAAGATAGTCCCAGTAGTGACATTCCACCACTTCCACATGCCCTGCCCACATCAAGGAAAGGGAACTGGGATTTGGACACCAGGAACCAAGGCTTTGAGAGTCTGCCTACCTTCCCACCCTATTCCTTTCTACAAGTTTAAATGCTTCTCACATAGGCCTTTCAACTCCACAATTCTTCCGGAAGGCTTCTTTTAATGTCAACTTTGTTACTAACCAAGGAGAATATCCTTCCCTTCACTGTGTAGGTTCCAGGGATGGAACACAGGTAGTGGACCCTTTCTAAAAAAAAAAAAAAAAAAAAAAAAACCTTTTTTTTTTTGCTTATTATTTCAGTTTCACACCGAGAAATAAATAATGTACTTTGATCTTTGATCTCCATTTCATTTCACTCCTTTAGGCCTTACTGTCCTCACTTGAGGAGGTAGCAGTTTAATGAGGATGTCTCTGAGGTGCCCCTGGATCCAACAGCT
The DNA here is from genome assembly GCF_014885135.2 of Alexandromys fortis. NCBI lineage: Eukaryota > Metazoa > Chordata > Mammalia > Rodentia > Cricetidae > Alexandromys > Alexandromys fortis. The sequence goes on from NW_026067946.1 coordinate 8,232,677, forward strand.
TCAGGTGCAAAAGGGATGACTCCACTATGAGAAACTGGCAAGTCATTGTGAGGGGAGCATGCATCCTAATCGCCCATTGCCACACTATGCAAAATTATATGTGAACGAAATCTTCAAAATACCAGAGAAAAGCTTGAACGGATTATTTTGCCTAACACTTCCAGTTTCCAGATGAAAAACACAAGGTGCAGGATCTTCAGTGCTGATGTGAAACGAGAGCCCTGAAGGAGGGGGAGATGTGAGCAGGTGCAGAGGGCAGCCTTGCCACACTGGAGAAAAGGAAGGCTGAGTATGGCAAGGACGAGTGATTCCCTAATCCCCAAGGTACCTCAGGTGGTGGGGTGGTGGTGGTGGTTTGGGGGTGTGGGAGGTCCTTCTGTATATATGTTGCTTTTATTGGTTAATGAATAAAGATGCCTTGGTCTGTGAAAGGGCAGAGAGGAGCTGGGGGGGGGGACTAAACTGAATGCTGGGGGGAAAAGGCCTCGGAGTCACAGGAAGCCATGTAACTGCTGCTGGAGAGATGCGCCATAACCTTGCGGGTAAGCCACAACCAGGTGGCAATACACAGATTAATAGAAATGGATTAATTTTAGATTTAAGAGCTAGCCAATAAGAAGCTAGAACTAATAGGCTAAACAGTGATTTAATTAATGTAGTTTCTGTGTGGTTATTTCGAGTCTGGGCAGTCAGGAACAAATGAGCAGCCTCTGGCAATGGGAGGGGGGATTGTGTGTTATGATGTGTGTGTGTGTTCTCAAGACAGAATTTCACTAAGTAGCTCAGGCTGGCCTCAAAATCACAACCATCGTGCCTTAGTTTTCCAAGTGTTGGGACTACAAGCATGCACTGCAACAACAAGTGCATAGCCATTGCAGTGCTTAGATTTGTAAATGTTATTTTTGTTTATTTATTTATTAAAGATTTCTGTCTCTTCCCCGCCACTGCCTCCCATTTCCCTCCCCCTCCCTCAATCAAGTCCCCCTCCCTCATCAGCCCAAGGACCACCCACCTCCATCCAGGTCTAGTTAGGTGAGCATCCAAACTGCCTAGGCTCCCACAAAGCCATTATGTGCAGTAGGATCAAAAACCCATTGCCATTGTTCTTGAGGTCTCAGTAGTCCTCATTGTCCGCTATGAGTAAATGTTATTTTGTAAGTCAAAGAGGATTGCAGGTATGATAGTTAAGGAGCTTGAGGCCAAAGAGATGGCCTGGATTGTCCAGATGGGTTCTATGTGATCACAAAAGTCCTTGTAGAGGAATCAGAAAAGCACAAAGAAAAAACACATAAGAGAAGCAGAGGATGATCTGAAGGTGGTTCCCTGCTGACCCTGAGATAGAGAAAGGCCTCTGAGCAAAGAAATGAGCACAATGCTGTTCCTTGAGTCTCCAGGAAGAAACAGTCTTTCAGACACTGACTTAGCACAGTGAAACTCCTTTTAGATTGTGACCTCTGGCAAGAGGATACACTTGTATTGTTTCAGGTCACCATGTTTATGACAGTCTGTGACGGCAACAGAAACCTTATACAGCAGGCATTAGGAGAGATGCAAGGGCATGGGATAGATTAAAACACCAAGGAGATTCTTAGACTTTATTGACTGCAACTGTTGTTGGTAAGGAATACATTTTATATTAACATCCATTATAAGCAAACATGCACATACAGTTTTAGACCTACAAACAAAATAAAAATATTATATATGGATTGCAAATCTGTATTTAGTCTATGAACTAATGTTTTCTGTCTTTTATTCTAGTTTTTTTTTAAAAAAAATATGTTAGTTGGGATCTATTAAATTGACTTCCCTGGGGGTCATGAAGTGGACTATGGTGGTTTGAAAGAAAGTGACCCCAAAGGGAGTGGTACTATTAGGAAGTGTGACCTTGAAGTAGGTGTGGTTATATTAGAGGAAGTGTGTTACTGTGGAGGCAGGCTTTGCGATCTCTTCTCTCAGGCTTCCTCAGTGTGAGAGTTAGTCAGCTTCCTGCTGCCTTCTGGTCAAGTTGTAGCCAGCACCATGTCTGCCTTCACACTGTCATGATGATAATGGACTGAACCTCTGTAAGCTGCCACCTCAATTAAATGTTTTGTTTGTAAGAGTTGCCATGGTTATGGTGACTCTTCACAGCAATAAAAACCCAAACTAAGAAAAAAAAATTGACTTCCCACCCTGAAAAGTATCTTGAAAAACACTGCCATTCAGGAAAGAGGCTAGGCGTGAGGGGAGCTGGAGATCAGCTGAAACCAGGCTTGAGGTGCTGAGCACACATGGCCCATAGTTTGTGTCACTGTCACCATGGCCCTAACAAAGCTAACACTATAGGCATTGTCTCTCCAGAACTGGAGTTCTCTACTTCAGTTACCTGATGGAAAGGGAAGTGTGCCACCAGGAGTAGGTAGTCAATGTCTAAAGACAATTTTTGGGAAAGTGGGTGGGTGATGGGGAAGCCTTGTTAGCCAATTATCTTTAAGAGGTGGATCCCAGAAGTAAACCGGGTGCACAACCCAGGTTCTCTCTCTCTCTCTCTCTCTCTCTCTCTCTCTCTCTCTCTCTCTCTCTCTCTCTCTCTCTCTCCTTCCCCTACCTTTCTCTCTCTCATTCCCACGGGGCACAGCTGAGCTTGGACTTTTCATTCCTGTTTAGTGAGTTTTTCCCTTACAATAAATAAAAACATAATTGTTTTATCCTTTAGGTAGCCTGGTTACTTCCCAAATCGAGCTAATTTTTTACAGTTGGTGCCCAACATGGGGTTAGGGTCTCCAGCGGCTCTGACCAGCCGCAGTCAGGATCCACTCCACCATTCATTGTGGACACAGAATTCCCGTGCAGTGGCCCCGAGTAGCCGCTAGCTGAGATCCTTCATATTTCCTCATTAAATGCCTCAGAGCTGTGCAGTCGCGGAGGGCCAAGGTGCCTGAGGACTTGGAGCTGCTCACTGTAGAAACTCAGGTAAGACATGGGCTCCCCTCAGATGCCTCTGTTCGGCGTTGCTACCTTGCTATTCTACTGCTTGTGCAGCCACTGACAAGTCAGGGACCTCTGCAGAGCAAACAGTCTGTTTGCTGTTTTTAATCTGAGCATATCTTTAAGCATTAACACTAAAATCAGATTCAAACCAGCCACACGGCTTCAAGTGTGCTGTGACATCTACTGGCAGGTAATGGTTATTGCACCTACTCCGGTTCAAATTCAATCACAGGCAAGATCTATAATTTGAAATATAAATTTTTTTATATTTGATTCTGGGGATTAACTTTGTCATCCATATTTTATCCTTAAAAACATGGTTTAATAATAGGGACAAGAATTAGGCACTTTTATAAATGATACAGTCTTTACAGATTGACAATGATCAATTAAAAGGGAAATGAGTGCTCTGGAGAAGGAGACAACCAATTTGACAAACAAAACCCAGGCGAATGAGGCACTTTTATAAATGATACAGTATTTACAGACTGATAATGACCAACTAAAAGGACTTTAGTAAATATTTTATTTTCTCCATGTCTATTTTGTCTATATCGTATTCTTTATTGAATGTATGTCTATATGAATAATGTTTAAGTTTTCCACAATGAACAATAGAGTTTTCTACAGATCCTTTTCCTGCAGTAATCTTTGAAGTTTCCCAGCAAGAAAATGGGGCCCCACAGCAACAACTCCATCTGGTTGAAATGACATTGTGATGCTGATAGTGTTACTATTAAGACCAGGTTTTGTTTTGTTTTGTTTTGTTTTGTTTTGTTTTGTTTTTGGGGTACCAGCTGCTGAAATGGTGCACTTTCTCATGATGTTCTGGCCAGAACTCCAAATAATAACTTTGGTAAAAACTCTATCAACGGCTTGGAAATCGTTTGCAACTATACTAGACAGTAATCTTGAAACTTAACCATCACTTTACTTTTGCAGGATCCCATGACAGTGAGAAGCAATTCTAGAAAACAATGTTCCCTCTCCCAAAAAAGTTTGTCTTCAGGTTGGGAACACAGTTTAGGGGTTGTTGATTATTTGTATAAGGCAGAGGGTTGGGGTAGAAACTATGTAGGTTCAAAAGAGGAGAGATAATAATAGTGGGTAATAGAGTGAATACTTGTGAGTTATTATTTATAGATAATTTACATTGGCATAATTTTTGCATATTGATACAAGTTTAAATTGTATTGGTTATTTCTAACATTTGTACACCTATGCAAAGTTATTCTGTCAGATTGTATACATGCATGTTTCTACCTCTGTTTAGGACATTTTGTATATTGATACAACTTTTAGGATATATTTTTGTATTGCATTATGTATTATTCTTACCTCTTAACAAGATACTTATACATTGTTTACATTTTGAGGTCACTGTCCTCATTTGTTGCACATTCATTTACAAATTAATATTCTGACATAAAGTCTTAGTCTTTAAGTTATATAGGTATTAAATATTACAGGTCAATGGTTATTCATGTTTGTCATACATATAGTCAGATTAATTAGGTTCTTTAGATACATAGAGATTGTATTCAGTCTAGATAGGGAATCTTCAACCACTTCAAGGATCTGTAGAACATGGCATTTAAATAACTTAAGAGTTCTGTTGTCATGAGACATGATTGCTCCTGGGATCACCGATCTATTCCTGAGAGAATGTTGAGCACCAAAGACACTCCACTCAGAGTTTGTTTTCTTCTTGGCATAATTGGCCTTTGGGCAAGGAACTGCCTATGCCTTGACCACTGACAAAGTACGTGGTATCTGGACCAGATAAGCAAGACACAAGGAAAAGGACTGCCAAACCTTGCCAAGACAGGGTAAGATGGTTCTGAAAAAATTTCCTGCCTCTGAAAATGGTCTGTCAGTTACACTAGGCCTTAACCAAAGTTGGTTGCTTTAACGTTGCAAATGAGATTTTGGGTGATTGCTAGGTAGCCAATTGTCTCCATCATATATTGCTCACTTTGGAAGCTGCTTGATTGTACTTCCTGCCTGCTCAGGTAATACTATCTCCCTTCTCAGGCCTTCGATGGGGTTGAAGATTAGATAGTCATAGTTACCTTCCTCTCATGATTTAACCAAGCTTATTTCTGATGCAAGATTTACTCTTTAAAATGGAATGTTTATTAAAACATTTATCATGTGTTCCTTGCTTAATATTGCTTATGCTGTTTGTAATTTTATACTTGATATCTGTTCCTACTGTACATAGTTTTGTATTAGGTTTTGATAGCTCTTGTTTAGACAAAAGGGGGAGGTAATGGGGAAACCTTGTTAGCCAATTATCTTTAAGAGGTGGATCCAAGTTAAGGCGTGGCTTTCTGGGACTGGGAGTTAAAATGGGTGCAGGGCCCAGGTGCTCTTTCTCTGTGATTCCTGTGGGGCACAGCTGAGGTTGGACTTCTCATTCCTGTTTCATGAGTTTTCCCCTTGTAATAAATAAAAATACAATTGTTCTATCCTTTAACTAGCCTGGTTATTTCCCGAATTGAGCTAATTTCTACAGGTGGGGGACTGAAATGGGCATCTAGCATTCAGAGGCCTGGGGTGCTACTGCTAACCACACCCGGCCCAGCCCTGTGCAGCCCTCCCCTGCCCAGCCCCTTACAAGAATGACTTGTCTAGCCTAAAATGTCAGCCACCAAGACTGAGATATCCCACTCCAGATGCTTTTTGTCTTAGGCTGCCATGCCCAGTGGTCACTTGGCTTCTTTGAAACCCTTCCCCAGGTGGGTTTGTACCCCTTACCTACTAGGAACTGTCAAATATTCTTGGCAGCTTGTGGCAAGTGACAGCTGCACTCTAAAGGTGGAACTGAGCAGTGTGGGTAGCTGCTTGCCTGTGATCTGACAATTTAGGACGTGAAGGCAGGAGGATCAGCCACTAAAGGCCAGCCTGGGCCATTCAGGAAACCCTATCTCTAGCTAGCTAACTAAATGAATAAACAAGTTTTTAAATTAATCTGGAAGATGTAAGAGGATGGTGTTTATGAGATCCTAAACAATCACATCTGCAATGTGTCAAACTTGCTAAATGGCAAAGCAGGTGATCCTTGCCACCGCCATTGCAAAATATACTTGACTTCAAGTCTACTGCAACCAGATGTAACATATACTTGATCTTCTGAACAGGATACCGGCAGCATGGGCTCACTGCAGATATAAACAAGGATGACTTCTGCCTTCTAATGCAGCATGGCTGTTTTCACTCTGAAAATAACCGTGTCTCGGACTTTCTGAGCTTTGTTGTAGGGCACTAGAAAGTGCCGAAGGGTGAAAGGATTGCTCAGTATCTAATTGGTGGTGTTTCTACAAGAAACCAGTATAAATGCACCCTATGTTTAGGGAATGACACCCAATTAGAGACTCTGTGGGCAGCCACGAGCATAGGACCAGTTCCTTGTGGCTCAGGAGGGTGGAGTGAGAAGTGGAGGGTTTGGGGGATGGCAGGGGATGCCCAAACCTCCAATATGGAAACAGTGTGTTTTAGCCTCCACTCAGGCAAAAAGCCTCACATGTCTCACTAATTACTCCTCCATCCGCGGTTTTGAAGTCTGGGTAGGAGTGTCTTCTGCTTCCATGTGAACATGAAAGCACCAGTAGAACTGCCAGGAAGTGGGGGATGCGCTACAAAGGCAGCCTCGAACATAAGCATTTAAAGCCCTGCCTCCTGAAACCAAAATAACTCTACTGGGAAAACACTGTGATCTGAATTACTGTATGGCGGCGTGCAGTCTGTCCCCAGCCTTGTGGAGGGCTGGACTGTGGTAAAGAGTGGTCTTAGCAACCCCAAAATTCAGGAGAATTAGTAAAGTAACAAAGGCATTTGAAGAAGATGTTTCATGCAGAACAAACACTTCAAAATGAAAATCGCTCTTTCCTAACCCTTGTATGGAGCTTATGAAGCAGGGGCACATGTAAAAACAAAATGAATCCTGGAAAAAATACATTTCCCTGAACTCTGCAGAATATTAAGGTGTGCTACATTTGTCTATGATGTAGAACATTTGTTTAGTGATGCAAAGATGTGTTGCATTTGTTTAACTCCGTGAAGCTGTGGTTCTTTGCCCGTCTAAAACACTGGCTGGTCTAATAAAGAGCTGAACGGCCAAGAGTGAGGCAGGAGAATGGACAGGCAGGGCTGGCAGGCAGAAAGAATAAATACAAGGAGAAATCTGGGAAGAGGAGGAGCTTGAAAGATCGAGGAGTTGAGAAAAGAAGGGACCAGCCACATAGCCAGATACAGAATAAGATGGAAAGAAAAGATATATAGAAATAGAAAAAGGTAAAAGTCAGAGGCAAGTATGGTATTTGAGTCTTGAGGCCATATACCTCATGAGGCAAGCTGCATGGGATTTTTCTGAGCTTTGCCTTGGCTTGTTTTACAACATGAAGGGAATGGAAGGTGTGCAGTTGAAACGCAGAGATCAGAGGAGGTTCTGACTGATATCAACTCTATCAACTCTTAGGGAGTCATCTGTGATAGAAGCTAATTTTGATACAATGTTTATCTCCTACCTCCTGTGATGTTACATGGGTAGTCACCACCTTTACTCGTTCTCATCAACGTTCTCAGGTTTCTGCCCACCTCCTGTACAAAAGAGGGACTGACTTTCAGTATCTGTCTTTGAAGTCTTACCCAGTGAGCTGTGAATTAGCAGGCTGGTGTATGTAAGCGGGGCCACTCATTATTCTACCCCGTGGTACCTGGGACCCGTGCAGTCTACTTACAGGGGACATGGCATCATAGAGTGGCTGATGATTTAGCCACAGATTTAACTCTGGAGAATGTGGCTCAGTCTCTGTGCCCTCTGCCCCATCATTTCCGTTTTACCACTGACTACTGCCAGGTCTGCCTATCTTCATGATCCGATAGCTTGACAAAATCCCAGCTCTCTTCTGGATACACAGTACTCACCCGTCAGGGCCCAGATGCCCAAAGAACTGTTTTCCACAGGGTATGTGAGTTCCCTCTGTCGGTGGCATGATTTGGTTACAGAATCCTATGCTGGATTCTCCCACTGGGGCATACTCATAAACACCACAGTCTTCTCCCAGCTCTGGCAGCTCCGACACTACTGGGTGCGCAGGAAGTGCACAAAGAGGAACTCCTCGCAGCTGCACAGCCCTGGCATACGCAGCCCTGGAGTGCGGTTGACACTGGAGAAAACCGACTTTCCCTTTAACAGTGGGTATCAACTGCAGCTAGCTTCTCGGTTAGGGGCGGGACTTTGTGCCCACTTCCTCTTCGCTGTGCTGGGATTCTGTCTGGTTTGAACTGTGCAGGCCTTGTGTGTGCTTGTCAGTCTCTGTGAGTGCCTGTGTCCCCTTCCTTGACGTGTCTGTAAGATTGTATGACCATCGAACTACAGGAGTAAGTCAGTCATCTTTCCTCGTCCACTAGGGGCCACTGTCCTCACAGTTTCTCTCACACTAACCAAAGGTCCTTAGAGACCGGTAAGAAGTCTGGTGGCTTCTCTGGTACCACCGTGTGGCTTTTCAGTTTTTCTTACTTTCAAGTTGTTCATGAAATTAGAAATGCCATCCCTGCTTAATTTTCTTTTTCATCAGCCAAGTTAAGCCCCTCCTTTCCCTCACACCTTTTGTGTGAACAGAACATGCATTATTAAAGCAAAAGTAAATAGAAATAAAATGCAAACAAACAAAGCCAGGCATGGCTACATGTGCTGTAACCCTAGCACTGGGGTGGTGGAAACAGGAACATCCTGAGGGATGTCAGCAAGACTGGCTAGGATGGGAAGCTTCCGGCTTAGTGAGAGGCAGAGCGATGAGGAAGATACACACCTGATGTACTGCTCTGGTCTCTAAATGCATGCGCAATTACATTCTTGCACCACATACGACACACACACAGAGAATGCATTTGCCAGATTAATACTATATGTGTAGATATGTATGTAATAAATGTGTATACACAGATGCCACCTACAGGTTTATTAATCTCCTCTAAGAGATATCACACTGACACAGTAGTTAAAACTGGGTTGCAGCCTGAAATTTGTGGTAGTACACTGTCGTCTTCCAGGGCCTAGATGTAGGGAACAGATCTATCAATTAAATGGGAACATGGACTTCCAACACAGTCTCTAAATCAGCACTGACAGTTAGAGGGTGGGGCCACAGGTCTGTTTGCAGTATGGCCAAGTATTTTAAAGTTCTGTGAAGCATTTATTCTCTGGGCAGTAATATTACTAGCCTACTGAATAAATCAGTTTATCTGGTTCAATTTCAACTTTTAAGGATTTTAAATAGTACACACACACACACACACACACACACACACACACAAACTATATGAACTATATAAAATGGTTTCAAAATAATGTACTTTAAGGTTTACTTGTATTCCCAATTTCCTGCTGTTTCTTCTATATATGCATGACTTATCTTTGTATTTTAAAAAAGGTAAATAATTTACTCACTTTCTTTCTTTTAAGGTAACTTTCATTAGGATGGTTAATCTTGTGTCAACCTGACCAAGCTATAGAATATGAGATATCTGATCAAACACTCTGGGTATGGTGCTAGGGAGAGAGACTAACATTTAAGCTGGCAGAGGAGTAAGCAAGTATCTGTAACGTACTGAGGCGCATCCCATCAGCAGCTCTGAAGAGAGCATGGCTTACCTACCTGGTCCCTAGGAAGGGACGGGCTCTGCTCTCACTGCCTTCTCCTTCCTTAGGACGGAGACTGGAGCGCCAGCTCTTCCCGAGTCTGGTGTCTGGTTGACGCTGCAGATCCTGAGTCTTGTCAGTCTTCTCAACATCACCTTATAATAGCCTCCGTAGTCCTATACACACGGCTTTTCTGAGGAGCACTTACATACAGGTAACATACCACAATCTACTTCCCTAGCTTCCTTTTTTCACCAAGCAGTGTATTCTAAAGACTATTTCTTGGCAATATTGAGAGGCCTTTTGATTCTCTCTGGCAGCGCCCTGGGATTGTACGGTATGGATGCAACATGGCCTTTCTGTCAATCCTTGACAGACACTGGCTCATCCTAGTATTTGCTATTATAAGTATGGCAGTTTCTAAATACTGTAGCCATTTTTCTGGTAGATAAACAATTAGTTGATTTCATGTTCTATTTTGGTTGGTAGAAAATCATCGTAATAAATGTCTTTATATTAAAAGACATCAGTCAGGGGTTGTGGGACACACCTGAAGTCTCAGAACTTAGGAGGCTAAGACAGGAGGATCCTGAAGGTTAACACTAGAAACACACAGATTCTATTTTAAAAGAGAAACAATGATAGGAAGGAATTCTGCATGAATACAGAAACAACAAAGGTTGTCACAAGATATTTGTATGTTTATTTTTCATTAAAATTTCTATAGAACTTGATATATTCTTTAAAATGTTAGGGTAAATCGTACCCCAGGTATCAATATGAGCAATCTCTTGTTTCCTTCAGTCATCTCTACCATTAGCTGTAAGTCAACTCCACTAATTTTTGCCAAGACAACGTGAATAACATCTAACTGTTCCTTAGCCCGTGCTCCCTGATTACCAGTGAGGTCAAGCATCACTATGGGTTTACTGGATACTGATATTGCTGACTTGCTTTTCTAATCATTAGTGTAATCTTGCTATGTTTGGTTTACCAACCCTTTTTAAAAATTGTATACCAACTACTTTGTAGACCCACAAAAAGTATTTTAATTCTTACAATATACTCTGGTTCTTTCTTCTTGAACATTTAACATATTTAAGACTTGAGGAATTTGTTAAAAAATAACCTACTTGCCAGGCGGTGGTGGCGCAAGCCTTTAATCCCAGCACTCGGGAGGCAGAGGCAGCAGGCGGATCTCTGTGAGTTCGAGGCCAACCTGGACTACAAGAGCTAGTTCCAGGACAGGAACCAAAAGCTACGGAGAAACCCTGTCTCGAAAACCAAAANAAAAAAAAAAAAAAAAAAAAAAAAAAAAAAAAAAAAAAAAAAAAAAAAAAAAAAAAAAAAAAGCCCTACTTAACAGATTTGTTTAGATTTTTTTTTTATCCTGGTAATTCATACATACAGCTGCATTAAAATATAAATATTTAAAGACTCCCCTCACTTTGACATTGTTATACTGTCAAGGTTATTTTGAGTAAAACCTTGTATTAGTATTAAGACTCAAAAGGTATGTATATCTCACATGTAACTGAAAATTTGACTGGCAGAGTTGTGCTTAAATTTTTTCTTCAGAGTTTAAAAGTCATTTCTCCTTGCAGTTTATAAAATATTTTTATTGTATGTGTGACATTTTTCTTATCTTTACTTCCTCACAGATTTTAGAATCATGTTTTGGTATTAGGATCTGAGCATGTCCCTGTCCAATGATGAAACAAGTCAAACCTTAATCCCCAAAATTATAATAATATAGAAAATAGAGTCTTTACGATATAACGAGGTCATAGAAGTGAGGTTCTCATGAATAATGTTTTAAGGGTACTAACAGAAGGCCAACAGGATGGTTCACAGAATACAGGCACTTGCTGACAAGCCTTAGTTCAATCCTGGAACCTACACAGTGGAGAGAGAGAACCACCTCACCCAAGTTGTCCTCTGACCTCCAGGGATGTATTGCAATGCACATGTCTGCATGCATGCATGTGCACATGCACACACACACACACACACACACACACACACCTAAGGAAGCTTGTCTGCCATGTGAAGACACAGCAAGCAGATGCCTTTTATTAGGAATGTGACGTTACCTAAAAGCAAATATGCTGAAGGCTTGATCTTGAATGGAAACTTGCAGAATACCACTCATAGCTTTTACAGCACCTCAAAGAGACTAAGATACTGCCAAAAACATGTTGAAATGCTAATTGCCAACACAAGGGTATAAAGAAGGAATTCAATTACTTTAAGGTGATCACATCATGTAATAGGGCCCTTATGAATGGGATTAATGCCCGTGAGAGGTTCCAGAGAGCTGGCTAGTCCATACCATCTTCTGAGGACACAACTAGGAGGTGTCTGTCTGGACCAGAAAACCTGGCACTTGCCATACAAAAAATCTGCCGATTTCTTCATCTGAAATTTCTTAGTCTAGAACACTGAGAAATAAGTTTCTGCCACTTATAATCTACCCAATGTACGTTATTTTATTACATAGTACCAGGCCAACTAGGGCACTATATTAGTCTTTTTCGCTTGTACTCTGTGGGCCTTTTGACCCCTAAGCTTTTACAATTCAAGTAAATATTAAGAAAAATGGATGATGGGGAAACACAGGCCAAATTATTCCCTATCTTTTTTGATGCCTCAACCTACAGAATTTCATGGAATGATTCTCTGATTTTACCTTTTATTTCCCAAATGTCTTTTAATTTATTTTTCTAGAAACTGTTTGAACTTTACCTCCTAATCCTTCTATTAAATATTCAATTCTATAATATATAAAATATATCCAGTAACTGTGCTTGGCATGGTGGCACAGGCCAGCAATCTCAGCACCAGGGAGGTAGAGGCAGGAGGATAAAGAGTTCAAAGTCTTCTTCAGGAACTTTGAGAGCAGACACACAATTTATATTCATCCAGTAATTTCATTTACTTCCCAAACTGTTTTAAACAAACAGAATGTTTTAAAACAAAGAGTATTAGGGTTGCTTGTTGCTACAAAAGACTCTTAATACATGAAAATTATTGAGAGACGCTTTCATAGTATCCTCAGAACTGTCTCCCTAAAAGTGTGGAAAAGGAGAAATGTTTATTCCATTTTCACATATCAGGCGGTGTTGCTTGCCTTCACCTCAGAACTGCACACACAGAGTGCTAAGAGGGTTCCTCCACTGCTCCATCTGGCGTGGACAGCGAAGTCCCAGGGAAGGCAGGCAGTGATACGGAGGGTAACACCCAGCTGCAGGGCAGAGGGCCAAGACAATGAAGAACTGGTTCCTAGGGCAGCAGCTAGAGTATGCAGCTGAGAGTACTTTTGCAGTGAAACACGGTGGTATTAAGTTGGAGAGAGTGAGAATTCTTCATTTCTTAAGTGTTTAACCTTTAAGTTTGGCTGTGTTGTCTGCACTGGCTTCTAGCTTCCAATGTTCCCAGTCATCAATAGAGGTGATGTGGGGTTATCTGCTTGAGAGCACGGGCCTAACGACCTGACAGGAAGCATGGGAAGTGACTTTTCACCTGCACAGGTTTACTGGAGTGTGACATGGCCGGCTGACATCAGTGAGAAGCTCTCAGTTAATAACTGCAGGTTTGATGCTGGGTAGGAGAAGCTCTGTGAATTCCAAGCCAGCCTGGTCTACCCAGAGAGTTCCAGATCAGTTAGGGATACAGAGTGAGACCTGTCTCAAAACAACAATAACAACACACACACGTCTTTTCTCCTGGAAGAATAGTGTCTTCTCCTTTCCAAAGGCAGAGTTGAGGGATATTTAAGTCTGGCTGACCTGACTTAAATCACCATTTGGCTGATTTTTAGGGTCCTCTGCCATACATCAGTGCTCAGTCTTAAGTCATGCCTGTCCCTGCCATCTCTTGCAGAGAGGACAGGCAACAGGGGAAATATCGAAGTCAATTTATTTTTCTAGACCTATAGAAGTAATTTCATTCTAAGTGCTCTAGTACCTCCAGCTCCTAAAACTGGGGGGCTCGTTTGTGTGAGCCCGCATACTTCAAGACTTCCTGCCGCCTGACTAACACTCACCTTTGCAGGATGGCTTTATGTGCATCCTGCTCACTTACAAGCGCCTCCCTCCCAAAATGCAATTCTTCGTGACACTTTGCATCTGAGTAATTTTTAAAACTTCTGTCATTTTGATGTGGTTTAGGAGTACAAACATGAATAATCTATGTTCAAAAGAACATTTCTTCCTTGTTTTACTCTGACACATCTAAACGCTTCACGTGACTGACTATGCCTCACAGTACGCCAGCCTCGGAGAAACACCTACAAGACCAACAGCAGGAGCATTAAGTAACTCGCTCCACTGCCGTCTCCTGCAGTTTCTCAGTATCTGAAGCACATCCCTGGATGTGGGCTCTGCAGTTTTTCTTCCTGACCATGCTTATCCCACAAATTTCCGCTTGTATGACTTTCCCCCAAGTCTTTTTTTTACTATCTCAAAGCTGGTGGTAATTTTAAAAACTGAAGGTTCAATTTTCTTTTATCTCAGTATGATTCCATACTAGGAATCCACAGAGAGAGAAATATGCTTCGGTGTAAGAAAAAAAACACCCCTAAGAACAACAGGATATGGTTTTGTCTCATTGCTTAAAGTGGAGAAATAAAGCAGACAAAGCTTGAAAGAAATGAAAGTGATTTTTTTTTCTTACGGCGTTCTTAGAGTAAAATTCATATGTAAAACAAATCTGTAGAAGTGCTTCAAAAAAAACATGTCTGGGAAAAACAACTGTATAGAAAACCATGGTCTAACTTGAAAAGAAACCCTCGGTTCTCAAGGTAAGACCACAGGAGACGAAACAGTCCAATGGGCCAAACATCAGAACACATGCCAGAGGTTAAAAGGCAAAACCAACCAATCAGGACCCAGCAGTTCCTTCGGCTGTAATTTTACAGCAGGAACTGGAATCCTCACTAACAGGTGCCAGCTGACATCACTGGGCATCATCTGGGCAAGAATGGGAGGCAAAGAGCTTAAGGCAAAGCTATTTATAGGAAAACAAAACAGTTCTTTAACATTTTTGAAAAAGATAATGTCCTCTCGCACTACAAGCCTCATCACACAGAACAAACACGCTGAAATACAGTCCTCCGTCTGTGCCACAGCAGCTTCCCAACGACTCTGTGAGCTTCTGAGGAATAAAAACATGAGTGTGAATTGAGAAAGTCAACACTGACAGGTGTTTAACAGTGGTAAAATATACTTTTATTTACTTTGTTGAGTCAGAAGGTTGTAAAAAAAATTATTGCTAAAGTAGATACCAAGCAAAACAGAAAGGTACTTTAGAAGTCCAGCTACCTTGGAGTTTATTTAAACTAAGGAAAAGGTCATGTTTTCATGCAATACATACTTGGTTCTTTAAATAACAATTGTGACAAACAGCAGAAAGAATTAGAGAATGCTGCACTTGTGATCCATACAAAACATCAACATTTTGGGTTGTACATAATTAAAGAAACATCTCACTTTTCGAAATACTGTAATAGCCAATATATAGAGGCATGCCTTTATGTGGGCATAGGAATGCAATTTAGAAAAGAAAAAATAATCACACTGGAACCACTCAATTTCTTTAAAATCACTGAGCAAGAAAAGCAACATTGAACTTCCATACTGATTTTATGCAGCTTCTATACAGTACCTTGACTTAAATCCAAGAGCAAAGTTAAGACTCTCCTCCTCTATTTTTGGTAAACAACTGCATGGTAAACTTAGATGACTTTCCCTCTGGATTTACCTGGGAGTGGCCTTTTTAATATTTTATTTAAAAGAGGGCAGGTTTGGCACTTTTATACTGATGTCACCAATGTTAATATTTCTTGGGATCTCAGGAAGATTCATATTCTTTACAGCTGATACAGCACGGGCTGGAGCTCCTGCTAAGCCAGCCTGTATACAGAAGCAAATAAAAGAAAAAGAAAATGTACAACTCAGGTGTAGCTCATTACAAACAAACTCAGCAATGGAGGACAATGGTAAAAGGTTTTCACATAACAAGCTTAGAGACCAGATGGCAGTTTGAATCAGTATGAGATGGTTACTTTGAAATACTAATCTATAAAGAGAAAACAGCTGACACATTAGAAAATACAATGGATACATGCAATAACAATGTAAAGAAAGATTTAAGTACAAGTTATGTGTGCTACCCAGATACCACACAGTGTTCAAATAAAAGGTAAATTTTAGCTACAATTTAACAGACATCAGTTTTGAGGAATGATTTAGATTAATTTCCTTATTAAACATCTTTTGAAACAAACATGATAGGTTTGTTTTTATTTTAAAATGGAAATAATATATGTTTATAAAACAAAAATAATAGCAATTATTTAGCTTCTTCATTCAGGGCTAAATCCTTACATTTTAAAACAATGAAATTGGTCTTATTACTGTTGGGGCTCTTCCAAAGTTTCTAAGAAAGGTCTAAAACATTAAAAGAATATTACATCTTTAGGGAAGCCTTAATCCAAAAAGAATAATTCTTCCTAAGACTGAAACTGCATGGAGCAAGCCATTAGTGGGAATCAAATGAGTAAGCATGCTTTGTCCTCTGATTAGACTCAACAACATGCTGAGTTTCAACCACACAAACTTAGAGAAAGAACAGTCTACATAAAGAAATGAAGTTTAAATTTCACTTATCACCATTAGTGCATATACTTGGATTCCTCTAGAAGGAACCTGTGTAATTTGTTAGATAATTTGTTAGAAACTATGATTTAAACTGAGAGAACTCTACATATATATAATTTTTGAGTTAAATTAATAGGCTTCACTGTCAAGATTTAACATACACCAATAAGATTTCACTGTCTTTAAAAATTCAGACTATATAAAAAGCAAAGCCAACAAATCCATCTGAATTGAGTGGCACTGTTTTACACAAAACAAACACTTCCCCTTTGCTCAATTACATATATGAAAAGACAATATCCATGAAATTAGAAGCAATAGTTTTAAAGTCCCTTTTCATAATTTACATTTTTCTTCTGTAATCCTACCTCTTTTAATTAAAATAATAGTAATAATAAAGCTGTTGTTACCTGAGATAAATCTTGACTGATACAAAATAGGCCAGTGTAAACTATGTGCTGAATAAAGGATACAAACATTGTTAAGCAATAAAATAAAAGCCATGGATTATCAATTTAGGGTTGGAAATAGAGAAATTCGTTAAACTGTATGACTACTAGAGATGGTCTACACAGGCAATGATATGGTGATAATGGATGAAAGCTCTATGTCCAAGTCCAGACAGGGTGGGAGAATTCAATTTCCATAATTTAATGGAGGCTGTTTTTGATATAAAATTAAAAGTCTGACTGACTTCTTCATTTGTACCTACCTGAAACAAGGAAGTTTATGGTGTACCCTACTTCTTTCCCACCCACCAAAGGTGAGTGTCATATCTTCAGAATAATAGAGTTGAAAATATATCACATTCAAAAGGCTCTTTAATTTGATAGTTTCAAGTGAAAGTCCTAGCTATCAAAATTTGGAATGACTCAGGAGCAAAGAAGATTCCAGTTCAAAGGAATTTACTACCCTGTAAATTTTCTTTTCCCAAAAGTATGTTGGATGCAAGGGAACAGAAATTATTTTAAAGCTGTAGAGATCTGGGACTATCATAACTTTTCCAGGCAAAGGAGGACTTGGTAAAATTTCAAATTCCAAGATCAATTCATTACTATTTTAGCCGTGGAATTTACATTAAGGATTACAAATGAAGAGTTGACAGGAAAGCATTTTAATGCAAATATTTTTAAGGATATAAATTATTAAAAGATTTTATTATTGTAAAAAATACATGTCTTATTTTATTGGTTTTATATTTTACCTTTATAAACAGGAAACCTATTTTTTCAGTATTATCTACCATGAAGCCTTGTTTTCTATAATACCAGGTGTACAGCTAACTAAGCTCAGGCAAAAGAAAACCATCCTGTCAATCACTAAACCATTTCTGTGAGCAAAGATGTTGTCAACTCTTAGCTGCTCGTGAGACTATATAAAGGCACAACAGAAAATGATTGCAATGGCATTTACGTGCCATATTCTTACTGTGCAAAACCAGCAGTTTCTAAGTACCACCATCTACATCTCTTCTAAACATATGCAGCAAGCTGTACATGCAGAGGATGGGGGTTATATAGAACACGCAGATGAATTAGAGAATCAAATTATTTCTCAAGCATGTTCAATGCTTTTGTGTAGTATGTCTATCAGGAAAGTAAGTGGTAGTAAACAATGAAATGTATGTTTTAATTTTAATTAAGCCAAGATTTAAGGAGCACAGATTCTGCAGAATGTATGAAGAAAAACGGGACTACTGGTCACTACACAAAGCTGGCATGAGCTATAGATGTTTGAATATAAACTATGATTTAAACAGAAGGACTGTTACTCATGTAACATCAAAACAGAAAATAAATTTGATTTTCAGACGTCCATGACTGTCAAGTCTGAAACTTTTTTTGCTAAAAAGTAAACTATGGAAAAGACAATTTCCCATTAGGAAATCAGTTTTCCGACACAGGTGAAAGTAATTTTCATCTTAGTGAAGAATTTTTTTTTCTTTTGGAAAGATGTACCCAAAGTATATGGATAACTTTTACTAACAACTGTTTCCAACAGCAACATTTACAGAAATAAATTTTACCTCAGTTTTTAATAACAAAAATTATAAAATTTTAAAATGTAAAAATAAGCTATTCTTGGCAGAACAGTATAGCTCGTAAAGGTTTAAGATTGCATAGTGGACACAAAGCAAAAATAAGAAGACTGAAGTTGTACTAGAGAAATAACTTGTCTCCACCTGTTGCACTAGCGCACTACCATGGCGGCTAAGCAGCGGCCACTCCACTAACAAAAACAAATATATGGATCCAAAGCAGCTAAGAGTATGAACTGGATGACAGAATGAAGTACCATAGAGAAAAGGATGGTCATGTTTTCTCTCCCGTGAGATTAAATAAATTAACAGAATTAAGAGAAAGAAAACAAAATGAAGTCTGCAGGTATACCAAAATGAGGCCAAACAGATAGAGACTTGTACAGACAGACTCTTGGAAATTTCAAGCACCTGAATCACAAAGATAGTAATGGATGGATATGATTCGTTTTTGGTTTTGTTTTTAAATTGCCAGACCCAAAAATAAACAAAATATGTGCAAGCAAAACTGAAAAAGCAGCATTGCTAAAATATATTTGAAGGAGCCTGAAAATTTCCTTTCCTCATGCAGCTATCTATCAATTTTCTTGGGAAAATGATGTACTTATTATTTCACGATGTATAAAATGCCATACTACCATCTTAAGATATTTTCCTCAAGCTTGAAATATAGCATTATAAGATGGTAGTTGGGATAATCGATACAAACTAAAGTCTTTCTTCACCCTTCCTTCTGGAAACTGCTATGTGAACATTCATAACTTTGATCTAAGAGCCAAATCAAATAAGACCAACATTAACAAACATGGTACTAAATGGTTTCAGAATCAAAATCATTAACAAAATAATGACATGTTTTAAGTTAAATCCCAAATCTTTTAATTTCTTAATGGAGGCAGTTTAATTTTTAATTTGGGAATTTGTATAGCCTTGTCCTTGCAGGGCACAATGGCACACACCTGTAGTTCCAGAACTCAGTTAAAAGCCAGCCTGAGCCATGCAGCCAGACTGTGTCTCAAAAAAAAAAAAAACCTAAACCAACAAGCCAGACAAAACAGGCTTGTTTCTTGTTTTGGAGGCAGTGTTTAACATCACAACTACAAGCACATTAGCAACTGATGACAACTACTGAGTCAGACCTATAGTATTTTATAAACAATTTTAGCAAATTCTCAATGTTCAAAACTTTTCAACCCCCCAAAAAATTAACTTATATATCATCTTTAGTTTCAGTTTTAACTTCTCTCTGTTCTTACTCTCTTGGTGAGACAGGGTCTCACTAAGTAGCCCTGGCTGGCCAGGGATTCTCTATTTAGAGCAGGCTTGTCCTGAACTCCACCTGCTTCTGCCTCCCAAGTGCTGGGACTAAGGTGTATGCCACATACACTTCTGGCCCCACAGTTTTAATATCTGACACAGGATTTGCCTGAGTGAAATAAATACAGCAGACTAATAACCTTTAGGGGTTGACTATAGGTAGTTTTGACAATAACACGTGACCTCAAAGGTCCGCATGGTGATTTTGTAAAAATACAAATGTCCCTATCAAGTTAAGGAGAAGGTATTGACTCATGTGTTGGCCTTCCCACATCTGAATCTTAGGGCCACTTTTCCTGTTCTCTACTCTTTTGAAACAGATACCTAATTTTCTTTTCCCTTTCTTTTTGCTTTTTGAGACAGGGTTTCTCTGTAGCTTTGGAGTCTGTCCTGGAACTAGCTCTTGTAGACCACGCTGGCCTCAAACTCACAGAGATCCACCCGCCTCTGCCTCCCAAATGCTGGGATTAAAGGCGTGCGCCACCACCACCCAGCCAGATATCTAATTTTCTTTAAACTCAATTACAGTTGTAGGGATAAAAGTTAAAAGATCTAAGTGGTTATTGCCTCTTTTGTTAGAAAATAGTTTAATACAAGTAATTATTAGAATATAGAAATTGCTGGTGATATCAATCAATAAAGTGAATGAGGTCATATATTTTCCATACCAGAAAATAATACTTAGATACAGGGACTGAAAGTTGTATCTGAGCTTCATGAGAATAGCCCCTAGTTTCAGAATAAGACATAAATTATAAGTATTATAACTCTATTACTGTGCATCACGATTTCTCAGACCCTGCAGATTAAAACACTGTGATTGCTGGGCTCTCAGGAAGGCGTTCGAGTTCTTCAGGGCAGGCAATGGCTGTCAGCTTGGAGAGCATCTTATCTACCGTAGGGCTCAGGAAATTATTTGATTCAGAAATTTTCAATTGGAAATTTATAACCATCTTAGTTTTTTCCTAACATGGTTTTGTTCAAAAAAGATTGCTTATCATCAGCATTATAAAACTTTTTAAACAGTAATTCACTGTTAATTTATGGTGTGAAACAAGAACAATCAAAGATGTGTGTATGTATGTGTTTTAGAGTGTGGGGTGAGTGTGGAGGTTTTTACATGTATAGCATAAACAAGAAAACTTAGTTTTATAAGATATAATAATGCATTTCAATGTCTGGATTTTGGTATATATTTATTTTTCGAGCACTTCGTTCATCTTTTTAAAATTTGGTCTTTTTGTTGGCCACTGTTCTGTTAAGACTTTGGAACTGAAAACCATTTTTGGAGGAAAGGACTCTAGCAGTCATAACTCTACACATTCACTGCTTCCCACTTCATACAGAAAACACAAGGTTTGGCTTTTGGTTTTCAAATTCATAGCTTCCAAAACCCAGCAGGTAATTTTATATTAGGACATTAATGTAGAATTTAAAAAAAATACAGGCATATCTATATTAACTATATATAGAATTAACTGAGATTGGTTCTAGGGGATGCTAAAAATTAACTTTACATATAAAGTAAATTGTTATTTCTACAAATGGAAGTTTTCAATTAAATGACCATGTTTTTACAAAAAAAAGCAAACAAACAAAGAATTTAAAATTTCCTTTTACAATGCAGGCAGACAAAACAGAACAAACATGACGCCAATGATATACTAGTAAAATACACTACGTCCAATAAAAGATGAAGAAACTACAAGGATAAACTAGAATGGAAAATAGGCTACAGGGACTATATGGGTTCATTAACACACAGAATTTTTGAGTCTGGCCTAAAAATAATTGCCTTCGACATCATTTTGCTTTCCCTTTGTTAAGTACGTTTTCTCAAAGTCAGCAATACCTTGTCTACCTGTCCTGTCTGGGAGACTGAAAGATAAAGGTCTGTAAGAGAGAAGAATGGAAAGAGCTAGAAAGATCAGGATGTTCAGGAAAAAAGGAGGACGGACTTAAAAAGTAGTAACTAAATCCAGACCCATTTATCCACCTTAAGAATAACCAGAGTACATAATTCCAACAAGTCTCCCACCCCACCCCTCTACCACCCCCAGAATTCCTTTTATTCCCTGGCAGATTGCTCAGTGCCTCTCAAATTTCCCCAGCCCCCACCAATATCCCATCTTAAACCCGTCTCTCCCAAAATCCCCAAAAGAAAATAAACCATCTTTTCTCTCACACCACACAGGTGAAACACATCGTTGTGCCTTTGCCTTTCTCCTGGGGACCAGACAGACCTGTCCTACTTGTCTGGAGGCTGGGAATTAAACTGGAAATGGACTACCTTCAAGTCCCTAGATTTGATTTCTGACAGATAACCTAAATAAATTAATATATTAATATTTTAAAAGCCATATCTTAATTATATTCGGGATGATTTTCAAAAGCTAGAAGATAATCCTAAAATAGTTCATATTTTTAAAATCTGATCAGTTCTTTTTACCAATCTGAATTTTATTTAAGTCTTCCTTGTTATTTTTGTGTTATAATTGAAATTTACTAAAAATTAATACTTTACTCTCTAAATAATTTTAAATTCATCTGTAGAGCCACCTGGCTGGTTAGGTCTAAATACATGAAGTTATTAACTTAAAAAAATTAAAGCATATGAAAACTTGAATTTTAGTGTGTGGTCTTCCAAACATTGAAAAATATAGTTAATGGCAACTTGCATGAAGTCAATATAATTTTAATATAATTTCAATAAATAGAATGTCAAATGTAAAGAAACACATGATAACATAATTTGGTGGCTTATTCCTTATCTGATTAAAATATACATTATTGCAAAGTACACACGCAGAAAAAAAAATAATTTGGCAGCAGATAACAGCTGAGTATACTTATTAGAACACAGCCAGTGGATAACCATTATAAACAAGCACCAATATTCTAAACTTTTTAAATAAAATTATGCCGTAAAAAAAAATCTCTGCATAGCAATTTTATAAAACCACAGCATTCCCATCAAAAATGTGAATTCTGTATCTTGCCACTCTCCAAAGCTTAAAAAAAAACTGTCTTATTAACATAGTCTACTGAAAAACCAAATATGCAAAAGGTACTTCTTATTCAAGACTATATATAAAACACTATATAGAACCAAAGTAAACAGGAAACAAAAAAAAAGAAAAAAGAGGAAAAGGAGGGACTGCCACTAACAGGAGATGAGTCCCTACAATAGGAAACAAACCAGTCACATGACCAGTGTATGATTACAGATCATTACAGAGTTTACAAATTAACCCTTCATTTCAGAGCAATTAGTGATGCATTATGTTACTGTGGCCTTGCATTTAAACCCTACTTTAAAACTACTTTCGCAGTTTTTGAAGCAATGTTGAACAATTTGCATACATTTCAAGCCAATATTTTAATAGTCTTTTTTTACTGTACTAAATAATATTACAAATAAATATACTAAATAAAACTGCTCTTTTCCTTGACCTAAAACAAAACTGTCTGTTGCATATTTTGTGCAACTCAGTAACGCACAAGCAGGTGGTAGAACATACATGACACAGCTCCGAGTCCTGACTTTACACTCTGCATCACCACCACAAGTCTCCCCTTTGGGAAGCCAACAGGCATGGCAGATTGAGAGAAAGAGACCTGGAAGACTACCTTTACTTTAAAATACAGGAAAGTGGTTTTATAAGGAGCTTCATCTGTTTCTCATTCAAACCCTATATATCCTTCAACTAAAATGAGCATAAAACTGTATCAAACTGAACTTCAAGTATCACCAACCAAGTATCATATTTTTGGAACTCACCTGTTATAAATTTATTTAGTAATAGTAATCCCACTCTTTTTACAGCAATATGCATTTGAACTTCCACTAATAATTCTTTTTGTTTTGTTTTGTTTTTCAATCTGAGTTATAAAATGCAAGAATAATCCTTAAAGGCTGGGCATGGTAAACATGCCCTGAGACCCCAGTGCCCACGAGAAAGACACAGGTGAATCTCTGTGAGCGCCAGGCCAGCCAGGGAAATGCAGTGAGACTCTGTCTCAAAAAAAATAAACAAAAGAGAGTCTTTAAATAAGGGAAATGCTGAGTACGTTATCAAGACTGCTCATCTTTCTCACTTGTGTCAGAAGCAACATCCCAAGATAATGTGAACTTGAGTGGGTCAGGCACAGCACCTGCCGCTGACCTGCAGCCCAGTTCTTGAGAAGAGCGACTAAAACTCTAACGGAGGGTCATACAGCACGGAAGTGTAAATGTTCTTACTCAACCTGTTCAGTTAGCCACAAATAACAGGTTTCCATCATAGAATGCAGTACAATTTATGTGTTAATGAATAAAATATACAACTAACTTGTTATTTAGCTTTGGAAAAGACCTAAAAAAGAATAAAGTACTGAATCTCTTTTTCTCAATGTGCAGATTGACTAAACACCTATTACAAAACATGACTTCCTCAAGAATTCTACTTCCTCTCCTCTTCCTCCCTCCAGAAACAGTTTAAAATAGTATTTGAAGGCACACTCCCACTGTGGTTAAAAGAATACATAAGCTTTTTGGAGGCTGGCAGTCTTGGGACATTCTGACATAAAATGTGCTCACTCTGAAACTGAAGGGTACTCCAGGTGTACCTAAAGGTTCTACTGAAGGACACACAGTGAAGGCTGCAGAGTCACGCATGAGCTCTTGGGCATGCTCAGAACCTTCACTAACTAAAGCATTTTCCAGCCTTACCTCAGATTTCTCCAGTTTATTTTGTGCATCAATTTGTGTAACAATCTCATTCATGTTGGTCTCCAATACCATTCCCCCCATCACCATTTCTGCAAGAATATTGTGAACCTAAAAGGAAAAAATAATATGAACACATACAATTCACTACAAAAAGTTTAACTATTTTGTCATTTTTGTTTTAAAATCTGCTGTAAGGGCTGGAGAGATGGCTCAGAGGTTAAGAGCATTGCCTGCTCTTCCAAAGGTCCTGAGTTCAATTCCCAACAACCACATAGTGGCTCACAACCATCTGTAATGAGGTCTGGTGCCCTCTTCTGGCCTTCTGGCATACACACTGACAGAATATTGTATACATAATAAATAAATAAATATTTATAAAATCTGCTGTAATAAACTGTAATCAGATTCCACTTTCATCAGTACTATGAAACTTCAGGTTTCATACAGTCTATGTAGGTATTAAGTTTAATGAGTTGAAAACAGATAGCATTAGTTCTCCATAAGATTACTGAAAGGATTGAATTAGACAATCTATAAAAGTAATCAAACTAAATAAGTGATAAATATTAATTACAGAATTCCCTCTCATCTGCATTTTTAATTTTTTGAAAGTTTCATTTACCTGCATTCAATTTTGATCCAAAAATATAAGGTGGAAAACTCACAGAAATACACAGTTCATAAGCTTTAAATGCGTATGTTTTACTCCTTTCTAACCAGAATGTTGTGAATTATTGTAAGGTCTTCCTTCCAGACTTCTCTACAGGAAACAACTAACCCAGCCCCTCAGGGCAGGAAAATGGCCAGGCCCTGCCCAACAGGGGGAAAAAAAAAGGCCCAAGATCAGGGCACCCTGGAAAGCTCTTCCTGCCCAAGAAATCTATATGAAGTCTGCTTCCTGCTCAGTTATTTCTGTTTCTCACCGGAGCAGAGGCGGCCACCTCCTAGTGTCTTTCCCAATAAATCTCTTGTGTAAAGGTTTGTTGTGCTGTGTGACTTTGTGGTATCCCGTGGTTCACAAATGCCAGGATTTTCCCTTCAGAGCTGCAACACTGGGGAAACCTTTCCCCTTGGAGTTGAGACATTTACAACTTACAACCCCCCTTCCTCAAAAATAGCAACAGGGGCTAGAGACATGGCTCTGATTAAGAGCCCTGGCTGCTCTTAACCCAGATTCAACCTCCAGCTCCCACATCTCAGCTCACAACTGTCAGTAACTCCAGCTCGGACACCCTCTTCTGGCTCCTGCAGGTACCACATATGCATGTAGTGCACGAACATACGTGCAGACAAAACATATGCAAAATAACAAATAAGTAACTGAAAAACTGAAAAGCTAACAACAAGAAAACACAAAACAAACAAACCAAAAGAAAGCCCCAAGCCATCAGATTACTCACTTAGGACAGTAACCAGTCTGCATTCTTTGGGAGCTCTTCGTCTTAGGACCATCACCTCCAAACACGCAGCAACTGTGGCCAGAAACCCAGTCTCCTCCTCACCTTCAGCTTTAGGAGCCATCGACACTGACCCAATCTTTCCTTAGTCTCCCTTGGTGGAAATTTCCTTCTGACTATTCCAACAAGCTCTTAACTCACTTGTTTTAAATCTCAACACATACAAAACTAATTTCCATGCTTCAGGGAAAAAAATGTCCTCCAAACACACACAAACAAAACAACAGCACTGCCAAGAGAAACTTAATTAAACTGCTTCAGAATAAAATCCCAAATTCAAGGCAGTAAAAGCTCTTCAAAACCAGTTCTCTTGATTAATACCAATCCCTCTTTACAGAACAGCCTGTATTTTACTTTTGCCAGTATGGTTCTCTCCTTTTCTAGAATCCTTTTCCATTTATTTGTTCTTATAATCCAGTTTAAATGCAAGTTCCTCCAACCACAGACCCAGGCAGAGGCAACCATGTCCACCAATCCCTGCCCATGTCATTTCCTCTCCTAGGTAGGAATTCTTCTAGCTTTGTTCATTAAATGGCATTTCACTCTAACAAGCACAAATCAAGGCTTTTCCTAAATAAAAAGCTTAAAATATTTGACAATATGATAAACAGTACCTTGTCTACATGGAATATTAAATCCAGTTCACAGACATTTTCAAAACATTTATCTAATGTTTCCACAAATACCTAAGGAAAAAGAAAAGAAAAAAGATATTTTGAAAAGTATGTACATTCATTCGAACTTATTATATATGAGGCAGACAATCCTTACTATATAAAAACTTCTATAATCAGAACCTCTTTTGAAAATTCAAGACCATAATAAAAAGCAAATGCCACTTTCAGATAAACTAAATTTTAGTATTCAAAACAAACTTCTGTAAATTACTAAAATTAAATAGGATCAACACCATTACTTAAAATTTTAAAAAATTTAAATATTCAAAATAAGTTTTCTTCAGGAAAGTATTTGAGTAAAAATTCATCAGAGTTCTAATGGATAGAGTTCAAGTTTCTTTCATACCTAATGTGGCCAGTCATTTTTAATTACAAAATTACTCTAACCCCTAGACATTACTTAGTGAAAGAACTAGACCTCATCATCAGATTGAACTCAGTAACTTGTATGACTTTTTGAAGAGTTACCTCAGTAGTCATAGGTTCAAACCTGCACACATATACCCCAAATGACCTGTTTTAGGACTTGTCTTTGGTCAGCTCCTAAGAACTAAGCTCTGACTTTCTAGAATACTCTGTCTGATAATAAGTGTTTTTTGAACACAAATGATATTTGGGCCTTACTTTACTCACCTGATCAATCTAAGCAGATATCAATGTAATATGCTTTATGGCCAACACTTTTCTTTCTGGGGTGTCTTTAGCTTACATAACCAAAGTCAGTCACACAGGCACTATACACTTATGTGACTGACCCCTAAGTAAAAGTCAATACCCAACTAATAACAGCATACTGACTGGTGGGGGAGTTATATATACAGTTTTATTCTCTAAGTACATATAGCAAATGTATAAATGAGCACACACACTGCCACCACCACCAAAACAACTTCTGACCTCACTTTCCAAAAGGAAGAACACTATCTTAGTATAAATTTCTCATTACCAGGATGCTGAGATTTTAATATTCATCGTCACTATCAAGAAACAAAAGCAGATGAAAAGTTCTGAAAAGATGAACTAACACTAACAACAGCCAAGATGAGATTTTATTCTCATTAACTAAAATATCCAGCTATCAATCCATTCTAATAATTCTTCCACTATACATTATGGAAGTCTCTATGGATAACATCTACACCCCTCTCTGTAAAAGTGCATCTTCCAAGTGATATTAGCTAGTGACCTTTCATTTCACGGCTCTACTGTTTACGTGAGGAATATATTACTCAGGCAACAGCTCCACTAGATCTGCTTGTTTTAATTAATACAAAGTTCATCCTTGGCTGCACGGTGGTGGTCACACCTTTAATCAGGAGGCAGAATCAGGCAGATTTCTGAGATCGCGTACAGCCTGGTCTATGGAGTGAGTTTCAGGACAGCCAAAGCTATAAAGAGAAACCCTGCCTTGACATACAAGCAAACAAACAAACAAACAAAAAAAGTTCATTTTTCAACAATATTGCTAGTATTTTCTAAACCTCAAAATAATTAAAAGGAATAATTCTCTTTTTAACATCTAAAATTGGTGTGTTGAAGAAAAGGAAGAACAAATCAGAACATGAAAGTCGGGGAACTGCAAAAGATTAGCACTAAATCTTTCTAGCCAGCGTTGCCTGTGAAGGAAGCTTCACTAATTTCCCTTAAGTCTTCTGTGGGAGAAGAATGTGCACATGGTCAAAGTCCAGTTTCTCCTTTTCCTTGTGCCACAACTGGGGCTATTCTCCACGCACTGACACTCAGTGCTGCAGACTACTAGAAAAGTAAGCGCACCCACAAAATTAGAACTCGGACTTGAAGACTGACTGGCCCATAATCGTAGCTTCTTTGCATGTCTTTTCAAATATACTAAGAAAGTGAAACTGAGGGCCAGTTTTTGCTTAGTGCTGATAGAGGCACGGCATTTACTTGTAAGTATAACATTTTTTTTTAACTAAAGATATCTCTAAGGAAAGCTTTTAATTAAATTTTGAGATGTTAATTCTTTTAAAATATGTTTATAAAATAAATAGCATCATCTTTGCCTCCTTTCCAATAAAAGCGTGACTTTTGCTGTATTGACTATGAACAATTGACTATTGAATGTATAATACCATGTATCTGGGATGTGTGTGCCTGAAGGTGTTCTCACTTCTCACATCGCTAAACCTATTTTCTTAACCCAATCTTCACAGTTTTTGAGTGGTATGTACAAAATGAAATGTATTAATTTTATTTGCTAAATCTGTTGTTTTCATTTTTCATCTAGACCCAAACCCAGTTCTAACAGTGTATGAAACCACCTCACAGGATGAGACTGAAATTCAGACAAGAATGGGTTAACATGGGCAGGAGCACACCTTGACTAAAGCTGCTTAGATGAGCACATCCTTTGCCCTCTGTTTAAACCCTGCTCTATTTCAGGACTCTGACTTGGACCAATGTAACCAGCGATGGTGGACACTAGAGATGATGAATGTGCACTTAACACAACTCAATGAAAAGGAAAGGAAAGCCTGACTAAGACATTAGCTTTTATAATTGAATGAAGGAAAAAAAGAGTCTGAGAAAGTCTAAATATTTAAATGTTTAAATGTAAAATATATTAAACATAAATTCAGTTTAAGATCCAGTCACTCCTTTTTCTCCATGGTACTGTGTTAGTGGAGCTGAGCATTACCCGCCTGTGCAAAGTGCTGCCCCGAGTTTCTGGGATGCTGTCTGTGTACAACAATGGCTGCTTGTGCTACAGGACTTGCATTATGTTACAGTCTTTGCATTTACATATGGTTTATCCTCTGACTTCAGAAGTTAAGGAAGAACTAGTTGCAATTTATAAGTAATAAACCAAATATTAATTTAAAAATGAAGTCTCTGAATACTTAGTATAAAACCTACTCATAAGAATGTTTTAAAAAATTTGTATTGCCCAGCACCACAAAAACAAAACTTATATTGACACAAATTGTGAAACTATTTTTAAGCTTCTAAACAGTTAATTTTTAAAATGATATTTTGCCTTAAAAAATACTCTTCCATTTGTAACTAAATACAGTACAGCTGATTTCTTGATTAAAAAAGAAAGCAGAAAATGACTAACAAGTATTTATAATCTTTTCCCAACAACAGGATTCAACCTGGAAAAAATACAGGAAGCATGATGTTAAAAAAAAAACTACTTGGGTAAACATCACAAGTAAATGTTTTAGGGAAAAAATGTTAATGGATGCTAAAACTAATGAACACATACATACAGAGTAAAAGCTTATATAATTATATAACCTTAAATATTTCTGTAAGATACTTATGAGCACAAAGGAAAACAGAATTTATGATGGACAAACCTGGTAGGCCTATCTTAACCAAGTGGCTGGAGTAAATGCCCTAATGAAAAGGAATAAACTGGCACCCCTTTCGTCCTGACAGGAAGCACTAGGAAGGAAGTACATGACACCAAGCAGACCGTGTGGGGGTCATCCACAAACTAACTGGCCAGCACTCTTCAAAGGACAGGTATGGAAAACAGGAAGGGAGGGACACAGACGAGGAACCTTTAGAGTAAAGAGACTAAGGAAGCATGAAGACTACAGGCACAGCTTGTGTCCATCCTGGAGGAAAAACAACATTAAAAATACAACTGGCGAATTTTAAACAAGGTATACAGACTTCACAAAGTAGTGTACTTATATCCATTTCCTTATTTTGTGGCAGTTTCTTTTTACTTTTTGAGACATTTTCTGCTATATAGCCAAGTTCTTGTCCTAGAACTCAGATATTCCACTTGGTCTCCAGGGAATCAGGATTTCAGGAACAAGCTAAGCCCCCCGGGTCCCTAATTTTAATAATTATACTATATTTCTGGAAGATGTTAAATTCAGGGAGGTCGGAATAAATATATATGTGGTATATAAGAATTTTTTGTACTGTGTAGATCATTTTTTTTTGCAAGTATAAAATAATTCCAACTTAAAAAAAAAAATCTTTAAAAGGTCAGCAAGATGGCTCAGGGGTACGGATGCTTATCATAAACGATGCTCTGAGCTCAACCCTGGGAAGGACACGGCAGGGAGAGAGAGCCCCAGGAAGTGGTCCTCTGACCTCCACACACGCCACAGCACACACACATCTGCTACTATGTGTACTGTCAATAAGTGTAAGAATACCTTAATTTTTAGAAGTTTTTTTTTTTTAATTACACAAAGGGCACTTTCCTCTATGTTCAATTCTTTACCTTAAAAACCAACCATTCTATACCAGGAAGCAATACATTTATCTTATGTCCAAATCAACAACAAAAAGTAACAATAGCTCATGTTTCTTTGAAATTTTCATTGAATACAAGAGAATAAACTTTTGTGGTTTCCAGCCCTAAATGTGTGGCCTAACTGCTTCAGTTACTGGGAGTACTAATGATGGATGTGTTATAGTCTACACTACATGCAGGCTGCTTAGATTCTAGAAAAAATACAGCTGGGAGATATGTGCTTAGACAGTTACAGGAAAGAAATATGTAAAATAAAAATTGAAGCTAAAAAATTTCCCCAAAGTTAGCCAATTGTTACATTAGCTAAGACCTGAGTCATACTACTGTGACCCTAAATATCAACCTGATGTTGATATTCCAAGGAAGTGAGGCAGCAACACAGTACGTAAATTAGGGAAGTAGACATCACCAAATTTGAACAGGTGAAATATAAAGTCTAAATGATCATAACATTCCTAATTACTGAAAAATAGCCACTTCAACCATGGAAACAAGATACGGAAGAGATTTAAGGAATCTGAGCAATTCTAATTTAAAGTGTTTATAAAAACATTTTCTGGTTTATATACAAACACATACATGCATGCATACATAAATACCTATTTTTTCACTAAAAATAGAAAGCTTAAAACATTTTGATTAACAATATAGGAGGCAAAATTATCCTGAAATGATTCCTGAAGCATTCCTTCTAGACTGCTTGTAATGGAAGCCCACAGGCCAGCATTCCTTTCTTCATAAGGAAATGCATGGGAACTTACCTTCCCATGTGACCAGAGGTTGATTTCATCTCAACAGAGGAATGCAACTATCTACAGCCCTTTGATACTAACTAGGTTGGTATCCCAATCTTTTAAAGACAAGTGGATTCTAAACCCAGATAGCCCCAGCTTTAAACAGTGTATCTATCATCCACTAACAAGAATGCTTTCGAGCCACCCTCACTATAGAAGAGGAAAATGACAGAGGTGGGGACAGCTCCGTTAGCACATGGCAACAGGCAATAGGCAATTCCACAGAGCAGGAACATCCACCTCAGCATAATTTTCTATAGGATAAGGGGAGATCGTTTTCAGCTCAGTATTCTTTGCTTATCAGTTGCCCCAATTAAGTTTACTATTTTTTAAAAAAAAATATTTATTTTTAATTGTGTGTGTACACACATGTGAGTATGCGTGATGTGGGATTCTCCCTCTGCATCCTGTGAATGGTTTTTGTTAATGAAAGAGCTGCTTTGGTCCTGTGGCATGGCAGAATAGAGTAAGGTGGGAATTTCACGCAGAAATAGATGAGAAAGTAGATGAGTCGGGGAGACATCATGTAGCAGCTGAAGAAGACAGATGCCCAGAAACCTTATGGGTAAACCCTGAGCCTCGTGGTAAAAAAAACAAAATAATGAAAATGAATTAATTTAAGATACAGGAGCTAGCTAGCAATATGCTTAAGTGATTGGCCAAGCATGTTGCAGTTAATATAGTTTCTGTGTGAATATTTCGGGTCTAAGTGGCCAGGAACAAGTAAGCAGGCTCCACCATCATGAGTGTGTAAGAACAGTGCCTGAAGAGGCCAGAAGACAGTGTCCAGTCCTTTGGAGCTGAAGTCACAGGCAGTTTGGGCCACTCTGATGTGTGCACTGAGAACTGAACTTGGGTGCTCTATAAGAATAGTACGTATTTTTAACCACTAAACCATTTCTTCAGCTAAGCCCTTCTTAGGATATGTGTCACCCTGTAAAACTCATCCCAAGACATTATATAGCATATAGAGAAAAGATGTATAGATATTTCTAAAAATAAGACAATAAAAAAAATTACCAATTCAAGTTGTGTACTAAGTCAGCCTTTATGTTCCTTTCTTATAAATATATGATTTGATGATAAGTGTTATACAGGATGTCTTTTCAATGTTCACACCTATTTGGTATTATTTCCCTACTAGAAGAAAATTAGGGTCAAAAGTTGTACACCTAGTACATAGCAAAGTCTGAACACTTTTAATATGAGATCCTATACTGCTTGAATTCATTGACCTTTTTAACAAGCCTATCAACTCTATAAGCAGCATCTTCAAAAGAAGTACATTTTATAGACAAAAAAAAAAAATCCCCAGGTCTGTAGAGATTAAGTAACTCCATGAATATTATATTAATTTAGCACAGCATCCATAAATGAAATAATCTCATAAAAGCTTGGCTAGCAGCGCTGTAATTGTGGCAATATTACACATGGAACTTTAAATTGAAAATATATCCCAACACCACAGTCCTTCCTAACTATACTCAGTGTTTCCACTACAAATGAACCAGGTCAATGCTGTGGTAACTACCAAATGTAGTACAGAAAACCACAGCAGAAATGTGGAATTATCCATTATCAAACTTCCATTATCTGTGTGGCAATATACAAATTGAGGATAGTGTGACGGCTTATAAATAACTCAAACGACCCAACATTAATATTTAATGAACTTCTGTTCTTACTGTGTAAATATTTTAACATTTCCAATGTACACATGCAGCAACAGAAAAAACTCTTAAGGCCGGCTATTACAATATGCTCAATCATCACATTAAAACAGTGCATATCAGGAACAGAAAAGAGGCCTGGTGTGTGTGTTGGGGGGGGGGGGGAGTACGCCTTTAAGCCCATCACTCAGGAGGCGGAGGAAGGAGGAACTCTGTGAGTTTGAGGCAAGTCCAGTCTACACAGTATGTTCCAGGAAAACCAGGACTATATAGAAACTGTCTCAAAAACAAAGATTTTGTAAAAAGGAATAAAAAAGGCTATTCTTTCCAGTAACTTATGAGCAATTAAAGAACAGAAGTTCCCGTTCCAGTGAGTGACACAATAGCATAAGTCCCACAGAGTGTGCTTAAATGCTTCTTCCAGACTTAACACAACACGGAAAGTCAAACCAGGGAACACAAGCACACTGTGAGAACACCAAATCTTTGCAAAAAAATATGTGTTTTTCAATGATTATTTGAATAGTACTTTTTTTAATGCTTGAAGCAAGAAAATTACAAGTATATACTTAGAGATAGGTTGACATTTTCCTTATTCTCTATGGAACATGCAAGAACAAATTTTTCGTTTTCCACTTTTAATTTTTTACATTAGAGTTGTAGTCTCACAATCAGAGGGTGAAAACAATCAAGAAAATCAGTTCCAAATAAGCTCTGAATAGCTGTTTGATGAAACAGAAGCAAACATGATGAGCTCCTCAATCATCTTTGTCTACTCAACCGTGTTTTCATGGCAACTGGCTCACACAGTTAGCACTCCCTCTTAAACAATAAAACAACTGGTAACCAAGAGCAAAGACACGAACATGTTCAAGGTAATGACAGACTTACTACCTGTTAGGTAAATTACAAACCTTTTCTTTTTTGGTAACACAGTAAGTTGATGCATAATATGCTAAAAGTCTTATAAAAATAGCTCTAGGTTTTTTATAGAATTTTATTTTTATTTTTGTACATTCAAGGGTATCTGTATGAGTGTGTATCTCCTGTGTGGGTGCCTCAGGAAGCAAAAAAAGGGTGTTGGACCCCTTTGAGGTAGAATTACCTGCTGTGGGATAATTCTCTTGTACACTGTAAATATTTGTCACTTGAATAGGTTTAATAAAATGCTGACTGGTCAGTAGACAGGTAGGCAGGGTGACCAGACTACAGACGATGGAAAGGAGAAGAGCTAGAGTTAGTAGTCACAATCCACATGCAGAGGGCACAAGAGATGAATGTGCCATGCTAATAAAGGTACCACCACCACATGACAGTGTAAATAAGGAATATGGGTTAACTTAAAAAGTGTGAGCTGGTTAGTAATAAGCCTGAGCTATTGGTTGAGCATTTATAATTTATGGTAAGCCTCCACTGTGTGGTAATTTGGGAAGCAGCCACCAAGTATTTGGAAACAGCTGGCTGGGTTAAGAAAGTTTCATTTACAGCTACAGGCAGGTGTGTGACAGTGAAGGTAGGTGCTAGGAACTGAACTGAAAACTCTGCAAGAGTGCCTTTTAACTACTAAGCCATCTCACCAGCTCCTCTAAGTCTGCTTTTATAGTAAGCAAAATGATATAACTCTCCTGAAATACTCTTTTCTGCGTTTTATATAATATCAAAACAAATTATCAGAGTGGAACATGTAAGGCTCTGAGTTTAATCACACACACACACACACACACACACACACACACACACACACACACACAATTCAACTACTACCACCACTAAAGTTACTATTGTTTGAGAAATAAAGTCAAAAACATTAGTAAAACACAGTAGACATTTTCCTTTTCCAAAAGCACATGACAGAATTACTTCAGTTCTGATGCACGATTCTTGTTCTTTGGCAGTTCCTCCTCTAACTCCCTTCCGAGATGTAACAGCTGTCCTGTAGACGTGTCACAACATCGAAAATCAAAGCCTAAGGCATAGAGCACGGAGTACTTTACTTCTAAGTAAATTCAAATCATTTTAATCTTTCTCAATAAAGCAGACTGAATTTTAAAGGAGTTCTTTCTCTTTTTTTAACTCTAGAGACTCT
This sequence comes from Alexandromys fortis, assembly GCF_014885135.2. Classification (NCBI taxonomy): domain Eukaryota; kingdom Metazoa; phylum Chordata; class Mammalia; order Rodentia; family Cricetidae; genus Alexandromys; species Alexandromys fortis. The sequence goes on from NW_026067946.1 coordinate 8,267,948, forward strand.
AATGAATGGCTACTGTAGCCATCCATTAAAATCAGAACTTTAATGTAGCACGTCTCTACCATTCTCTTCAGTCATGGACAGCCAATAAAGAAACAGAAAATTACTTTCTTCAGAGACACAAGTTTTAAAATAAAGCTATAACTGTATATCAAATAAATTAGTAAGTGTCATAATGAACTCAGAAGGCAATGCAATATATAGTCCGGATCATTCCTTCTCTGTTACCAAGCCATATAAAACAAAACACTGTCTTCTCTTTCATTTCTAGGAAAGTATACAGGGAAACAAAATACTGATTCTTTAATGGTTCTCAGAGATAAAAGGACAAATAACCAAGAATTTAAGTCAATTATTGCAGGCTCAAACTTTCTTTAAAGTCTCTGCTTAAAGCTTTAAATATTATTTTTAAATTATATTCAACTATCTGCTGCGGGATGTCTTTCTGTAGACTGTAAATATGTGTTGCTCTTACTGATTGATAAATAAAGCTGAGTTGGCCTATGGCAAGGCAGGATAGAGCTAGGCAGGAAATCCAAGCAGAGATACAAGAGAAAGGCAGAGTCTGGGAGATGCTATTCAGATACCCAAGGTACAACATGCCAGACTAGTAACACTATGGACATATGGCAATACTTAGATTAATAGAAATGGGTTAATTTAAATGTAAGAGCTAGCTACTAATAAGCCTGAGCCATCGGCCAATGATTTATAATTAATATTAAGCCTCTGAGTGGTTATTCAGGAACTGGCGGGCAGGAGAGAAATGTTGGGTTACAAATGTTGCCCAACATGGGACTTGAACCCATGACCCTGAGATTAAGAGTCTCAGGCTCTAATCTGTGTATGTTTGTATATAGTTATTATACTTATTACACATAGTTTTTCTATGTTAGTATAACCCCTTTTTATTTTAGACAAAAAAAGGGGGAAATGTTGTGATATTTTGTGTTCTGACAAATAAAGCTTGCCCGAAAATCAGAGGGTGGAGCTAGCCACAAGCTAACCATAGAAGTCTGGTGGTCTGTACAGACAGGAGACAGAAAGTGATATGATGAAGCAGAGAAAGGAAGTGATAAGGCAGGGTGTAGACAGGAGCTCGGCCTTTTCAGTCTGAGGAGTCAGAAGTGAGAGGTGATTGTGGCCGCTCCTTTACTTCTCTGATCTTTCAGCTTTTACCCCAATATCTGACTCTGGGTTTTTATTATTAAGACTAATTAGGATTGCACCTCATTTATTGTATGTTTATCTTAAAATTATCATTTTTCAACACCACCACCAATTTAGGAAGAAAGGAATGAGGAAACAAAGAATAAACAGACATATAGCAAATGCTTACCACGATTACTTTGTGCTTTCGTGTAACTGATACCTGCCAAGATACTCAAAAACCAGTGTAAGAAATTATAGACTTGGGAGCCAAAGTGATAGATCAGCAGTTAAGAACACTTAAGGCTCTCTCAGAATCTCAGATCACAACTGCCTGGGACTCCAGTTCCAGGTGCTCCAATACTTTCTTGGCTTCCTTGGGTACTCATATGCACATGCACAGACATATACATAAAAATAAAATACATCTCAGGACAAACAAAAAAGAATTACACACTTGTCAAGTATGGTAGTACACACCTTTAATCTCAGCATTCATGAGGCAAAGGCAGATGGCTCTCTGTGAGTTCAATACCAGCCTGACCTACCTACTAAGCATGAGGCCAGCCAGAACTACATAATGAGATCCTGTCTTAAAAAAACAGACAAACAAAAAAAAACAACCAAACAAACAGAACAGAACAGAATTACAGGTTTAAGAGGAAAGTGATACACCAATACCTCCACTATCATTTATTGTTTTTACTTATTAACAATTACACCAAAAGCTTTAGTCTTACCACTTATATTTCTAAGCTTGGTCATTTAGAATTTATTACTTAAGTTTTCTGCTTAGTAATTTCTCATTTAAAATCAAGAATATTTCCTTCCTATAGACTTAAAAACCATAACTCAATTGACAAAGAAATCTTTTTACATGTAGCTTTCCCCAGCTTTCAATTTACTGATGCCACATCTATGTGTACTATTCAGATAGGAAACAAACAATTCTGTGTATTTCCTCTTGATAATCTTCACCAAAGACAATTACTTGTAACAATTACATTTACATTTTTAAGAATTATTTACTAGTGTGTGTCAGCCTGCGTGCCCACACGGGTATGTGGGGTTAGAGGACAATTTGATGGAGATGGATCTTGCTACTGTGTGGGTTCTGTCCAGCAGGCCTGCGTGGAAAGTGCTTTTACCCGCTCTCTGGCCCACAACTACATTTTTAAAGGTAGTTTGCTTTTATTCTTCTTCTTTCTTTAGTTTTTAAGAGATGGGACTGCATATGAACTGAAAATACATGTGTGTGTGTGTCTTAATGATTCTCATAAATTAACACAGCAAGCAAAACTCAGATAAGAAAATGTCAATAATATGTAGTCATAGCTATATTTTATTTTGGTAATTTTCAGTATAACTATTCTAATTAAACTTTAGGCTTTATTGTCAATTATTTTATATTGTATACTGTACATGGACATTAAATCCATTCATCAAACAATTATTTCTTGAAGACCTACTATTCCTTGTATGACATAAATCAACGATAATAATGCAATGCAATATACAGTTCTGGTAGATAAGTCAATAAATAACATAACCTCTAGGCTTCCATAGAGCTTTTATTCTATTCGCAGTAAATGATTAACAAAGTATGTCAACCATATGGCATATAAAATGGTAACGTGTGCTAAGGAAAAGAAAAATACAGACGTATGTTAGAAATGTAGAGGGGAATTTTAGAAAGCATAGCCAGAGATTTCCATACTGAAAAGGTAGTATTTGGGTCAAAATCTGGAAGAATGATATAGAGCCAGCCAAGTGGGTACCAAATGAAAGAACATTCCAGGCACAGAAGCCAGCAAGTACAAAGTCTGAAGTAGAAGTCTGCTTGTTAGATCAGTAAGAGGCTAAGCACGTGAGACAGAGACAGAGGAAGATAAGCAATGGGGGGCGGGGTAGAACACACAGGCCCCTGGGTAGCCTATGACAGATGTGCAAATGTGACACATTTCTCCAGGAAGTTATTATGGAGAGTCTAGGATAAAAGGTATGAGATGTGGCGTACTGCAATGGCTTCTGACTGATGCACCAAGTGAGGACCCAAAACAGCAGAAGCAGGGAGAACAGCCAGGAAACTGCCAGAATACAGATTAATTGTGGAGGCCTGGACCAAGTGGTAACAGCCAAGAAGGTAGTAAGTGGTCAGGCAAGGATTCGCCTAAGATGGAGGCAGGGTGCAAAGAGTGAGACCTAAGGACAGTGATACCTAAGGACCTAAGGACCTCAGGTTCCGACTACCGCACTGGAAGAGTAAAGTTGTTGCTAACAATAAGACAAAATCCATAGGAAATACAGATGTCAGATCTACCTCAGAGTGGGACACAGGAAGTTTGAGATCTTTATATAATACCCAAAAGGAGAAGTCCAGAAAGAAATTGGGCTTCAAAGTTATTTATTCAAAGAAAAGCTCTGGGCTAAAGATTAAATTTGGTACCACCAACACATAGATAATATTTGGATAAAATAACTTAGCAAAAGAATAAAGCAACAAAAAGAGAAGATACTCAAGACAGAACCCTAGGACATTATCAACAACTAGAGTTAGGTGAGGTGACAAAGCCACGATGTCCTAAAGATGCAGGACAAAAACCAGGGAAGAACACTACCCTCAAAATCAAGTAGAAAAAGTACTCATCGCGAGTGAGCAAACTGAATCAGGCAGAGGAAGACTGCTAAGAACCTTGCAATTCAGCAACAATGGTGCAAGAGAGCAAAAAGGGTTCCAGATATATTTTTATAACTACGTATTTTGTTGTCAAAGGAGAGAAAGAAATAATGTCAGTGACAGAAGGGGAGTAGAGGTGGGAGAGCACGGTGCTGGCTGTGGGAATGATTTAGAAGAGGTGTGGGGGTGCTGGAGGAGAGGAAGTGAAGACTACAGCAGCCTGGGTCCTCAGCTAGGAGCACCGTGAGTGCAGCCTCTACAGAACACACAACAGACAGGCAGGTGGACAGCAGGAGCTGGCCAACGCTCTCTTCTGACTGCTTCAGTCTTGTTAGTGCTCTAGGAAGTGAGGTCTTGCTAGTTTAGAGGAAGTGATATCAGGGTGAAAAAGTGGACCACAGATGAACTATGACTAGTGGACAGTACTAAGGACTTCCCGAGATCAGTAGTCTAAAGTGAGCAGTAAATAGCATTGTGCTTTTCTTCAACATCTTCCAAGTGGGGGGCTGGAGAGATGGCTCAGAGGTTAAGAGCACTGGCTGCTCTTCCAGAGGTCCTAAGGTCAATTCCCAGTAACCACATGGTGGCTCACAACCATCTGTACTAAGATCTGGCGCCCTCCTCTGGCGTGCGGGCATACATTGAGGCAGAATGTTGTATACATAATAAATAAATACATCTTAAAAAAAATCTTCCAAGTGTATTAGCACAGGCTGGGAATGAAGTGCACAGAAGGCTATGCGTACTGTGACTCTCCATGGAATCTAAACTGAATAAAGACAAGCAAGACCCAGGCAGGATTAGGGAAAGTGAAGAACGTGCCAGATGTTAAAACCAGAGGACACAGAAACCTGGAGAGATACGAAGGCAGCTGAGAGAAGAAACTGAGACTGAGAGGACAGCTTTGCAGTTGTCTAAAAACGAGGCCCACACATGGACAGAAAGCTGGGCAGAAGGCACTCTGAAGAAGTGTAGTTCCAGGTCTGAAGATATAAGGCTATGGAATGTTGTACGTGAAAACCCCAAAGTCCCCAAGAACTTTTACACATGCAGTCCTGTACTGAATACTAGTGAGTAAGAAGCAACTCTGAAGAGTCCACAGATTTTAGGTTTGTACAATCCTGTGAACAGAGGTGACTGCTATCTGTGTCTAGGACTATCTTTTCAAATCTGTCACACTGACAAACAGTCTTGGAAAAATAGTGTCTTCCTTTACAGCAAAGTTTAAGTTTACTTTTTCCCTTAAAGAGAATCTCATTCTCCCCAGAGCAGACATGATTTACCCACTATAAAGAAAGTCAGCTCCCAAGTGTGGGGTCCCCCACCCATGTGATGAGGTACAGGCATCACGTGGCTCCTTCACAGCATCCTCTGAGACGAGAACTAGTGCAGGCAATTGTTAGTGTGGATCGGGGTGTTTTCCGGATAACGCTTCTGCTGTTAGTAATGCAAGAAGTCTACGTCTCATCTTTTGCTGCCATTCTTTATACTGTAGGTCAACTTAACAACTTAGCTTGCAAATGGAGGACAATCTCAAAGCCTTGACAGTTGTTGACAAAATCCCCAAGGCATGGGAGGTAGAAAGAGATAATAAATGACTAAATTCAGGCTAGTCTAATAATAGGAGATGAAATCTAGAGAAGGAAATATGCTGGAAGAAACAAATACATGTCTAGGCTCAATAAAATGAAAAAGCACACATGCACACACACAGGTACACACACACACACAAGCACACACACAACCTGTTGAAAGTTGAAGGCAGTAATAAAAAAGCAAGATTTAATTTAAAACATCAAAGAAGTATTAACAGATGAGGTTCAAAACATCAGTTTTCTTATGAATGACCTTCAGTTCTATGGACACACTACAAAAGCTTTTCAGAAGCCCGGGAGAGTTAAGTCTTCAGGGTTAGATTTGGACATATGCAGAAAGACTCAAGAGTCTTGGGCTCCTTGTAGTAACTCACACGAACAGAAAAGGCATGACAAAATTAGTTGTAATTAGTCCTAAACAGATTAGTTTCTCCATCCCTTAATATGGTTTGAACTGGATCATGAGGGTACTGTCTTTCTAGATGAAATAATCTACTTACAAGTTCATAGCTAAACAGTCTACCAAGAGGTGGAACCTAGCTGGAGGAAAGGGGCCACTGGAGGTGTCTTTGAAATGTTCATCTTGTCCCTGGCCCTTTTGCTTCCCAACTGCCACGAGGACAACAGCACTCCTCTGCCATGCTCTTCCGCTACGCTACTGCTTTGCCACGACATAATGCAATGGGATGGAGCAGCTGGCAGACTGAAACTTCAGAACTCTGAGCCAAAATAAATATTTCCCCTAAAATGATTTATGTCAGGTAATATGTGACAGCGTACCCACCTGATAACTATGGAACACTTATCAAGCAAACCATCATTTTATAGAGTTTGAGTCTTAAATTTACAAAAATATAATCAAAATAACTAATTAAAGGTAGTTAAGATCTAACTGTTAACTTACTTGAATTAGGTCTAAAATGCCAAGTTCACTTTCTGAGGAATCCACACAGAAGACAAAATATAGTGTTGCATAATGTCTATAAATCAGCTTGTTGTCAGAGCCTCCGATTAATCTAAATGACAAAACAAAGTAATTAAAATGGTGGAGAACAAAATGCAGAACATTTCATTAGTTCAAGCAAAACGGCATTTGTTAAGACCTTTTGTAAAACAGAATGTAACAATGGCATAGCGTTCAAGTAAACTTCAGAAGCTAAGTAGATTAAGACAGCAATTTTCTTCAGAAATGTCAAGTAAAAAAAAAAGCCAGTACTTAATTTTAGTTAATTATTCATTAAAGTATTCACTGAGTTAAGTGTGGTGTGTCAGGCACTGATAGCAGGTAAAGAGACGAGAAAGTCAACAGGTAGGGAAAGGTGCCACACAGAGAACCAGGGCAGGTCTAGCACATCCATGAGCTTCCCACTTCAGAATGGACAGAGAGAGAGAGAGAGAGAGAGAGAGAGAGAGAGAGAGAGAGAGAGAGAGAGAAACATTTAAACTGACATCTAACCAATAGGGTGACCCAAGGAACAATGAAGAGTCAGGTAGCAATGGCTGAAAAGGGCTTTTTGTCACGACAATATGCACTTTCAGGGAGACATGAGGCCAGTAGACAAGAATAGGTTAGTAAACAATGAGGCTGAAGGAAGAGGCAAACCAGATCACAAAGCATGTGCAAATGCTTACAAGATATAACTTCATAAGTCACAGTAAAATACACAGCTTAAGACTGATTATCAGCTAGGAAAAAAAAAGAGTATTTCTTAAGTTTTAGACAGACTTAGCATCAAGATGCTCTCCAAAAACACTGCTCTTAAATCTAAATGTAAGAACACTGGGCTAATGAATGCTCAATTCTTTCATTAAATTCTTTTATTCATATGACTAGAATTTAGCATTTTTAAAAGAATAATTTAGGAATTATCTGAGGCATCTTCTATTTTTCCAAATACACTTTAGCTGTATAATGGTCAAGTTTATAATACCAAATTCACCTTCTCAAGACCACTTCCACATTAATATGATTTAAAACAAGGTTATACACAATCAAAATTAAGAGATTATCCACAAATATGGTATGACATTTTTCTTAGTCCATAAATATAACACTAAACTTGCAAGCTCTATAGAAACAACTTCTAAGTACATACTACTTCCTTGTCCTGTAAGAGCAAAAACAAATTATATGGGGGGGGGGGGTGTCCAGGGGAGGATTCTTAGTATGCTACGTTACTTGTCCAGAGAGGATTTAATTTAAAAGTCTGTATGTACACTTTGAACATTCTGACATTGGTTATGACAACAGTTACAAATTATTCCCTGAAAGGGGAAAACAAACACATCAGCTATTTTACTCTAAGTTGTCTTTTGTTTTGCTTTAAAAGACCATGCTTCTGAAAATGTGTTACAAATTAGATTCATGCTCAGAGAAACTAAGGACCTGTGCAAAGCAAGAACATAATTGGCCTTGAAAAACATAATTTCACTTTAAACCAGTCTAATACTATACAAGTTATTGTTTAAGTTGTCTTAGTCAGGGTTTCTATCGCTATGATGAAACACCATGACCAAAAGTCAAGCTAGGGAAGAAAGGGTTAACTTGGCTTACATTTCCACATAGAAGTCCATCACTGAAGGAAATCAGGACAGGAACTCAAACAGGGTAGGATCCTGGAGGCAGGAGCTGGTACAGGGGCCTTGGCTGCTTACTGGTTTGCGGCAAAAGGCCTGCTCAGACTGATGTGTTATTGAGTCCAGGACCACAGCCCAGAGATGGCACCACCCACGGTGGGCTGGGCCTCCCACACTGATCACTAATGAAAAAAAATTACTTTCTGCTGAATCTTATGGAGGAATTTTCTCAGTATCTCCTCTCTGATGATTCTAGTTTGTGTCAAGCGGACTAAAAAGTATACAGTACAGAGGTGAAATGCAGAATGTAAAATTTTATAAACATAAGTTTCTAATTTTTGACATCTTCTTAGACCTAATATTTCATTTTAGAGGAGAAAACGAAGTTCCAAGAATTTGAACAATCTGACCAAGGAACTGGCTAACCAGGACCAAAACTAGAATGAGGATGGATGAACAGCTTCATCTCTGGCACAGTAAGTAACTGTCTCCCATTTTTATATGATTAGGGAAGAATGTCAATTTCAAAGCCTAATTTCCAACCAAACAGGGCCCTCTTTATAGCTACCATGTGAAACACCCTGCACCTGTGGGAGGTGAGACGCCTGTGAGATGGTAAGAAGCTAAGAGAGAAGCAATGACTATGGCAAAGACGACCAGATTCCCACAGAGCTTAAACAAAAGCACAAGTGGCCCTGCTCATTAAGTTAGAGTCTGGAGGGGCTTAACACCAAAATCTACACATCATAAACATGTATTACATGTTTAAGTACAGCATGATATAACTTTTTAAAATGCAAATAAACTTTCTACATGATTAAAAAAATATGGTCAGACAAAAATGGGTTCTGTTGCCCTGATTTTTTTTTTACAATATGCATCTTATCATTCATGTGACTTTGCTGATACTTAGTTTTAATTCTCAATAAGAACATATTAAGTGTACTAATTACATAACTGGGGAAGAAAACATTTTGAGGTAAACTGCTGTCAATAGAACCCATTCATTTTAAAGGATTTACTTAGAGCTTGGGATGAACATGAGTAGGAAATCACTTGCCTAGCAAGCACAAAGCCTTGGGTCTAATTCCCAGTGCTGCAAACAATGAAAAAGAAAAAATAAATATCTACAGTATTTATTTGGTTTTCAAACTAATTTTTTCATTTTTAAAAACAGAAACATCTACTAGTTGAATTTATACTAGGGATATATTAGATTCATAGATATTTGAAAAGTAGACTTTGACTTTGTTTATAATAAAATAAAGCATATGATCTGAAATTTTACGTGCATTCAAACTAGGAATACTACACCCATTAGAAAGAATGATCTCCCAGAATTTTTAAAAATGTATTACACTTATTTGTGTATGTGGATGCACATACGACAAATGACAACTTGTGGGAATAAGTTCTCTCCTATGTGGGTCCTAGGGATCACATTCAGGTCATCAGGGCTGGCACTCAGAACCTTTGCTAGGTAAGTTCTATTTCTCCAGATGAATTTACAGGCAAAAGTTTACAAAGTATTAAGCAAAAAAACGCAACATGCAAGTAAACACTGTGATCTCATAAGTAAAATATTTTAAGGCTCTATTTTTATGTCAGTAAACATAAAATGCACAAGAAACTGGGTGAAAGGACTAAGGCTGGGAGGGGAAAATGTTTAGAAAGACTGAGTATCTTAAAAAGTCTACAGATTAGAGTTATGCCTAACAGTGATAGCAATTAATTCACCGAATTTAATGAATTACAATGAAGGATTTTCATCAAGTACATACTCTCACCACACACTGGAAATCAGAAATACCCACGAAAAGCTCTACTTACAATCCTCCTTCTAGGAAATTACACACATTCTCATCTCGCTTCGACACCAAATGGAAAGTCTCCCTGATGATCTGCTGTTGCGTATCTTCACTCTGAGAAAGAATAATTCACATGCGTTAGGATCGAGTTTTCAGGTTTAACAGCATTGCAAGATATTTTGAAAATAAAAGATAGTAATTGTAATCTGGAAACAAAAAGGGGAAAAGGTCCTTGGGAATTAGATTCAAACTACAGAGGCAAAACCCAACATTGTTAGATAAAAGTGTGGGTGGGGAGCCTCATTATAATTTACCACTACAATGAAAGTAACATATTTCTACCTTCAAAACTGAATGAGAAACAGAACACTCAGACACACTGGTGAAAAAGGAAAGTAGATATCAGCTAGTCAAAGATGCTGCTTTTCAAATGGCTAAAGTAAGCAGGGAAGTAACGTTAGGTAACTCATGGAGCTATAGTAAGTAATATTTAGTGCAGGGACAATAGAGAAACTTGAGTTTACAGGTAAATTGAACCTTGGTAGAATACAGATTGAGGTTATGAGTCCACCTTATTCATCTTTATGTAGACCAGATCCCAAACCAAGAATTGGCTCCGTAGATATTTTCTAAACTCAACCAAGCAATTCCTATCCCAGTAAAAAAAGAGGCACTTTCCCAAGTCATTCAAAATGTAAGCAAAATCATGAGCAGAAACTTCACAAGAAAGAAAGATGTTCCATAGACAAATATAAAGACGCTAAGCCTCAAAGTAATCCAGTGACATTCAGTTAAAGTAACAATGGCAACACTCTAAGGAGCCACACTAGAATAGGCATGAAATAGCACAAAACTTCAAAGCACAGAAACTCTCAGCCCACCAGTGTGAGGGTAAAGGGCACTAGCATTTCACAAGTTTCATTCACCAACACTTTTACTCCCTATACTCTTCTAACCCTATGAAGTCAACCTTTGAGGTCAGAAACAACTATCAGCAATGGCATACATATAAAACTCTTAATATGTCCAACAGGAAAGCACTTATAAAATGACTTTTTTAAAAGCTGAAATAATCCAAATATCCTCCATTCACAGAACAGATAAATTGGAATATGGTCTTATCCTTAAACATTTAAATTTCCAAATCATAATGGGAAAAATTAAAGAGCCTTGATTCAATCTGTCGCAACAGCAAGAGGCAGACTGAATAGCCTACGTAGAACTGTTTATTTTTGACAGGTCTGGGGGCTACAAGTCCAAAATCAAGATACCAGCAGTTCTCTGTCCTCATGCAGCAAAGAAAGAGGGCAGCCCCTTAGGAAGACACTAGCCCCACAAGAGGGCCCACGGACCCACTCTCATGCCCTCATCTAAACTCAATACTTTTCCAATCTGCAGAAACCATTCCACTGGAGTTGGAGCTCCAACACGGGAACCTGGAAGAGACACACGTCAGTCCCCAGCTGAAATAGAAAGGGCAAGTAGCACAAGGACACATAACCATTCCATTAGCATAAAATTCAACTAAGCAACACTAAACATTGCTTAATACCATATATTACAGGAAACAGAAACAAAACTATTGCCAGCAATACTGACACATGTCTGCAATGCAAGGATGTAGGAGGCTGAAGCAAGAGCGCTCGAATTTCAAGACAACGCTGGTCTACATGGACAGTCAGATGATAACCTGGTTACACAGTGAGACTTCATGTCAAAGAAAAACATAATTAAACTATAAGAAAATCAAAAAGATGAATAACAAATACTAGAGGATTGGTTTCACAAATATTATATTCTATAATCACATTACAACTAGGTAGAAAAAAATCAACAATTAAATGCAAGTTATTTTAGTTTTCAATCAAACTTTTAATGAATAGATAATAAAACAATAGTTTCTCATCTCTGTACATAAAGACTGCAAGCTTCTGAATTGAGAGGTCAGTCCTAGGTAATGACTCCTCTGTGACACCGAAGGCTGCTCAGCAGCAGCTCCAACCTTAACCCTCAAACTAGAGAAGTGAACTCAATGTGCCTGCACCCTCCCCTGCTCTGGGAAAGGTGGAAAAGTAGGGCAAGATCCCTCTTCCAACTCCAATTAAATGAAATAGATATGCTTCTGGAGGTACTTGCAGATGGGATGGAACCCAACCTGGGGCCCCTGGAGAAAGAGATAGGCAGGATACAAGGAGGCTCCCCTCAGCACCTGGCCCCACAGGGCTCCTTCAGGTGGAGGAGGGGAGCTCTAGGATCTCTCTTTGATCCAAGAGAAGTCTGTTATGCAGTATTTTAAGATCAATAAATTACAGCAATAAAAAGCAAGGTAGGATAAAGGGATTTCCTATTTGAAAGTTTAAGTGGGGTGACATCTCCACTTCCTAGAGAGCATCCTAGGAAGGGGGTTTGGGGCATCCTTAGCTGCCACAGCTTCCAACCACCTCCAGTTTATGATGTCAGACTGGACTGAGGCTTGGGTCAGATCCTTCTCCATCCCACATTCCTGGTCTCCACTTCACAGGTTCAGCAGTGCTAACCCCATCACGGCTGGGAAAAAGGACGACCTTGGACACTGGGCACAAAAGAACTTCGGCGCATATCCGCTCTAAAACCAGGTTCTTAAAAAAGAGAAATTAAAAAGCACTAATATAAACCCAATCAAGAGAAAGACCTAAAAAACTATTTCTTTTCAGTCTTTTCAGAGATGGTTCGTGTGTGTGTGTGTGTGTGTGTGTAAGCTACCAAATTCAGCAAAGTGGAAACATATACAATTAACACACAAAAATTCCTTCCATACCATAAACATCTTCCAAATTTACTTTCGAACTCCCTATGGAGTTTTCGCACCTGCTGCTTCTCCCCACCCACGCAGATCAGGCACAGTGAATGCTCACTGCTCTCTTCGGTTCCCTGCCTCTGTCTCAGAACACCGTTTTCACCCACTTGATAAAGCTGTTCCAGCCAATGGCTTAGCAGAGGAAAGCCATGCAGGAAATCTGAACAGAGGCATAGAGAGAAGGCAGAATACAGGGAAGCTGTGTAACTGCCCAATGAGGAAGACACCACCAGACCCTTACTAGTAAGCCACAGCCTCGTGGTGATATATACTCAGATTAGTAGAAATGGGTTAATTTAAGATTCAAGAGTTAGCTAGGAATATGCCAGAGTCTTTGGCCAAACAGTGTTGTAATTAATATGGTTTTGTGTGATTATTCGGGTCTGGTGGCAGGGAAACAAAAGCACAGTCTCTGCTTACACCTTGGTATCATTCCTACTCCTGTTATACACTTAAAATAACATATTTGAACTTCCTTTGTAGATTCCAACAGGATCTGAGCTCTGTATCTGAAACACTCGGGAGAGATGTAAACTACGAAACAAGTACAATTCAGAAATTAAGAAGGATATCATGAAAATTGTAACACAAGAAATTTTCAAATTCCAGATATAAACTAGAAAAAAAGCTTGAGGAAAATGCCTATAGAAGAGGTTGGAGGCATAGAAGAAAAGAAAACATTTTAAGAATTTACAATAGTCTAGAAGAATCAAGAATTAAAGACTCAGAATAAAGAGAAGGACCGAGGATATAGCTAACTCTGTGATAGCCCTTGCCTAGCACACTCAAGGGCCCTAGGTTTAATCCCTGCATCAAAACAGAACACAAAGAAACCAAGAAATGATTCCAGTAGACAATTAGAGCTTCCAGAATAATAATACCTGATAGAGTATCCCACGCTATGGACGCAAACAGTCTCACAGCAAGGAACTCTAAGACTTTAAAAACAGAAGTCTACACATTCTTAGTAAGTCATAAAGTCATCATACACAGAAAGGGAACAGCCAGAATTACTACAGACTTTTTGAAAACCAACAATGGAAACAGAAAGATGGCACAGCATGCAATCATGAAGATTAGAATTCTAGATCTCAATGTACTTATTAGTAAGACTTTCAGAACAGCAAGCTCTCATAAAATCGACTTCTTGTTACACTTTACTCAAGAAGTTGCTGGCTCTACCATGATAAGACAACAGACAAAGAATCAAGCAATTGAAGATCTAACAGAGAAAACAGCCAAGAGGAATCTCGCAGATAAAGTCCAAACATGACTGCTAGGCAACTGGCAGAGACTGATCCTAGCCAAAAGGTTCCAGAAGAGATTTCTTAATGAACAGGAAACTGACAGACACATGCTGGCAGAAACATAAATTAGAAATAAGTAAATAAAAAAAACTAGCTCAAAGGAAAAGCTATTATCTTCGAGGAAGATAAATGTCAGAAGGAAAAAAAAACTAAACAAAATTTACAACCTGGCTCAGCTGAGGATGGCCTACATAAAAAACTAATATGGGCACTGAGGACTGACATAGTCTGAAGTACAAAATAGCTTTGAGGGACTGAGACTTGGATGCTGTAAGTCAGAACTAAGTGATTATTTCCAATAAGAGAATAGGTCATGTCTACAAGTGAAAACTTAGCCAAAAGCACATTATTTACACAATGCCGTGATAACCAGATAAAAGTAGTCACCTTGGGAAAGGAGATATAAGGAAAGGCTTTTTATTTTTATTTTTGAGATATTAATTTGATTACAACATTTCTTCCTTCCTTTCCTCCCTCTGAACCTTCCCATATACCTCTCCCAGCTCTCCTTGAAATTCAGTCTCTTTTTTTACTGTTATTGCATGCATATATGTATACATACATATATTTCTAAATACAACCTGTTCAGTTGGTATAATGCTACCTGTATTTTCAGGGCTGGCCATTTGCTACTGAACAACAAATTGGTGAGCTCTTCCCTGTGGATGGTCATCGTTCCTGTTATCAGTTTTCCTCTATTGCTAATAGCTCTTTCTGCAGGGCTGAGACCTCATGGGCTTTTCTCTGTCCAGTTTGGCAGTTCATTGATGTCATCCTTCTTTAGCTCACATCTGCACAACCATGTTGGTGAGACTTTATGGGTGTAAGCTTCTGATATAATTAGGAAACACAATCTTGCAGCAAACTCCCTGATTTCCTGGTTCTTACAGTCTTTCTGAAAGGTTCCCTGAACTTTAAGAGTAGAAGTGTGTTGTAGATGTAGCCATTGGAACTGGACTCCACAACTCTGCATTTTGATTGGTTGTGGCTTTCTGTAATGGTCTCTGCTACAAAGGGAAGTTTTCTTGATAAAGACTACACTTATCTGTAGATGTAAGAACAAATGTTTATAGATTATTGCTAGGGATTATGCTGGTTTAGTCAATTAGTGGTTATGGATTCTCTTCCAATAACCATGACTTTAGTAGAAATAAGCAGTCACCTAGATTTCCAGTAGCAGACATGGACTCCCTCCTGTTGAGCAGTACTGAAGTTTAATTAGAGAGCTGTTGGTTACCCCCAGGGTATGTGTACCACTGCTGTACACTTTGACACAGGGTTTCTCACTGAACATGGAGCTTCCTGCAACTTGAGTGGTTGGCCAGCAAGTCCTAGAGACCTACTTCTTTGGTGCTGGGATTAGAAGTACATACTACTGTGTTGTAAGAGGAGCGGCAGGGCTGCATTCCCAGCACACCAGCCACCTGGTGGCTTATGCCCCGAAATAACAACACACAAACTGTATTCATTTAAACACTGCTTGCCCATTATATCTAGCCTCTTCTCGGCTAACTCTCGCACCTGGACTAGCCCATTTCTAATAATGTGTGTAGCACCCCAAGGTGGTCTAACCGGGAAAGATTCAGCAAGTATGACCTGGCGGCTTGGTTCCTTGCTTCTGCGTGGGAGAGGGGAGCATGGCCTCTGACCTCACTTCCTCTTCCTCCCAGCATTCTGTTCTGTTTACCCCTCCCACCTATGTTTTAACCTATCAGGGCAAGCAGTTTCTTTATTTAATTAACCAATGACCTTCCTCCATCACTACTGGACTTGGTTTTTTATGTAAAATACTCAGAATCTGAATCTAGGTCCTCATGCTTGCACAACAATCACTATGTCTACTGAGCCATCTCCTTAGCCCTAATGGGTGCTTAAATTACAATAATGCTTAGATATTAGCACATGTAGTCATTATTTTTAAACTTTTCTAAAATTTATTTAGCTTCATGTGTATTATGTTTTGCCTACATGATTCACACTCAAGCAGTGCCTGGGGAGGTCAGAAGAGGGCCTGGATTCCCTGGAAATGCAGTTATTGAAGATTGTGAGCCACCAAGTAAGACTGGGAACCACACTCAAGCCCTCTGGAAGAGTAGTACAAGCTCTTAGCTGCTGAACCAGCTCTTCAGTTCCAACAATAAGAGTCTTTTTAAGCAGACAATAATAGTCCCTTAGTTTGCTAATCAACACATACTCCTATTTTCCAGCTTTCTGACAATACCACTTTATGTTTCCAAGCTTGGATCCTGATAAAAGAAAGCTATTATTGGTTTTTGTTTGACTGTCTAGCCAGATTGTTGGGGTTATTTTTGTTTTTGTTTTTGAAGGGACAGGGCAGGGAACAAATTTTAGATTACAGGAACTAACCACTCTGATTGAATTGTAAGGGTCAGAATCAGCCTTTGGATAACGAATTCTTGTGCCATGTAAGGCAAATAAAGTAGCACTCTGTAAGGAAGTCACAGCTTTGGCTGAATCCATGCTGGAAACCGTCTTCTACTCTATACTACTTACCCTACAGGAATTGTTCAGAATCATTTGCATCAATCACATAAGACCCAGTTTAGGTACCCCAAAGAATTCTAACCAATACTAAAGGAAAACAAATCATATGGAGGGGCTAGAGGGATGAGACGGCTCCGTGGATAAAACCACTTGCTGCTCCTGTAGAGGCTCAGGTTCAGTCCCCAGAATCCACATGATGGTTCACAACCATCTCTAACACCAGCACCAAGGATGTGATGCTGTCTTCTGACCTCCTTAGGAACCAAGCATGCACATGGCACACATACACTGATATAGACAAACACTCCTACACACAAAATGAATCTTTAAAAGGATATTTTTAAAGAAATCATATGGATTTTTCTTTAAAAAGCTGAACTGTGTAATAATACATATTGATATTACTCAGAACTGCTGATAATTATACCTCTTAAATTTTTATTTTGTTTCAAATTTTGAAACAGTCTCCCTATGTTGTTTTGCTGTGGGAGTGTCATATCAATCTGTTGATTTCATTGGCTGAGCAATAAAAGAAACTGCTTGGCTGGCCCTCATAGCTTAGAACATAGATGGGAGGAGAAAACAGAATAGAATTCTGGGTGGAAGAGGAAGTGAGGTCAGACTCTGCTCTGCTCCCGGAGAGACCCAACAGCTCTGCGGCTCTGGAGCAGAGACACCATGATGGACGGAGGCTAGAATCTTCCTGGTAAGCGCACCTTGAGGTGCTTACAAACATCATTAGAAATGGGCTAGTCCAGGTGCGAGAATTAGCCTGTAAGGGCTAGGGTTCATGGGCCAAGCAGTTCTTAAATGAATACAGTTTGTGTGTTGTTATTTCGGGCATAAGCTAGCCAAGCGGCCGGGGTGTTGGGGACGCAACCCCGCCGCAGCTCCATATTTCAACATTGTTTAGGTTGGTCTCCAATCCATGGGCTCAAGTGAGCTACCTGCCTCAACTTCCCTCCTAGCTGTGAGTACTGGGACTACAGCGGGGTGCCACACCTGGCTAACAACTGGCTGGGGTGTATCTAAGTGGTACGGCATACCCAAGCATACATGAAGCTCTAGGCTTCATGTCCAGGATGGGGAAAAGGTGAAAATCAAAATGCATCTAACTATCCTGCCACATTGTCATAAGTCACTAAAGGAAACCAATAAGCACAGCTACAACTTATTAAAGATGTTTAAAAGAAAGCGTCATGTTCAGAACTTCATATTTGAGGATTGAAAGGACAGTCTTTCTAGTGCTGGAAGTTGTTAAACAGCCTAATACTTAAACACAGCTTAACATACATATATTAGGGTAACTCGTGTATTTTACAGTTTACAGCTGTTTCTGCTTGTATTTTAAAGTGTGGTAATCTTTAGTATCTGCGGAAACAAGGACAGCAACTCACAATGTCCTTCTACTTTATCAGCATGATTCACTAAATACATTTTGATTTACCAATAACAGAGAAATCGTATAGCCCAAGGAGGTTTTGTTGTTGCTTTCATGTTTAATAGCTATGTAAAAAAAACATCTGTTTTAAATGTTAGTAGTATACAAATAATTACTAGGTAACTGTTAAGACTAAAAGTTACTATTGCCAGATTGCTGTGGGTAAGCATGACTTGAAAGATAATGTGCACACACACAAATGCTAAACTTGCAGAAGTTTAGAAATGACAAGCTCAAGGATATAGCAGGCAAAACAAAAGGGGAAGTAATCAGCCCAGCCGTTCTTAATATCTGACTTAAGTGGAAAGAGCCAAAAGTTTAACTCAGCAAAGACTACAAAACACGTGTTACTTCATGTCTCACAAATGACACCAACCGAGAGGCATGGCCAAGGCTACGGTACAAAGGGGCAGAAATGACCACACATATGTGATATCCTGAGGAAGCCCAAATGAAGAGCGAAAACCCATCGTAGTAGGGAAACATGTCAAAGTAAAGCAATTTTCAAACTGTTAGTATTAACCCAAAATGTTGAACTTAAACCTCAGCATCCTGTCAGGGCACAGAAACGTTGGCCTAAAAATATCCTGAAATATTGCTTAATTTATTTAACTCAAAACTGACCTTATCGGATATACTTCTTTTTAAATAAAGTACATTTTTCAATTTATTTGTGTGAGGAAGACACCAAAGGGTCAGAGGTCACCATAAAAGAGGGCTCTTTCCTCCCACTACATGGGTTCTGGGCATGGAACTCAGGTTGCCAGGCTTGGCAGGAAATGCCTTCCCAGATGAGCCACTGGACAGACCTGAAGAACACTTCTTAAGAGACGTCTCCCAGCTTTACACAGGAAAGAAATAACAGCTATTCCACCATTATGTTCGTGCTGAAGACATAGATTCTGAAAATCTCTGCTTAGTGTACAACTAAACTTAGTGGAAAACTAAAACAGAAGGAAATTTAACAATCAATTTTAATTCAACTTTTATCCCAAAGCTAGATTCCAAAGGAAAGCATTTAACAACAGTTTCTTAGGAATTCACTGCAGGAGCCAGAGAGCCAGTTTGGTTAAGAGACCTGACTGCTCCTGCAGAGGGTAAAGCTTGGCTCCCAGCACCTACTGCATGCAGACAGTTCACAACCAACTGAAACGCCAGTTCCAGCGGATCCCACTCCCGGCCTCGGCGGGCACCTGTGCACATGTGGTACGCACAGACACAGACAAGCACATACACACAATAAAATTTAAAAAGCTCAGTACATTAAAGACTCAATGTTGACTGCTGGAAATGACACAAATATGCTTAAATTACATCTTCAAACAAAAATTCAATAGGATGTCCCAAGGACGTAGGGCTGTGAAGCAGAGTATCATACCACAAGTTCTAAGACAAGAGCAGCAGCAGGGCAAACCCCTTCAGAAAATACTATACATGGTGTCTGGGCTAAGCAAAGAACAAGGACTCGATTTGGGTCTGCCACAAAAAGAAGAAAGGAATTTCAGGCAATGCAAAAGGGCTACATTTGAATGACCATTTCCTAGCATACTTCCTTGACAGTCTCCACTTGTAAGGCGTGTGCTCTTGATATTCCTTCTCCAAACATCAACTTTTGCATGTGTGCACTCCTTTATCTCTGCCTGGAATGCCCTTTCCCCCAGGTATCTCTCTGCAAGGCTGCTTTTCTTACCACGCTCAATACTTGGCTTAAACATTACTTCTTGGTGAGAATGTAACTGGCTGCAGTATTTTAAATTGTCATGCTCACGGTCCCTACTTCGTCTTGATTTATTTTCCACATCATTTATTTCTATTAATACCTGTAATATCATACAGGCTATTTGTTAGCCATGTCTACATCCTCCTACAAGCAAAAAGTGGATGTGTTTCTTCATTTATGGTGCCTACATGTGGCAGGTATGAAGTAAACATTTGATGACAATGGAATAAATGAACGAAAAATAGAAAAATACAACCCCACAGGGGTTATAGTCTACTGCAAGAAGCAAAGAAATAAATTACTTTCAACTATTTCTGAAAGACCATTTAGCACACAGTCGGGAAGATCCAATTTGTAGCGGCTGACAGAGAAACAGTTCTGGCGCACCACCTCTATTCAGCCCGCGACCCTTTAAATTCCGTCCAGCCTCACGCAGCCAGCAGCACTGTCACTCAGTGACCAAAAAAGTGCCACCACAGCTGCTTCAGCTGCACACCTTCTCCACATTACCTAATAATGAAAGGTAAAAGACAAGTCTGCTTCCACTGCTGGACAAAGCTGTATTTCTAGATTTCCAAGTTAAATTTATACTTCATATGATTTAAGTCTACCTATAGTAGTGATTACCATGAAATTATCGATTAGCCAAGGGACCTATTGGGACTATTCTGAATAGTGCTTAATAATTAAATTTATAATCCTAGGGATTGAAGCCAGGACCTTGTGGACGTGAGAAACACTATCACTAGCCCACTTTTTACTTTTTATGTTGAGACAGGGTCTCACTAAATTGCACAGGCTGATCTTGAACTCATAGCCTAGGTCTTGACCTTCCAATACTCCTGTCTCAGTTTCCTGAGTAGCTGGAATTACAGATCTTCATCACCAGGCAAGACGGATTACTACTTAAATGTGCAGATTTAAATGCAGAAAGAAAAACAAAACTCTTCGATGTGATTTCACTATTGGTACGTGCCTTTTCTGCACAGCAAGGCGCTCAACAAGGGCATTTTAGGCAATCAGGTAATGTCAAGCTAATGGCATTGTTTTCCTCAGAAGGAACAACTAGAATTTTATGTTGGACTCAAGAACGATCTAGACTTTTTAAGCAGCCCATTAGCGTTTAGTTATACTAACGATAAAAAACCACGCGGAAAGTAGAGCAAAGTGTTCTTTAGCATCAGGGAAAGCGAAGCAACTTAAGGAAATGCAGCAGCTCTATTTCTCACTTCAGCCAACACCTCCACAGACTGCATTATCACTTCAGGCAAGCTGACATTTTCACGTTTCATTTCTAATGGCAGGAATAATTTCCATCTGGGGCCACGCGCATAAAGTGTCGGTGTTGGCATATTTTCAACACTAAATTCAAAGTCCATGTCTGGCTACACGCAAAACGCCCCCAAGACAGCTACAGAGCTCACCCTACAAATGACAGCTCATGACCATGACCTAGTCTGAGTTTTGCCCTCAGGTAAGGCATAGGAACCTATCACCTCTCCTCCATCGTTTATAAGTGGTCTTCGTAGCTTGAAAGTCTTCTGCTCCTAGCAATATTAACCAATGTTCACAGTTCGAGAAGAGAACTTTCACAGATGCTATTTCCTGTCAACCAAAACTCAGGGCAAATGCCCTTATGTTTTGGTTTAAAGAAGAAAAACCACACCAAAATGAAATCGTTAACTCCGAGATGCAGAGTCCCTTTCTGATGGGTCAACGACTTAGGCTGCCAGGTTAAGTCAAGAGTAGATTCAGACGGTAGGTTAAAACCCCAATCCCAACGCCAGGTTCCCACTTAATTTCCTCAACAGTCACACGGGGGGTTGTGAGGCTTCCATATGGAAACACACTGCACACATCGGCCAGGGCGTGCGGGGAGCCAAAGTTGCTGAGCTCGCCGGGGATTAGGGCGGACAGCACAGTGGCCCATCTGTCCCCGAGCGACAGAAAGCAATCCACCTGGCCAGGCTGGGCGACAAGGGAGTTGGGACTGGGAGCGGCGCGGCCGCCGTGCTGGAGCGGAGGTGCCGGGCAGGTGGGCAGCGCCCCTCGCGGCGGACGAACCGCCTCGCCCACAGACGGCGAGCCGCCGGCGGGGAGTGGCAAGCGGCTCCCACTGCCCGAGGTGACAGGCGGGCCAGCGGTGCAGGGAGTCGGACGCGGGGAGGGCCGCGGCGTCGCGAGGGTCGTTCGGAGGAAGCCGCTGGGCGCTGCCCTGCGCCGGCGCTCGCCCTCTCCCCGGGTCCGCGGCAGGGGCATACTCACATAGGGCTGGTAGAACTTGGAGAGCCGCGGCTTCCCGTGGTTGTTGAAGATGAGGATGGCCTTGATCATGGCTGGGCCGGGCCGACCGGGTGGGCGCTGGGGCCAGGGCGGGGGCGGGCGTGCGAGCCTCGCCTCCGGGAGCTCTGCAGCCACTGCTTCCCCACCCGCCCCCTCCCGCACGCGCGCGCGCGCTCCCGCGCCGTGGGGCGGGGCCTGGAGGCGGGACCTGGGCGGGGCAGGTCGGAAGGAAACGGAAGCGTCCCGGGCCGGAGCCAACTTGCTGGAGGGAGGGGGGACGTACTCATCTGGTGGCGCACGGAGCCGCGTCGTGGAACGTTCCGGAAGCTCACTGCGAGTAGATGACACTCAGAACTCTTTTAAATGGTGTTTCCAACGGATCATCTAATGTACCGCTCTCCAGACACCCCAAAGTTCACTGTTGTCCCGGGTCCCCCCACCCGGCGCCTGCTTTGCGACCCTCCGTGGAGCAAGGCCCACCCTCTGCACCGGGTACGTCACTTCCGCCATCCACTCTCGGCGAGCAAGATGGCGGAAGATCCCGAAGCTCTGCTGCAGCTTCCTCCTTCAGCCGCCGCGGCCGGCGGCGAGAGCCTTTCGGAGCTCTCCCCGGAAACTGCCACCCCAGAGCCCCCGTCTTCGGCCACAGTCTCCCCGGGGACGGAGGAGCCTCCCGGTGACACCAAGAAAAAAAGTAATGTCAACATCCATTTGTGTGCGGAGGCGGGAGATGTAATAGAGTTTGTAAGGGAGGCGGCCCGTAAAGAAGCGAAAGCTAGAGAAGGGCGCGTCCCAGAGGTGCTCTTTCTCCTCTTGCCGGTGTTCGCGCCTTTTGGGTGCCTACGTGATCCGGGTGGTACCCGGATTCGCCATCCTTCGCACTTTTTACGGGGTCTTGGAGGTAGTCAGCCTTCGAGCAGTTTGAAGCTGGGTTGCGAGTGAGCTCTTGGTACCTCCGGGTAGAACAGAAGTTACTGAAATCAAAATGTAAGGTGACAGGGGCGACTAGTGGAGTACAGTCCACGAATTGTGACGAGTTTCGCTATTGGCTTCCCCCAATGTGGATATGAATGAAACAGTAATGGAATGAATATGGATTCATTCTGTAGAATGAAAACCTGGAACTTTAGCTACTGTGAAGAATGCTAAGGGAAAACTCAAGGTATAGGTGCCACCTTTTAGTTAGCTATTTATTTGGGATGGGGGGGCGTGCCTTTTTTGGTGCAACATTGAATATTTCTTTTAACTAGCTGTCCTCTGCCTCTGTATTGTCATATATGTTTGCCGCTGGAAAATAAGGAAATTGAGGTTAACTTGCCCTGAACACTGTAAAGTGAGATTTGACTATAAGAAAAAAATCAGCAAATTAACACGTATCAATGGAAAAGGTAGACCTTGTCCTTGATTGTTCTCCTTTCAGGGACATAAAATGTAGATCCGGGTGTCTCTTCTGCTCCTTAATCTCACCAGCTTGTTTGTGCAGCACAGGAGAATTGTTTCCCAGCACTGCTTCTGGGGGAAATGCAGGTGTATGTCGCTCAGTAGTAAAACGGTACTAAAGGTCCAGGGGTTCAAGTCCCAGCTCATCTAGACAGAAAAAAAAAAAAAATGACCTTGCGGTTGGAGGAAATCTGCCATGAATATATATGCTGTACTTAGTATTTTGACAGATAACCAGTCAACCTGGAAAAAGAAAAGTCCTAATATTTTTTTTCCTCTAGTTAGTTGTAGCAAGCTCACTTTCAAAGGTTTCCTTTAAGATGGAAGCACCAGGCCGAGAATGGTGACATACACTCTTAATCCTAACATTCAGAAGCCTTTGACTAGCAAATCTCTGTATGGTCAAAGCCATCCCCGGGCCAGAAACAAACAAAAACACCTAGCCATCTCAGGCAAAGTTTTAGTCTTTCACACTGATGGTTGCTATACAAAAATCAAACAAAAACTAGAAAATGACCCATAATCCAAGATGATGCCTGAGGTGGCTATGTTTGTTTGGGTCTCCATATTTCCTTTCTTTTTCTCTCTCTCTCTCTCTCTCTCTCTCTCTCTCTCTCTGACAAGTTGAATTCCTATTTTCATCCTTTTGTAGACAATTTCTTTATCAGATATTTCACATTTCCACTGTAATTTGCCAGAGAAAGATGGCATGTTCTTGACCCTGCTGGCACAGGCTTCCCGGGCCGAGCGTTTAAATACCAGTACTAAGGTCCTACTTTGCAAAAGATTGCGATTTAATTGCTGTGTATATTAACTTCTCCGGTTGATTCTAATGTGTAGTCAGGGTTCAGAGCTACAAGCAAGTCATTTTGGGAACTAAGACTACAGCTGTAATTACTACATAATTACTATAAATTACTGTGTCTCCAGCTTCTTGCCCTCTGGCTCTTCTTTCTTCAGTAGTACATTTCAGTGCCTAATTGCTGCCGAGTTATTGGTTG
Source organism: Alexandromys fortis (assembly GCF_014885135.2). Classification (NCBI taxonomy): domain Eukaryota; kingdom Metazoa; phylum Chordata; class Mammalia; order Rodentia; family Cricetidae; genus Alexandromys; species Alexandromys fortis. The sequence goes on from NW_026067946.1 coordinate 8,292,284, forward strand.
CTCCAGGGGTCGAGGGAACTGGGGAGGAAGATATGAAAGATAGGCTAACCAAAATCACCTTTATGCATTCCCAACTCATCCTTATTCCCAAAATAACTGAAAGGGCATTTACATAGTTCTTTTCCAGGAAGATGAGCTGCATCATATGTTCTAGATCCTGTGTTTCATTTCAGGACGAGATGTGATCTCCTGGAACTCATTCTGTAGACCAGGCTGGCCTCAAACTCCCAGAGATCCATCTGCCTCAGCCTCCTAAGTGCTGGGATTAAAGACCTGCACCACCACACCTAGCTTCAGGAGGAAACTTGAATAAGTTGATCCCAACTTTGAATGCCAAACAAATGGGGCAAGAGTGTGGTAACAATTGGACAGTTCTGCTCTCGGGGCAGCTTTGGTTGTAGGTGTCTCTTAAGGGAAATAAACTTCATTAAGGTGATCAGTCTTTATTTGCATATCTGTGTGCTGTGAGATAATGCTCTAGTACACTGTAAAGATTTGTTTAAAAATGCTGATTGGCCAGTAGCCAGGCAGGAAGTATAGGCCACTTACGAGTTCTAGGAAGATGAAAGGCAGAGACACGGTCACCAGCCAGACACAGAGTAAGCAAGATGAGAATGCCTTACTGAGAAAAGATACCAAGCAGTGTGGCTAAACTTAGGCAAGAATTATGGGTTAACTTAAGTTGTAACAGCTAGTTAATAATAAGCCTGAGCTGATAGTCCAAACACTGTGTTTGTTTGGTACTGAACGGCTGTGGGACCAGGCGGGACAGAAACTTTCATCTACATCTGTGTTTTGAATCATTGAAATATTACTGCTTTCTTTGAAACTTTTTTGGGCCCCTGATTTTTTTTTAATAGTGTGTAACACAAATAATAAAAACTCAGACACATATTGGGATTCAAGCTGAAGATCAGAAAAGCAAAGCAGCTAGCCACTTGGCTCTTACCTCTACCTCAGACCAAAAATGGGTGATCCTGCCTCCAGAAATTCTCAGATTGAGACAGCATGAGACCTGTCTCCTCCCGTTTTATATTCCTCTCTAGGGCTGAGATTAAAGTCATGCATCACCACTGCCCAGCTTCTATGACTAGCTAGTTTGGCTACTGGGATTAAAAGTGTGAGCCACCACTGCCTGGCCTGTATGGCTGACTAGTGTGTCTGCTTTGCACTGATCTTCAAACAAGCTTTATTTATTAAAATACAAATAATACACCATTATAGTAATAGGGATTTTTTTCATTAAAAAGTTAAGTATAGAAAATTTAGTATTTACAAAAAGCCATATGTCACTACTACGAAGTAACATTTTGATGCTATACTAATCTGAATATGTGTATGTGATTCTGAATGAAGTTGGGGTTGTATACACACGTTTTTCTATTTTGCACATTTTTCTCAGCTTCTTAAACTATTAACTGCTTTTAAAATGTGTTCTTGAAGCTAGACTGTGGTGGCACATGCCTTTAATCCCAGTACTCGGGAGGCAGAGGCGGGAGGATCTCTCTGAGTTCGAGGCCAGCCTGGTTTACAGAGCGAGTTCCAGGACAGGCTCCAAAGCTACAGAGAAACCCTGTCTCAAAAACCAAACTGTATTCTTAAACATCTCTTTATAAGCTTAAGCTTCTATTAGTATAACTTATGGCCTGGGTACTGCTGTGAACGTGCATTAACTGACTTAGTCCTCATATCAGCCCTGTGAGGTAGGTGCTGTTACAGGAGGGGTTTGAGAGTGAAAGAGTTTAGTGTTTGTAGCTCTACAAGAGACAGAGCCATAGTTTGGACCCAATTTGGAATGTGTGTCCTTTCTCTATAAATTCTGCCATAAAGCAGCTCATATTTTATTTAATCCTACCTACATATTGTTGAATGTGTAAATTTACTGCTTTTCCCCCCTGTAAAAATAAATGTTTTGATAAAGGTGACATCCTTTTATATGAATCTTTATAAATCTCGAGCTATTTTAGATTTTAAGTAGTATATTATTGAGTCAAGGTGTATCTCCAAGTATCGGATATGTATTACCATATTGCTTTCCAGAAAGGCATGCCATGTTACAGTGGCGGTGGCAGCATTACCTACATTACCATCTTATTTTTACCACCAATTTTGTAGGTGAAAAATGGATGAGTTTTTTTTTTTTAACTTGGTTTGGGTATTATTTATATCATGGGCTAGATCGATTTATTATCTTTTAGAGTTCTCTCGTGTCGAATGTGTCTTAAAGATTAGTCTCATTAGAAAGAACTTTGTAGGATTAAGGGGGAAAATAGTAGAGAAGAGTCTAATATTTCGTATTTCTCACATAGCTCCAGAAAAGTAATTGTAGATAAAGTTTGTTTTCTGAACGGTTTCACATCACCTTCTCATCAGATGTTTCAAAACAATTTTTTTGAAGTTGACATCCTGCTGAAGGCTGTAGGAGATACCCCTATAATGAAAACAAAGAAATGGGCTGTGGAGCGAACCCGAACCATCCAAGGACTCATTGACTTCATCAAAAAGTTCCTTAAACTCGTGGCCTCGGAACAGTTGGTATGAATACAATAATGATTGTTTGCCTATAAAAATCCACAGTAGTTCCTAGGCAACCCTGAGTAACACGTATACGTACAAAGCTACACATTGCTTTTGTTCTATGGACTTTTGAGCAGATTCTTCCTTTGCTCTCGAACACGGTTGTTATTATTGTTTACCTCTGAAGGTGGTTGCCATGTACATGCAGTGGTCAGAACAGTGCTTGGGAGTGGATTCTCCGTCCACCATGTTCCTGGAAATTATGTCAGGTCATCGGGCAGGAAGTGTGATTACTTATCCCAAGCCCTTAACATCATGTTTATCATTACTGTTGCTGCTTTCCAGTCTGTTTGTTTTGTATTTTTTAAGGCTGGCATTTTAGTTATTTTCCTCAAAGTATCACTGAATATCCATGCAGAAATATTTGTCATAGAACATTATATGAACTCTGTATATTAGTACAGTTTGGTGTTTAAATTACTTTGATTCTGTATTACTTTTGTCCTATTGTTCTTGAGGTAAGCAATGTGTCTTTCACATATGGTTGAAGAACTAAGACTCATATACCTATTTCATGGTATACAATATAGTAAGCACTCTATTTAGGTTTTAGTTGTGATAAGGGTTTTGTTTCTTTGAAGAACCTCAGGCATCATGCTTCAGTTGCCATCCATCTTGTTCTTTGAGACAGTTTCATTGGCCTAAAGCTTACCAAGCAGGCTAAACTGGCTAGCCAGTAAGTCCCAGGAGTCCCCGTCTCCCTCTCCCTGTTGCTGGGAGTATGTGAGGGTAGAACTCTGGTCTTCTCGCTTGCATATCAAGCACTTTACCAACTGAGCTATCTCCACAGTTAGCAATGGATACATTTTGATAAATACATTATTAGACACTTTTGTTTTTGTGTGAACGTCTTAGAGTATGGTTACACTGATTAAAATAGCCTGTCTCATGAAGACAGGATCTTGCAGGACCATGACCATGAATACAGTCCTTCCTAAACTAAATCATCACTAAAGCACATAGCTGTGCTTGGCATTATATGTTATTTGATGTGGTTTGCTCTGAGTAGCCCCATGAGATATAGATACTATTATTTTCAGTACTGCTCGTATACATAGAGTGGGCCATGAAATGTTATTTGTGTTTAGGGCCATGACTCTTAATTGTCTCATTCAGTACTGAAGGAAAAAACTTAACCAATATTTATTGTTGTATAAATAATACCTGTTGACTAAACTGTTCACATATTCTTTCTGTTTAAAAGAGAGAGAGTTGTTACGCCTAGAATATTTTATCCTTAGATTTTGAGATGGATGTTACCTGCCAGTTTTCTTCTATTTTCTAAAAAGAAGTTGATCAAAAGCCTCCTCGACACTATGACCTTTTGCTTTAATATATTTAGGAATTCTTTAAGCACTAGAAATATTTTTAATTTAAAATTGATTAAAAGTCTAGAACAATGAATTCTTTTTTTCTCTTCAACTAATTTAATACTAAGAATGTTCAGCTTAAAACTCAGTACCTCAGAAATTTTTCAAAAGTAGTAAAGATTAAAAGAAAAAAAGGAGAAAAAAACGTATATAACATACCCGAGGAAAATGCCCAATATCAAATGTATTGATTTTTAACTGCAAATGTGAAATTAGTAGAAGAAATTTTATCTTGGCTCAGTGGGAATTATTTTTCTTCTTTTGGGGTAGTCTCACTGTGTAGCCTAGGCTGGCCTTGAAGTCATGGGCAATCCTGCACTCTCACCTTCTGGGATTACAGTCAGGAGCTGCTATGCCAAGTAGGCATTTTGTCAATGTAGTGTTTTGAATATCCTTCCAAAAAACTATTTGTGAAAAACTACTTAAAATGTATTTATCTAGTGAACTGGTTCAGTCTATAAAGGCCTTCCATCCACAAAGATGAAGATCTAGTACCTAGGGACCTCAGGGCCCTGTGCTGGTCTATGTGACCCCAGTGCCTGGTGGGGAGATGGGCAGACTCTGGATCTCAGTGACCAGCCGGACTTGCCATTAGGTGAGTTTCAGACTCAGAGATGGGCTCAGTCTCAAGCAGGAGAGCCACCAAGGATGCCCAGTGTTGATCTCTGGCATAAACACCATACACAGTGTTTAAAAATGTCTTAGTTACAAAAAGGATACCATTTTGAATCCATTTTTTTTCCCTTTAGTTTATTTATGTGAACCAATCCTTTGCCCCTTCCCCAGACCAAGAAGTTGGAACTCTATATGAGGTGAGTAACCTGCCCTCATGGGTATTGTGTCTATTGAACAGTGTGGACTGTTGATTCGCGTCTTTAAGAGCTAGCATGCCATCTTAACTATCAGTGGGGGAGAGCCCTTTGTTCTCTTATATCATGAACACCTTTAACATAGTAGGATCTTTATAATTAAGCTTAAACAGTCAAGGGATAAGTTTTATTTAGAAGTAATTTTTGCTTTTCTTAGAAATTTTGTCTAATCTGTATCACTTCTGCATTGTTCATTGCCATCCGTACTTGATAAAGCCGCACTAGAGTGACCTTCTTGACAGTGCTGCTTCATGACAATAGTCGTGAGTAGATAGACTAGCGCTGCCAGGAAAGAGCTGAGAATACCTGATCAGAGATGTCATGAAGGCAGTGAAGGTATTTAAGCCCATACCCAGGTACCCTGGTTTTGTTGAGTGTGTATAATATTGATATGTATGATAGAGGTATCCTTTGGGAAATGTAGTATGTTATAGAACTCTTTCTTAATCTAAAAAGAGTTAGTGTTTAATGTGTTGTTTTTTTCTTTCTGTAGTGTTTTGGCAGTGATGGTAAACTGGTCCTACATTACTGCAAATCACAGGCGTGGGGATGAGCCACAGAAGAACAGCTAGATATCATCACAGAAGAAAAGGCTCAAGAGGCTTATGACTATCAGATACTCAGCATGAATCTGCCATGAGTTGTGCTTATGTGTAAGAAGACATCATAGAGTAAATGGACTAAAAACGAGATTTACATTACCATAAAATCATGAAAGATTAGTGTGCCCATTACCCCTGCCCATTCCTGTTTCAGATCTGCCTCCAAGGTTAGAAAGGGGGCTAGAACTCTATTGTGGGTTCTCAGGATGACTGACGTTCCTTGTGGAGTTGGCACTGTGTTCTTTCCATGGTAAAGACTAACTGAAGGGTTTGTGTTTCGAGGTGTTTTTTTAACTTATTCAGGGAACCTCTGTTTGGAATATGGAATGTTTACATTTGTCTGTATTGCTTTGTGAAACCAAGCGCACTGACTTGTCTCAGTGCCTTAAGTTATCCAGTAGAGGGCAGCCCAGTTGGTAAAATGAGTTGACAGTTGTGACATCTTTGCCAGGTGATTGGAGGAACAACTGTTGAACCTAGTTTCTAGTTAATGTGTAATCAGGAAAGCAACTATGTTGACAGACTGGAAGAATTGGAGGATGTGCATAGTTTAAAATTAATCATGCCGGAAACAGTTGTATGGATTGTGAGCAAATGAGTCCTCAACGCTTTTCAGTCCTGCCATTTATGATGCGTGTGCTTCAGCCTGGGCATCATGGTCACAGTTGTAATTCTAGCGCTCAGGAAGCCTGGGCAGGAGGATCAGGAGTTCAAAACCAGTCTGGGCTGCGAAGAACTTATTCCAAACAGACTCTTGACCCCCACCCTGTGTATTCCTAGTGTCAGCTATCTGTGTCAGAGCAATTGACTTAATAAACCCAGCAACATTATCAAGCTTTCGATTCATCCCAGCCCTCGTTTGTAAGCTATGTGTTTTTAGTTTGTTTCTTTGCTGTGCTGGAGATCAGTGTACACTCGAGGCCATGGCTCTGCACAGCTGCATCTCCAGCACTCATTGAATGCTTCATAATGTGTTTTCCAAATTGAAAGCGTTCAAAGATAGTGATTTAAAAATAGCCTGTATAGGCCAGACAGTGGTGGCGCACGCCTTTAATCCCAGCACTCGGGAGGTAGAGGCAGGCGGATCTCTGTGAATTCGAGGCCAATCTGGTCTACAAGAGCTAGTTCCAGGACAGGCTCCAAGGCTACAGAGAAACCCTGTCTCGAAAAAAGTCTCCAATTTTATGTGTCGTTCATGCCGTCATGGAAAAGAGTATTACTGTTACTGGTGTCATTAGACTGGTCATGCTTGAGGTAAGATTTAACTTGTTTTTCTTATGTACCATATTTGTTATGCTTTCTTTTTGTGGGGAGAAGGGGTGGACTCTGCCTAGCCTGGAACTCACAGAGATCTGTTTACCTACTCTGTCTCATGATGCTGAGATTTGAGGTATGGATACCTTACCCTGCTCCATACGTGTCTAAGAGTATTCGAACCAGAACCAGACATGATAGTGCACACTTCTCCGGCACTCAGAAAGCTGAGGCAAGAAGATTGACTGTTTAAGACCAGTGTGGGCTAAAGGGTGAGACTGTCTGAACACAACATGAAATTAACCCTTCCCCTCCCCTGACAAAAGCGTTCCAATAAATTAAATGTCTAAACTGATTACAGGATTTAAAGTATATCAGAATTCCAAGGGTTTGCTTTCAGAAGTGATGATAGAAATGTATGTTTTTATCAAAAACAAAACAAAAAAAATTGAAGACTTGAATTACTCTTTTTTGTTCTTTTTGAGACAGACTGTGTCACTCAGGCTGACCTGCCTCGGGCTTTTGGGTGCCAGGCTTATGCACCACTGCTTCTGGCTCAATTTCTAGAGTGTGCTTTATAGTAGTACTCAGCCATGTGAGCCATGGAGGATGCTGTGTAAGAACACAGCACAGTGCTGTTGGCTTCTTGTTTCTGCCCAAGAATGAGTTTTGGATGTCCCCTTGTCAGCATTGCCCCGGAGTGAGTTAATACAGGTAATAGTTCACAGAGGGAGGATGTGGACAGTGAGATAGATGTACAAAAATGTAGGCTCAGGAAAACACCTGATGTACTAATTTATGAGCAATGTCAGCTGGATAGGGGAAAGGTCTGTTCTACCTTTGCCTGCTACAAGGTTCCTGAAAGAACACAATGGTAGATACTTAACAGGAGAAATAATGTTGGATTTATTGTTTGCTGCTGTTCTAGATGCCAGAGTGCTTATTACCTCCATGAAATCAGAAATACTTGAGTTTGAATTTGTAATTTTTATCAAAATAACTTATTGCCATATTAAAGCAAAAGTTAACTAAATATGTATGCCTTATTTTCTTCCCCCGGTAGCTTTGAGGACTATGTAGGGATTTATACTATCGAATTGTTTTACATTGTCTGTTGGTCTTTGCCCAAATAATTTTCGACACTTGTAAGCTGGGAGCCCATGACTGATGGGGTGACTGGACAGTTTAAAGCATCTCAGGGGCAGTTGAAACATAGGAAGAAAGGAGAATGAACCTTCATTCTTTCCTGTGTGTGATGAGTTTATGGTAGTATCTGCACCCTGTGCAGAGGTACAACAGCACACAAGTATACATGAATATTCCACGCCTATCCTTCAAATTATTTATGCCAGGGATTTCATAATGAGTTTTCAAATATTTAGAACATATAGCAAATTAAAGTGATTTGTTGCTAATCAAAATAAGATTGAATTCTTCCTGAAGGCTGATTTTTAGAAGTTTTAACTTTAAAGATTTTGGTTTTTTTCTTTTCATAATAAATTTTTTAATTTATGATTTATTATTATAAATTAAAGATTTATTATTTATTATATATAGTCTTCTGCCTGCAGGCCAGAAGAGGGCATCAGGTCTCATTGCTGATGGTTGTGAGCCATCATGTGGTTGCTGGATATTGAACTCAGGCCCTGTGGAAGAGCAGCCAGTGCACACTAATCCCAGTACTTGGGAGGGAGAGGCAGGCAGATCTCCGTGAGTTTAAGGCCAGCCTGGTCTATAGAACAAGTTCCAGGAAAGATCCCAGATCCCAAAGTTACACAGAGAAGCCTTGGGGGGAGGAGGGGAAGAAAAAATTGTAAGCTGTGCCTCAGATTACTAACTTTAGTCAGCCAGTTTACTTGTGTGTAACTTAAAGGTAGGGTAGCATTACATACTGCAGGAGTATGAAGATGGAAAAGGCTTGTTACGAAGCTCCCACTTCATTGTCCAGGTATTGTAAAGTGCTGAGCAAGCTTCGGGCAGGAAGAGAGCCGGATCTAGGGAACTTGATTGACGGGAAAGCTGAGAAAACTTATCTCTCTGTACTCCACCACGACAGGATTTGTTACTCCCTGGCTTGCCTGTTCTTTGTTTCCGTGCCTCCAGGGATTCACTAACTCTTCACTCCTTCAAGCCCCAGCTCCTTCAGGGTCTAATTGGGACTTTGAACTCTTCCTTAAAGTCTTGAGTGACTCAGGAGACCCTCCTCCTCCACGACTGTGACAGCCCTTAGCTGTGTGCTGCTGCGGCGTACATGCCCCCATCACTCCATGATGGTGGGGCCTGCAGATGGAAAGGAGGGCTGCTTCTGTTTCTTTTCCCTGACCGAATTAAGAGGGATTTTGATGTGGGAATAGTTTCTTATTAATAAAGAAACTGCCTTGGCCCATTTTATTGGATAGAAAATTAGGTAGGCGGAGTATACAGAAGAGAATTCTGGGAGAAAGAAGGTTAGAGGAAGAGTCGCCATGATGCTCCCGCTCCAGACAGACGCAGGTTAAGATCCTCCCTGGTAAGCCAGCTCGTGGGCTACACAGAATATTAGAAATGGGTTAGAACAATATGTAAGAGCTAGCCAATAAGAAACTGGACCTAGCCGGGCCAGGCAGTGTTTGAAAGAATACAGTTTCCGTGTAATTATTTCTGGGTATAAACTAGCCATGCGGGGGGCCGGGTGCCGGGGACGCAGCCCTGCCGCTCCTATTTCAACAGATGGCGCCCAGACGTGATGGGCTAAATCCACTTAAAAACCTGAGAGGGCTTAAAAAGGAGAGAGAGAGAATTTAAGACAGCTTTTTGCTGTTTCTGGGTTGTGTGCCGCAAAGAAATTGTCCTGACTCGGCAGCAGGAAAAAACTGGCTGTTTTAAAATGCCGGCTTTCTGGGCTGTGCTGCCATTGTGATCTCTGTCTGGCTCCGGCGGGAGACAGAGCTTATGAATGGAGCATTTGGGTTAAAGTGCTACGATTTGTTTGATGGCAACTAGACTGCTGTGTGCCTAAAAAGGAGGACATTGTGTGCCGCAGCTCAGAGGCACAAGCAGCTCCGCCATGCTAATGGTGCAATGTGCAAGGATCAGAGGCACGAGCGGCTCCGTCATGTTGGACTGGGCGGAGCCAGCATACAGTACCTGTTTTTGACCTAGGAATGTCACAGCTTAGATTCTTAAGCGCTTAGTGATTTAAAGGCGCAAAAGAAAGTGCTCCTGGATAGTAAAAAAGTTACAGATTCACAATAAAACAGATTCAGACACTGTTGGATGAATGTACGTAGGCTTGGGAGAGAGAAGAAAAAAGAATATAAAAAATAAAGTTAATGTCTTAAAAAGAAAAAGGGTAAAGTCTTTAAAGAGACAGAATACAGAAGTACAGATAGTTATAGATTAAAAGAAATAAAGAAAAATAAGCCACGTAAAAATGGAAAATTCACAGAGAATCTGGATTATGTACATTGTGTTTTCTTTAAAATTTTTGACTGTGAAGGAGCTAAGTACAGAGAGACATTCCATTATATGGGCTGCTAAGCTGAACCTGCACATATGTTCTAAAGGTATCTTGACTTCAGAATTTGGATCTAAGGTTATGATGCTTTGGAAAAGTCCTTTTGTTTTCACAGAGGACCAGACCCTATGGATTTCTTCTATTCCGATTTGGTATGATAGACCACGCCCTCCTGAAAGTTGCTGTGAATACCCTCAAAAAATTGCTTTGCTCAACTGCCAACTGAGATGAAACTAGCACACAGGTTATATCATGAACAACCTAATTAACGACGCCCCTATTCAGCAGGAAGCAGTTTGGAGAAAAAAAAACTACACCCATGTTCCCAAATATTGTTTATAACTGTTCTTTTACATTTAAAGGGGAATATGATATAGATATGAATAATTTGCATTGGTATGGATTTTATGGTCAATTTTGTTATATGTATATGTATTTCTGATCTTGATTAAGGTATTGTGATTGTGTAGTTCATTTAAAAATGTAATGTATAATTAGGAAATATAGGTTGTTAATGGATAATCATTGCTAATAGTTAAGCTTGTAGTCATGTTAATTAGATTTTCTAGATATATAGAGATATATTTCAGTTAGATAGACATTCTTCATATCTCTCAAAGACTGCAGAATATGGCATTTAAAATATTTTAATAACTTAGGACTTTTCATGACAATGAGACACGTCTGCTCCTGGCAGCACCAGCTACTACAAGAGGAAGATGGGCATCGAAGAGGATCCTTATGGAGTTTGATAGCCATTTGGGCAAGAAACTGTTCTTGCCTGGACTGTTGCATAAACTGGACACAGAACCCGCAGAGAGAGGACTACTGGACTTGCCTAAAGGTGAGATGGTCTTTCGGGGTTCCTGATTCATGAAAGAGTCTGTGAGACATTCTGCAGGACACAGCAGAAAATGACTGAACTGTCTTTGAAATTTCCTGCTTCATGGAAATGTCTCTGCATAACATGGGCCTGTAGGCCGAAAATGGATGCCCCAACGGTACAGAGGAACTTTGGGTGACTGTCCAGGCAGCGAGATGTCTCTGTCATTTCTAGAGTTTTCTTATTTCTTGTTACTTAAGTATTATTATATCCTTCTGGAGTCTTTGATGGAGTTGAAGAATGAATAGTTATAGTTTTCCTTAGTTATGGTGAGAGATAAAATAGATATAAATATTGTAACTGTAATTCTTACTTGATAACTGTTTTGTTATATGTAATTTTACTGTTAAAGTTAAAGCCTTTCTTTTTTGTTTAAACAGAAAAAGGGGAAATGATGTGGGAATAGTTTCTTATTAATAAAGAAACTGCCTTGGCCCATTTTATTGGATAGAAAATTAGGTAGGCGGAGTATACAGAAGAGAATTCTGGGAGAAAGAAGGTTAGAGGAAGAGTCGCCATGATGCTCCCGCTCCAGACAGACGCAGGTTAAGATCCTCCCTGGTAAGCCAGCTCGTGGGCTACACAGAATATTAGAAATGGGTTAGAACAATATGTAAGAGCTAGCCAATAAGAAACTGGACCTAGCCGGGCCAGGCAGTGTTTGAAAGAATACAGTTTCCGTGTAATTATTTCTGGGTATAAACTAGCCATGCGGGGGGCCGGGTGCCGGGGACGCAGCCCTGCCGCTCTTATTTCAACAGGATTTCACTTCAAAAGGAACAAGGAAGGAAATCTGTAGCTTTCGTACAGCAGAAGGTAACAGGAAAAAAAAAAAAAAAAACAGTTGCAACACATGGAGAGGTTAATGATGTTAATATATGGATTCGTTCTGGATAAGGCAAACACTAATCAGCAAAACACCACAGGGCCTGGCGTAGATCAGTGATAGAGTTCTGGGTTGATCCCTAGCACCCCAAATAATTAAAAAGTGAAAAGTGACTAATGAATGTGGAAAGACCTTGGGTGGTTAAAGAAAAATCTAAAAACTGCAGGTGCTAATCATTGCCTTTGATCCATGACACCTGCAGTGGAGTAGCCAGATTTTCCTACTTGAATGTAAGTCCTGCAGGTTTGGGGGCATTGGGTTTTATGTTTTGTTGTTGTTTTTCTTGTTTTAGAAATACTGGACAGTGGAAAACAAAAGCATTGGCAGCACTGGTTTCGCTTGCTGTCTTCAGTGCATGAGAGATCAAACGTGAACGGCCATCAGGAGAATCTTAGAATTGAACTCCCACAGTCCTTTCACATCGCAGGAAATGGATACTAACCCTAACATTGGTTACGTCGAGTCTGTCCAGTGTGAAATGGCTCTTTTTACAGAGCTACCTGTAACAAGCCAGTCCGCATTCCTGGCTCTCCCGTGGGATTCAAAAACCATGCCAGTCGGCCTTTCTCCGGTCTCTTTCCATCTTTACTCATCTTCCAAACCAGCTCTGTCTGCAGATCCTGAGAGCTTTCCCTTCAGAACTTGTTAGCGCTCAGCCATTGTCTCTAGCTCCTCTACCCTGCCGAGTCCATTGGACCTGCAGCCCTCCTCCCTTCTCCACAGTCGGCCAGTCACAGCCAGTCTGTGCTCTGAATTCAGACACTAAGATTGTGTCCTTGGACTTTGTCCTTGGTTTTCCTCCTCTTGGAAGGGTCTCCTCCAAGTTAAATGCACTTGACCTCTCTGGTTCCTGCTCAAATGTCACTTCCCCGAACACCCTCTAAACTGGCAATTCCTCACTACCCAGCTTCCCCTGCTTTGTATTTCTCCTGTGCATGCTGCCAGTGTCTGTCCATCTCTCCATGACTCAACCCTCCCCTTAGATTATAACCCATCTGAGGACAGTAATTAAAACATAGGGAATTTGGATTATGTGAACAAGCTTGGCTCAGAGCACATGCTTTTTTAATGTTTTGCATTCGTGCGTAGACACGTTATTTCCAGAACTCTATTTACTTGTAGCTCCTTTCTCCTGAGTGCTGTCCCAGTGGCAGTATCTCACAAAACTACAGCCGTTGCCCTTAGCAACGGATCTACCTGGATCTTGACATTTCACTTATATAAATAAAAGTAATGCTGGTGACTATCACAAGGTGACTTATGCAGCCCTTAGGAAGAATTCAGCTGCTCTCTCACCACCTTTTCTGCGTACCTCCCAACATGCACAGAGCATGGTGTGCTAGGGATTGACGGAGATGGGAAGTGTTGGCAGTCATGGTGGCCTGTGTCTGCCTGTAGTTACATCTCATGGGAAGCTGATGATTTAAGCCAACTGAGTCCCCGGTCAGCCTGGGCAACAATAGACCTAATCTCAAAAGAGTCCTGCACATCCTAGTTCTTCCTCTCTGATTCTTGTCAAAGAACCGGGCAGTGGTGGTGCACGCCTTTGGTCCCAGCATTTGGGAGGCAGAGGCAGGCGGATATGTGAGTTTGTGGCCAGCCTGGTCTACAGAGCAAATCCAGGTCAGGCTCCAAAGCTACAGAAAAACCCAAGTAAAGGCGGGGTGGGAGTGGGGGTATGGACAGGCAATAAAGTCATGAATGGATGGATGGAAAGGAGAATGAGGGAACTCAGAAAAATGGAAAGCAAAATAAGTTTTGAGTAAGCTATAAAGTTTCAGGTAAACTTCATCCCAGATGCCTTAGAAAAGCTTTCAGAGAACCCCACAAAGCTGTTTTGTGTGTTTTGTTTTTTCTGCTTTTTGTTATTTGTTTTGTTGCTTGCTTGTCCACAAACAGCAATTGGGCCTCAGCCAACCAAGTGCTAGGATTACAGTTGAGACTGTGTGCTGTGATAGCATTACAGGGGTGTTCCAAACCATGCAGCTCAAGGGAATATTAACGTGTGGACAGTGACGGGTGGGAGTACAGAAGTCTATACCTTTAATAATCCAAATAATTTATAATGGGAAGAATGAATATATACTTTGAGGTGTGTCTGTTCCTTTTTCAGCCACATGTAACCCCTGCTGTTCCCAGAGCATGCTAAGTGCAAGGGGGTAGAACTCTTTGTGTGTATGTGCCTAGAATTTAAGGATTCAAGTCATCCAATTGCAGTCTTAAATGACTGTACACTGACGAACATCACCAGCAAAAGGCCCAGTCCACCATCTCTTAGTCTCCCAAGTGCTGGGATTAAAGGCCTGCGCCGTCACCACCGGCTCTTTGCACTGTATATATTTTACCAAGCGATGTATAAGATCAAAGCCCCTGGTCTTACTAAAAGCTCAAGTCAAAATTAATCCACAGTACACTACTGTACATTTGATTTTAAAAAGAGAAAAACCTGAGCAGTCTGGAGGCAGAAGCAGGCCGGACCTCTGAGATCAAGGGCTACAGCCAGCCAGCGCTATGAAATGACTCTCAAAGCAAAGATTAATTATCACCTAGCCCGGGGCTTGTATGTGGACCGTTTATAGTCACCTAACAGTTACTGTGGCCAGGGAATGGATTCATCGTTCATCTTCCCGACCACCTTAGCTGCATTTGGAAGATAGGTTCCATTTCCTCAGTATCCACCCCTCCGAGACCTAAAACCCACAGGCATTCATTGTAAACCAAGCCCTGGAAAGGGATGGGATGGGCGGCCAAAATCCGCCGCTAAGGCGGGGAAGAAATTGCTCATATAGAGCAAGGGCAACAGTGGGGCTTCTGAGAGCTGGCGCGCACAGGCAGCCAGGTCCTGTGCCAGAGCCTTCCCGCTGGCGCTCTCCAGCTCCAGCCCCTTTCTCAGGTCTCTCCGCCTCACTCCACCCCCTGAAGGCGGTTGGTACGTTCTGCAGGACTCCAAGAGCTTAAAAAGGGCCCGGGAGGGCGGATTCCGCAGCTTTGGTCTTGACCGGTGCGGTGCACTAGGCTGATCTCCGGTGACTCCAAGACCTGAGTCTCAACACCCTTGCGAGAGCCTTTAGTGCGGTGGGTCCCGGGCGTCCCGGGTCCTGGGTGTGTCGGGTGTCCAGCCTGCAGCCGGGGTCCTCCGCAGCCGGCCTGGAGGGGGGTGCCGCAGCCCTACGGGATGGAAGGGACGAAGCTGCTGAAGCCGCGGACCCTGGCAGACCTCATCCGCATCCTGCATGAGCTCTTCGCGGGCGACGAGGTCAACGTAGAGGAGGTGCAGGCTGTGCTGGAGGCCTACGAGAGCAATCCCGCCGAGTGGGATTTGTACGCCAAATTCGACCAGTACAGGTGAGCGTGCCCGGCCTTCTGCAAAGCTAGGTCCCCGCAGTCGGAAGGGAGGTCCCCGCACCACTCTCAGGTTTTCCGCTCTCTCCCGCAAAACCCTGTCACCCCCAGCCCTAGTCTCCAACACAGCAACACCACGCCCCACCTCCGCAGCCGTCTCTGGCACAGCACTAAGAGACCCCTCCAGCCACCTGGCACGCTCGAGCTCCCGCCGGGCAGCCGCCTGGGACTGACGGCAGATGGTCGGAGAGCGCTCCAGGAGATCACCCTGGGTGCTGGTGGGACCCAACACAACCCCAAGTCGGTCCTTTGTCCCCGACCCTGGAACAGCGCAAGGGTTTTGCGAGCTGTTCCTATTCAATGTTAGTTCTTCCAACCCACTTTCACCACCCCGACTGAGGGTTGGCTTGCACACTTGTCAGATTTTATAAATTGGGCACACCGCGGCTTTTGTGGCCCCCCAAGCCTTTGGCCTTCTCTCGCCCTTGTTTCCCAGAACCTAGAAGGTAAAACTAAATAAAGACCGCTACTTTCCGGACCTGCTTGAGTCTGGTAGGCTGAGACCTTTGGAAGCTTTGACTTAAGGATTAAGTCTGATCGTCAGCCCTCAGAAGCCAGAGCTCTTAAGGTTTCTGTGTGGAAGAAAGAGCAAGCCTCACTGCTTACGCTTGATAGACTGGCTGGTAGGAGGAAGCTGGCTGGAGGAAAGGGTGGCAAGAACGGGACTTCTCCTCGGAAGTTCTCTCCTTAACATGTAACAAAGTTCTGTCAGCAAGGGCTGTTTCAACAATATTTTTCAACTTAAAGTAGTGGAAACTAAGGACAAGAAGGGTGGCATTTTGTGTTTGGGAAGTGGTCTGAAGCAGTTTCCTTTGATTCTGGTCACTCAGGTCTGGGCTGGGTCCTATTTAAATGCTGGCAGGTAATTGCCCGTTTGTGGACCAAGTGCTCCTCCAGTCAGGTCACACGGTGTGAGATGAAGCTGTTCTTATCTCAGTTTTACAGGCAAAGAGCAGCGGAAAAGGAGTTGGGTATCCTACACAAGGTCATTTCCCCATTACTGTTTAGGAGCCTACAATGAACAAGGCCGCCTGCAGTGCCTTTGGCCTGAAAAACTTTTATAGCTCCATATATGCAGGTGTTTAAAATAAAAATCAAATATTTACTGACAACCATCCACAGTTTTTTTAAAAACTTGGCATACATATAATTCTATCATTTATTAAAGATTAAAGCAAATATGTATGTTAATGAGAAGGGTTGCTTGTTTATTTTACATGAATCTTGGTCGAATGTTTGTTGTTTTGATTTTGCATTTGAATGAAATATTATTAAGCATGAAAAAGAACTGAGGCTGGGCATGCTGCTTGCCCTTGGGAGGTGGAGGCAGGTAAACCTCAGCTGCCCTGTGTGTTCACAGCCTGGGCTACATGAAAACTCCACAAAGATGCCATATCCTTCACACATACATGCCCGAACACACACATGACACACACAATAATAATAAATTTTAAAAAAACTGGTTGCTATGGCATCATGCGATGACACAGGCAAGGGCTGCCAGTTACTAGTTTATTACACATCACATTTTATTCGGTATTAATTTGGGGCTGTACATTCAGAAATCTTACACTGTTCCGATATTCTATGCTCCCACATTCCACTGTGCAATGCCTAATTTAAGAAGCTGGACTGTAAACCCCCAGGCAACTTCCTCTAGACCTGTGACAAATTCTTCTGTTACTGTAACATATCTGGAGACATAGCATTGTCCAGGTGAAATTAGTCAGGTTTGTGGCAACAGCGCCTGCTCTCCAGAACAACGGCATTGCCAGGGATCTCTCCCTACATCCAAGCACAGCTCATTAAGCTAGAGGTGAAGTCCTGGGTGGGATATGGGTGGACTATAGGGAGAACAAGAGACAGAGATAGACGAGAGTTCTATTGTATTGTCCTTGGTGCCCAGAAGGATTCCAGTCTGATCTGGGGGTGGGAGCAAGGCTGTGTATGTTCCAGTATATCCAGACGGTGGGTTCTTTGGAGAAGTGGGGTGTTAATACAGGAACTCTGTTTACTGTGGCTTAAAGGCTATGTGTACAGCCCCTTCCTGGGTCATAAGGTATAAGGGAGACTCACAGCTAAAAATAAAATAATGGTACCTGGCAACTCTCCAGAGGCCCACGGCCTGCACACACCGGGCCCTGAGCCTGGGGGACAGAAGGAAGGACAGGACAAGAGGGAAGCTGCAGTGCATGGGGAGCTTGAGTTAACAGATGACCCAGTGAGCAAACAGTACCCAAGCAAATGTGTACAACGCTTCCTTGCCCATAGAGACAGCAGTCTAAACCGGGTGTCACAGCTATCAGACACTGCTGGCCAAATGCTGACAACAGAATCTCTGGACCAAATTACAACTTAAGAGTTCAAGTGTCCTGTCCGTAGGATAGTTGTTTTGGTTTTCATGTTTGGTTTTTTTTTTCTTGCCAGTTATAATAGTAAAAGGTTTGGTAGTATTCTGACCTAATGTAGCCTTTGTTCTGGTATTTACTTCAAGCCTTGGCTTATTTATGCAGAACTTTTCCTTATGAGTGCTTTTGAATGTGTTTCTATCAGGGCTTTAGCAGTAAAACTGGGCAGAGTTCTAGAACAGTCCTTTAATGAAACTTCGGTCCTCAAAACCTACTAGAAGGTGAAAAAAAAAATCCCAAAACAATAGCAACATTCTTTTCTGGGTAGTAATGAACTCTCCAGATACCTTCCATGAGAACGCTACTTTTTACTAGTTTGAGACTGATAAGCATGGAGAAACATGAAATTTTTTCCCCCTGTTATCATTTCATGCTGGTAGTAAAGACTGAATTGCTACCTCAGGAAAGTCAGCGAATCAAAATACAGAAATGTTTCGTCATTCTTTCTAGACCAGAAAAAATAAAAGTACACAATGCAGAAAAGTCAAAGCTCAGCTGTGAAAACAGTTTTTCTTTGTTCTGGGCTCTGAATTCGAAAACCATGTTCAAATTTTATTGAGGTGGAAGCTGGGGGCTGGGATTCATGCTCCTGTGCACAGTGGGTTAGGGGGTCCACTTTGAAAGCCCCACAACAGCTAGGCCATTGGTAGGCATCTGCCTTTCCTGGGAAATGTATCTGGAGGCTAAGGACTGCTTTCTTTGAATAATGCCTCCCTTGTTTTCAAAAACAGAAAGTGCATATTGAAGTGGCTCACAATTTGACTGGGCTGAAGGAAGCAAGCAGTGCTTGTTATTTTCAGATGGCTTTGTGGACAAAACTGAACTACGGATTTAACTCAGGAATACACATTAGCATTGAATGGCCGTGAGCTATTGGTAGTGAGAGAAAGGGGTTTGTTCAATTAACTTGTATGGCTCCATGCTCTTTCCTTTCCTTGACAGTTTCTGACAGTTTGTTTGGTTTGGTTTTGGTTTTTCTCCTTGGCTGTTTTTGTTTTGTCTTGATTTTATATTTCCCTTATTCTTGTTTTGTTTTTAAAAGAACAAATCCCATTTAATCCCAGCACTCGGGAGGCAGAGGCAGGCGGATCTCTGTGAGTTCGAGACCAGCCTGCTCTACAGAGCTAGTTCCAGGACAGGCTCCAAAGCCACAGAGAAACCCTGTCTCGAAAAACCAAAAAAAAAAAAAAAAAAAAAAGAACAAATCCCAATCCCTACAAATGGCTTCTTCTGAACTTTTACATTTGAATAAAAGATTATGAAACGGAAAAAAAAAAAAGTAAGGTTTGGCATAAGTGATGCTTGAAATCCCAGCCCTTGGGCATGTAGATAGGGGGACCAGGAGTTCACAGCCTGGTCTACATGAGACCATTGTTTAAAATGGGAATATTAGTAAATAAAAGTAGATGACACCGCGTTATGCTTCTTTTTTTCTAGTACGTATCTCAGCAGCCAGACTCAGACTGGCATATGTCTGTCTTTTCAGGTACACTCGCAATCTTGTGGATCAAGGAAATGGGAAGTTTAACCTGATGATCCTGTGCTGGGGAGAAGGGCACGGCAGGTAACACAGCCGCTCGCTCGCTCGCTCAGTCCCGGCTTTCCCTTTGAAAACTCCTCCCTCCAGCATCCTTCCGCCCTCTGGGGTTCTTTCTTACTTTTCTTTGATAAATCTATGTATGGTTTGGCTGGCCATGGTGGCACACACCTTTAAACCCAACATAAGAGCCAGCAGGTGGATCTCAGTGAGTTGGAGAAAGTTACAAAACGCTGCATGTCCCTACTGTGAAGGAACATTTTGGTGTGTACACTATACTAATGTGACTATGTGTCTGTGATGCTTTGTTAATGAAGTTGAGGTTAGATACACATTGTTTTCTGTTTTGCACATTTTGTCAACTTCATTTTGTCAACTTCTTGAAGGCCAGGCTGCCCTTAAACTCACAGAAATCCACCTGCCTCTGCCTCCCTGAGTGCTGAGATTAAAGGCGTGTGCTACCACCACCCAGCTGTTAACTGCTTTTATAATGTGTTTTAAAATAGGTATAATCTCAAGGTTCAACTAATATTAAGTTATGATATACACAGTGATTTCTAGGACAGCCAGGGGTACATAGTAAGACTCTGTCTCAAACTAAATATTCAAAAGTAATCCTGTATTCTACAATGCCAGGATTCAAATGTATGTCTCATGCATACTAAGCAAGTACTCTACCCTCTAACACTGAACTAACACCCCAGCCCCATTCACGGTATTTCTTACAGTGTCTAGCCCAGGCTAGTCACCAACTTCACAAGGACTAGCAATTCACATTTAGAGTTATTTGTTTACATTGTCCACGAATCTCAGCATGGAATTACCACGGGGGTAGGAGTCAGGCATGTACTACATACATTAAAATCACCCCTCATCTCCTCCCTCAGCAAGCAAGATGGCTCAGTGCATTAATGCGCTCGCCCCCAAACTTGATGATTCTCCCCAATTACTGGAATCCACAGAGAAAGCCAACTCTTACAAGTTGTATATGCACATACACAGAGAGCGGGTGGGGGGGGATAAATAAACAAACCAAAAAAGAATATAAAATAATAAAAATAAAAATAAGGCCTCCCCCCCACAAATGAGTAGTAGTAATTCAGAGGAAGCAAATAGTCACCTTAATTCGACATCTCTGTCTCCTATGGAGTTAAACTGTTTTTGGAACTGTGCTTAACCCTGACCTTTGACCTTTGTGGCATGTGAGATGTGTCAACAACGGTGGGACCAAAGACCAAACTGGCAAGATTTGGAGCTAGAAAAACGTCACAAATTCAGAAAAATTCTGTCCACCTCTAGTTAATCGTTCAACTTCTTTACCAGGAAAGCAACTTAAACTGACACCAATCCTCTTCAAATCAGTTTCCTTGTCTTTAGTTTGCACATTGGTCAGCTTTGTTGCCAACTGAATGATACTGTATTTTTACACGGATCTCTCGGGTTCTGTCAAAACAATAACCAGACCCATTTTGGTGAGAGAAAAGAAATACAGATTTCCAAGGCTTGGAATGTTAGGTCCGTAGGGAACATTTGTTGATGAAATGGGGTAGGGGTCATTCTCAGTGCTTTTTAAAAACAGATCAGCAGGGATAGGGCTAGTCTGTGGACACAAGGAAGAGTTCTTTTTATGACACATTAAACATTACCAGAATTCAACGGGATGCAAATGTTAAAAATTATATACATGTACAGATTTTATTCAACCTTGTCCCTGTTATGACCTCCTATGCCTAAATTGTTGGCTCTAAGATCACATGAATAAATCCCTTTTCGCTTAATATGCAGTTTGCTTTCTCCCACCACTATTGGGAGATCATCCCAGGTAGGCTACTCCAAGCCTGTAAGATGCTAACGCTGTATATACATTACATCATCATTTCAGGATAGTGAGTATGCTATGCACACGTACACATTCTCCCACCCACACAAAGAAGAAAAGAGGAAAAGCCTATGGGAAAAACATAAAATATCAAATGATCCCAATATGGTGCAATTACTACAAATGACTATCTTCGTTCTTTTATAAATTTCTTTAATGAACCCTTCCTCCTGTGTACCCATGCATGGGTGCATGCGTGCGTGCATGCATGCATGCGTGTGGGATGCCAGAGATAAAATTCAGAACCTCACATACTATGTGAGCCCTCCTCCACTTCTAATATTCTTTCATTATCAGTTATAGCACAGTTTATATGTCTTATTAAATGCTGCATTTTCCTGAGCATTGTGTCGCACCTGGAACCCCAGCAAGCCTGTAATCCTCCCTTCTAAGACAGGAAGAACATGAGTTCTAGCCCGGCCTTAGCTGTGTAATGAGAACTGTCTCAAAGACAACGATCAGCAAAATAAAAAGACAAAAACAAACAAACCAAACAACTGTATGGGGGGGAGGAGGCCTCTGGGTTTGTGTTTTGTTACCAGATTACAGTTATATTAAAAATGTAAGCCGATCTTTAGTGAGAGTTTACATCTAAACTGTTAACTACATGCCTTGCTGTGGACGCTGTGTTGTTACTGTGCCCAAAACCATCATGCTGAATTGTAAAACACAGCAACTGAAATGATTCTGGTTGAGAGCTTCCTAAGAGTGTATCAGTTTCCGCCCAGTCAATGGAGTGCTGGACCAACTACTGAATTCATTTGTCATTCTGTGCTCATATAGCAGTATCCATGATCACACGGACTCCCACTGCTTTTTGAAGATGCTGCAAGGAAACCTAAAGGAGACATTGTTTGCCTGGCCTGACAAGAAATCAAATGAGATGATCAAGAAGTCAGAAAGGACCTTGAGGGAAAACCAGTGTGCCTACATTAATGGTAACATCCTATTCTTTGTCTAGGAGATCGCAGGAACAGCTGAACTCTTATCTATGCATGTTGATGGGAAATAGTTGCAATCTGGCCTGAACACAATGTGTTTCTAAGGCTTTAAAGCAGGGTTGGAATTATTCACTCAAAACATATGCATGAAGATTGTCATTCATTGGAAAGTTGTTTACCCCATCGAAACTTAGAACAAAGGGAGTGGGATATGAATTTATACAAAAGAGTTGTGTCTACTTGCAAAATGTATAGTGTGTTTGTATCAGAAAATGCAAGGACGTGTTCTGGAAGAGATTAAGAACATTAGCCAGTGCCTGGTTTTGTAAACTGCATGCAGCATACCTAAAAGACTTTTCTCAAGGGAAATTTTGTAATGTATATTGTTGGGCAATGACTTAGAGATATCGTACCAAGAATTTGTTCTTTCCCCCAATGTCTTCTGGAACAGCCAAATGCTCCCCAGGAGAGGCAGTGAATTTATTTATGTTTCTGAAAAGGACCACAACGTTCCCACAGTTTATTAAAACATATGAGAGTCATAATTTTTTCACGTATAGATGAGATTGCCAGTACATATGAAGATTAAATAACTTGTCTGGAGTCACTCCGGTTTTAAATATTTAAGCAGTATTTGAATCCATGCAGTTCAAGTCCAAACATATGCTTTTAATCAGGAAGCTGGCCTGCTTATATAAAATAAAATATTATAGCTTTTCCCTGGCAAACACGGCATTTCCTTCATATATCTTAAAGTCTAGTATTGACCTTGCTACTTGGCTTAAATTTATTAGATTATTAGTTTAGGAATGCAGATCACTTACAGAGATCAGGTTGTGTGGGAAACTCTTGTATTCACTTCACACAAGTCTGTCAGGTTCCCCTGCAGACATTTTCATTTTTCTCAAATGTTTGAGGGTTGCTATATAGAAGGCGCACACCGGCTTTATAAGAACAGGCTTGTCCTTAGCTCATACCATAGCACAGTAAAGCTAACCGTCTTTTAGGGTAATTACTTTCAGCTGGACCCAGAGTCGCTAAGAACGTACATTCCATCTGGAAAAGAGCTCTGTCAGGGGTCTCCAGTGCAGAAGCCTATAGCAGCCAAACGTACAGTGAAGGAGGGAGATGCAGACGAGGGGAAAAAGATTTTGGAGAGGACCTAATAAACTCCGAAAGGACAGCAGTGGTCTCCACCTCAGGAGGAGAGGGAGTCCTGGTTCTTTTTCCATAGAAGTGTTAAATTCTGGTTGCTAGTGTTAATTTTTGCCAATCAGCGAAAGGTGGGGTGTGCTCACTGACTATTTTTGTAGACTAATTAGTGAAAAACATTAAACACTTTCCAACCTCTGATGTTTACAGATTAGGGGCAGACGTGGGTATGATCGGGGGAAGGTTCCCAGTCCAGGGAAAGGTACAGCTCTTGCAGAGAATAGAAACTTGAGGAATGGGGGCAAATGGAAAGGAAGAAGGAAGATAAGGTTGGGCAGGATGTATTAGGAGACTGTAAACAAGACCAAGACACAAGGTTCTGCAAGCAGCAGAGAGACGAGCTCTCGCCCATCAGCAGAGCTGTAGCTGGGAATGTCTTTACGCATCCAGGAGTAACAAACAACATAGGCGGAAGTGAGCAGAGAACTGGGACAGACACCCAGGAGCCTGTTTCAAGTGGGAGAGGTCCAGAGAACTTTGACAGAAACACCAAGAAAAGTCCAGCGTGACTGTAACAGAGGGAGTAACAGACACATAGGGGAGAAGGAGGCAAAGATTCAAATGCTGAGACTGTGAACAGTGAGGCTCGCATAGGAACCTTGGGCTCTTCTAAAGGACAGGTGACTTGATGTGAGGGCCTTCGACTGTCTATCATGAGCCAGCTGGTGTGGACACCTGCAATTAGAAAAGCAAAATGTTATTCGTATACAGCATTCAGTGTTAACTGTTAATGCTCATTCCAAATTGTGCATAAGCAGGCACTAGATCATCTTGGTTTTACTACTGCAGAGTGGTCATGCACCGTGTAACTCTAGCACTCAAGAGGCTGAGGCAGGAGGACTTTTTTCCTGCAAGTTTGAAACAGGCCTGGGCTACACAGTGAGTTCAATGTCAGCCTTGGAGACACAGAGAAATTCTGAAGGTTGGGCCAGGCGTAGTGGCACAGCACTAAGAAGGAGAGGTAGATGATCTCTGTTACTTTGAGGCCAACCTGGTCTACACAGTGAGTTCCAAGACAGCCAGAGTTACATAGTGAGATCCTGTCTTGGAAAAAAAAATGAGAGAGAAAGTGAGAGAGAGAGAGAGACAGAGAGAGAGAGAGAGAGAGAGACAGAGAGACAGAGAGAGAGAGAGACAGAGACAGAGAGAGAGACAGAGACAGAGAGAGAGAGAGGGAGGAGAGGAGAGAGAGAGAGAGAGAGAGAGAGAGAGAGAGAGAGAGAGAGAGAGAGCTGGATTTTTAAAATCTTCCTGGACATAATTGCCCTGTCTAGACTGGTTATTTCTAAGCCAGGGTTCACAGTCAGCCTTCCCTTTGCTTTTTTTCTGTGTCGGAGCTTATTTCCCGAGTTCATGTTGTCTTTGTTCTTGGTTCACATCCTCGTTTGGGTAAGCGTCTCTTCCGGTGTCTCTCTAGGGAAGGCGTCATGGATGCTAGATTTTTGAGACTTCCTAATATCCAAAACACAAAACCCCATATTCGAATCTTATAACTTGGTGGATCAATTAGCTGAATTTGGGTTGTGACCTCAGAAGCCTCTGTCTTCGCCTTTAGTGTATCCTGTCCCTGTTCCTGTTGAAAGGGGACAAGTGGTCATTCTGACTCTTAACTCCTTCTCTGAAGTCTCTTCTGGAAATGTTTGGGATCTTCTCATGTGGCGCCTTCATCTGTCCCTTGCTGTCCCACAGCGATAAGGTCACCTAAGGACTCATTGTTCTGCCAGGTGCGTGGTTTCTCTCAGTTTGACCACATGAGCCTCAATCTAAGAAGTATCCTCAAGCTCTCCCTATGAGCTGCGTTTCTGAAAGGCCTCTTGTTTGGATATTGAGCTCCCTGAACTTGTCCTTTGATCTTTGTCCCCTTTATTATTTTCATCTTTGTCCTTTGATTTTTTTTTTTAATCGACCTCAACTTTTTCTACCAGCCCTTCTGTTCAGGTTTTATTTTATTTGGCAATCCTCCTGCCTTTGCCTCTTCAGCATTTCCTACAGACGTGCATCACCACATCCAGCTATCTTTTTATTTTGAGAAGCCTTTTTGAGGCTGGGGCTGTAGTTCAGCTGGTAGAGTGTTTGCCCAGCATGTCTGCACAAAGTCCTGGGGTTCAACCCTAGCCCCAAATAAAGCAGTCCCAGACTTGGGGCATGGGGTGAGGAAGGGAAGATCAGAAGGTCAAAGTGACCATGGGCTGCATGAAACCATCTCTCAAGAAATAAATAAGCAAAAACAAAAAATCTTTTGATTCCTGCCCCCCCCCCCGTGTTTTGTCTCAGAATGCTAATAATAGACTTCCCCTGGTCTTCTCAGTGTCCTGTTTCAACTTGCTTTTCCAGGCTGCTCAGGCCCCCCTCTGTCTTCTGTACTAGAAGCTAATTCAGTTGTGTGCTCATGTGTGAAATCCAGGGACAAAGAAGTTCACTGGCGTCTCTGTGCACAGGACGGGCTTGTTGACAGGATCGCTCTCTGGGGGTCAGGCAGAGAGAGCCCTTTAGCAGAGGAACTGCTGGTGGCAGGATGGGGAGGGCTATTCTGTGGAGCTGGGGAGACTCCTTACGGAGGTGCCCGCATCTCTGCCTGGAGAAAGAAGTCCTGGATGATGCTGGCTGGGGAAGGAAGCAAGACCCTTGCCATTCACATGTGGCTTGTTGCTTCATTCATTCACTTGCTTGTAACCTGGTATCCACCAGTCCCGAGTTCAGCCACGGTACTTTTTCTAGATAGCCAATCTCTGCCTTCTACTGGGGTTGGGAGGGGGGGGCGGGGGGGGATGAAAGGATTTGAGACTCTACTTCCTAAACAACCTTTCAACCTGTCAGTGTGTTAGCCCTGTCTTCACTTGTTTCCAGAAAGTGCCTGGGGCTGCCAATTCCTGATCTGTTTGAGAGTTTCCAATTATAGTTTCTTGGTTTTCCCCCTGAATGGTTTAGGGGTTTGTTTTCTTTTCCCTAATGAAACTATCTTTTAAGCTTTCAGGTTCTTACAAATGCTTTCTTTTTTTCCTCCCTATATTGTATCTAGTTTTAGTCTTTCACTATAATGTGAGGTTGTTTGCAGTAAGAATGCCTGCGTGGCTCTTTCTATCCATAACAAGGAAATTAAATCTAATGTACATTCATGCCATATTCATCTATATCAGTTAAAGATTGTGGGTGGTTAGGAAACTCTTTGCCTTCAGCCGCCATCACCATCTCTCTGCTGTTTCCTGCCCCCTTTGTCCAGATTCCATCGGATTACATCGGGTGGAGAACGTCAGCCACACGGAGCCTGCCGTGAGCCTTCACCTGTACAGCCCACCTTTCGATTCGTGCCACGCCTTTGATCAAAGGACAGGCCATAAAAACAAAGTCACCATGACATTCCACAGCAAATTCGGAATCAGGACTCCATTTGTAAGTAGTTTCCTGGGCTCGAACGACTTAGGAGGGACTACGGACAGGGCTCCTGCAGGGGACCCAGATTCAGTTCTCTGGAGCCTCAACAGATTCTAGGACCCACGTGAATTTCTAGGGGATCTGATGCCAGTGTCCTCTTAGAATCTCTATGGGCAGCCATGCGCATTGCGCGCGCGCGCGCACACACACACACACACACACACGTAGACAAAACACTCATGCACATAAACCTTTAAAAATGCATAACTTAGAGACTGCCAATAGTGTGTTGTAGGCTTTTATTGCTGTAGGTTTATTTAATGTTATGGAGAGATGGTTCTAGAGCTCATGGTTCTTGCAGAATACCATGGTTCCCAGGACTCATACCCAACAGCTCACAACTGCCTTCAGCTCCAGCTCCAGGGAGATCCCATGCCCTGGTCAGCCTGGGCACCTGTACTCACACACACATACCTACACACAAGTACAGATTATTTTAAAAATTATAAGCATTATTTAAGTATCACAAATCTAAGATATTCTTGAATGAAATCTCAGGGTAAAAAAAATCCAGTCTGTCCTTATTTCTTAAGCATTGGAGATACTTTATTATTTTTAATTAAATTAAATGCAAAGACTTGTTTTTGGGAAACTTCAAGATGCGTATTCACTCCTAAAGAAAATGTTTTCTCCTCTTGGGAAATAAGACTGAAGACTTTATCTGGCCTGTTTCTCACTACTCTGACTTAATGTTTATAGGTCTAATTCACTGGGACAACAATACATTGCATTTGCTGAGACTGTTCTGAAGCCTGTGTTTTGACTGTCATGTGTGCTAGCTAACGCACTGAGATGTGATTTTTTTTTTGACCACAAATATACTGTACTCTATGCTAAGACATTCTTCTTCAAGGAAAAGCATTCCTGCCCCCCATAAGGCAACCAATATTGCTGTGGTAGGACAGTTTTCTGTCATTGGTGAAATAAATTGGAATGGTCTTCATTTAGTTATTAAGGAAGCATATGGCAACTTGTTAAGCAATAGTACATGGAAACAGGCTACCGTAATCCTCAGGTAACTTATTGCTCTGTTTTGCCTTTGTCTTCCACATCTGAAGCTCCAAAAGATACTCCTGTCACAGGAAGAAGGCCATGAGGCTCCATTGTCATAGCCAGGCTTTCAAGTTCTGCTTGAGAAACAAGACCACTTAGAACAGTGTTTCTCAACCTTCCTAATGCTGTTCCTCAGGTTGTAGTGACCCCAACCATAAAATTATTTTTGTTGCTACTTCATAACTGTGATTTTGCTACTGTTATGAATCATAACGTAAATATCGGTGTTTTCTGACAGTGTTTGGGGACTTGCAGCCCCTATGTTGAGAACCACTTACTTAGTACAAGCCTTCGTGTCTTGTACAAAATTTCTTACACGTCTTTCTCATTTCCTTCCTTACAGCCAACTTCAGGCTCAGTGGAGAACAACTAAGGCATATCAAGCCCTGAGAAGTTTTGCTTCTGGCTCCTCAATGTTTACCTTGGACAGAGAGGCCGCCCAACATTTGCTGCCCAGTAACACAGCTAAATAAGCCCATGCTCGAATCTACGGCAAAGTGGTCACTAAGGAAGCAAATGGTGTCCTAAGCCATGCAGGAGAAAATCTGTGTTCTTGGTATTTGATGAGAACTTTTTAAATCTGGATTTTATTTTTTTCAAGCCTGTTTGACAAATTCCTATGCCGTTGGAGAATAGGAAAGCATATAGCAGCCTGCTGCTTGGTAGTAGACAGCAGCGGGTGTGGGAATGCGCATGTGCCCAGACCTCCTGCATGCAGAAAACTGAAACTGTCTCTAATGTGCCCCCCCCTTGTACTGCCACCAAATTGCCAAACTACTTTAATAAAACTGGATTTGAGAAGAAGTAGATGTTGCTTTTTTGATGCATATGCTATAAATCATCATATAAATGAGTTTCTTAGATTTATATAAATTACAATGTGAAAAGCACTTTGGTTTGGGAGAGAGAGAGAGAGAGAGAGAGAGAGAGAGAGAGAGAGAGAGAGATGTGTGTGTGTGTGTGTGTGTGTGTGTGTGTGTGTGTGTGTGACTCAAGGCTTCTTGCATGTTAGGTATGTACTTCACCACTGAGGTATACCCCCATCCCAAAAGATGTTTCTATGATAAAGGATTGTGAAGGCCCAGGAGATGCACTCAACAGTAATGTGGGGGTCTTATTTTCACTAACTGACAAGAATACCAACACAGAGGCGTTCTTGCCTGAAAACTGCATGAGTGTCCTTATTTGCGTGTGTTCAAATGTGGCTTTGTATCCAACATTTAAACAGTGGAACATTATAAAAGAAGATAGATTCCTAACATCTTGAACCTTGAAGTTACCTGGCAACATTAGGCAAGGCTGTGTTTTCAGCTAGGCTGCTGTTTCCCCTCCCAGAGAGGAGGTCTCCATCCACCCTATCTAATAGCCTGGTCCCGCAGACAATCAGTCCCAAAGAACCACACAGAGGCTTATACTAATTATAAACCATTTGGTCTCTTAGCTCAGGCTTATTATTAGCTAGCTCTTACAACTTAAATTAACCCAGGCTTATTATTAACTATCTCTCACAACTTAAACTAACCCATAATTCTTGTCTATGTTTAGCCACGTGACTTGGCACCTTTTCTCAGTAAGGTGTTCGCATCTTGATTTTTCTGCATCTGGCTGGTGACTGTGTCTGTGCCTTTCCTCTTCCCAGAATTCTCCTAGTCTCCTGCCTGGATACTGACCAATCAGCGTTTTATTAAACCAATATGAGTGACAAATCTTTATAGTGTACAAGGGCATTATCCTACATTGTCTCCAGATGCCACAAAGCAGCTCCACAAAGCAGCTCTGCTGAGGACGCTGTTCCTCTTCTTCACTCCTCTATCATGGAGATCTTGCTGATAAGACAGAAGCTCTGTTGGGGGGGGGTGATGTCATTTCCTTTACCACTGTATGCAGAATACAAAGACACATAGTAACTGTCCAGTATTTATAGGATGAATAGAGAAAACTCCGTCTCCTCACACAGTAATCTGACATCCATGCATCCCCATAGTATATTTTTCTCTGTGACTCACCAAATTAAATGAACAATGTTATTTTCATCAAATATGTCAATTCCAGGAATTTCTTTAAGCCACTGTTTTTTTTTTGTTTTTTGTTTTTTGTTGTTTTTTTTTTTAAGACCTATGTCCAGTGGAATTATCTTTGGTATGGGTTCATCAGTCACACATTTAAAACTGATGCACCTGAAAGGAATTTTGAATATCCTTCAAGGGAGAAGGAAGCATTCGCGTCTTTTAATGACTTTAAAAACCTTGGACACAAAAGGAAAAGAACACCAGAAAGAAACCACACCCACAATTTGCACACAACTCAGAAAGAACTCATGGACCCTCTAAAGGTTGCTGGGGGCCCTAGATAAAGATTTGGCTTCAGGTTGGGGGGGGGCAACAGCCAAGCACTGGGCCAAGCTCTGGGAGTCCAGCTGAAGAGAGGGAGGAGGGATTATATGAGCAAGAGGAGTCAAGATCGTGATGGAAACCCACAGAGAAAGCTGACCTGAGCTAATGGGAGCGCATGGACTCTAGACTGACAGCTGTGGAGCCTGCATGGAGCTAACCTAGGCCCTCTGCATGTGTTGTGTAGTTTGGTCTGCTTGTGAGGGCCCTAGCAGTGGGACCAGGATCTGTCCCTGGCGCATGAGTTGGCTTTTTCGAATCTACTCCCTATGGCGGGATGCCTCGCTCAGCTTTGATGCAGGGCGGTGAAGCTTGGTCCTGCCTCAACTTGATATGCCATGTTTTGTTGATCACCATGGGAAGGAGGCCTTGCCCTCTCTGAATGAAGACAGAGGAGGAGTAGATGGGAGGAGGATAGAAGGGAGCTGGGGGTGGGAGGGAACAGTAGGAGAGGAGGGAGGGAAACTGACTGTGGTTGTTTGTAAAATAAATTAAAATTTTTAATAAAAATTTAACAAAGAAATGAAAGTTTGATGCAGGGCTTGGGACAGAGATCCAATAAATGAAATATATATATCAGAGGTAGAGCATTTTGCCTAGCAGGTAGAGGGCCCTGGGTTCTATGCCCAGCACTGCAAAGAAAAGAAAACATCTGACCCAATATTCCCACTCTTGGGTATACATCTGTGACAGCTAGTGTTTTAACTGTCAATCAAGCACAGCCTACACTCATTTGGGAAGAACACCTCTACGAGGGCCTCTACAGTGAACTGACATGTGGACGTGTCTGTGGGAAACTGTCTTAATTAAGGTAATTGCCCCAGCCCACAGTGGGTGGCACCATTCCCTAGTCAGGAGTCCTGCGCTTTGTAAGAGTGGAGAAGCCAAGCTGAGCACAAGCGAGCACACAGCACCCATGCATTCATTCTTGATGGAGCACAGATGAAATGTGACCAGCTGCTTCAGGCTCCTGCTGCTGTAACTTCTCCGCTATGATGAACTGTAGCCTGTAATTATGAGCTAAAGTAAGCCCTTCCTCTAAAAGAAAAAAGTGGTTTCAGATGGGTGCAGTGGCAAATGGCTCCATCATCCCAAGAATTTGGGACAGGGGGTGGCGACAGGGGGATCAGTTCAACCTCTTCCTCTGTTGCATAGTGAGTTGGAGACTAGCCTGGGCCACATGAGACTTTCTCTCAGAACACTACACAAAAAGGTGGGCATGTGTGATAGTGCACACTTTTAAACCCAGCACTCAGGAGGCAAGAGGTGGGTGGATCTCTGTGAATTCGAAGTCAGTCTGGTCTACAAAGTGATTTCCAGCTAGGGCTATGCAGTGAGATCCTATCTCAAAAAAACAAAACAAAACAAAAAACATCCAAACCCCACAAATGATGCAGTGCTCTATAGAAGCCATATACAAGCCATGACTCATGGGAACTAATGGCTATTGGGCTTTGTTTTATGAAATTAAAACGGCACTAACATGAGCAGGAAAGGACAAGAATTCATGTTTCTTTGTTTGCTCACATGGCTTTGCCGTCTGTCGTTTACTAGCCTGGAACTCAATTCGTAGACCTGCCTGGCTTTTAACTCACAGAAATCGATCCGCCTCTTTCTCCCACCTGCCTGGCTTTTAACTCACAGAAATCGATCCGCCTCTTTCTCCTAAGTGCTGAGATTAAAAGTATGCACTCCCATACTCCATACAAAATGACAGTATTTTCGTAGGTAGCCCACACTGGCCTTGAACTCACCACCACTGGTTTCTAACTCCCCAAAGCTAAGATGGGAGAAACACACTTCCAGCATGGCTAATTAATTTTTTTTTTTCAGTGCTGAAGATCCAACCTAGGGCTTTGCACATGCTAAGCAGGTACTCTCTACCACAGAGCCACATCCCTGGCCTTCTACTTAGCCTTTTACAGGATACAGTGGGGGTTCTAGAAAACATCAGAAGCATGAGCTACCTCATCGGAGACATGTCCACACAGTTCACAAGTTATGTCCTCTCTGTCTCTAAGGAAACCCCAGGCTTTCATAACTCTATTTATCTAACTGGCAGGTGTTTAGAGGGAAAAAAAAATACCTGTGGAAGAATGACGTATACCTGCTACAGCAAGACAAATATTGTAGAGTCTGTGTATTTGAAGAACCTGGAATATGCACATTCATGGAGACAGAACAGAGCAGAGAGGTTATTGGAGACCAGGGTGAGGAGGACTAGAGGGTTTATTGATGAAATGATAACCGGGGTTTGTAGTGGCATTGATGAAATGTTTTAACTATAGATAGTGGGGACAGGCACACAGCACTGTGAATGCAATTAACGCCACAGAATTGGACATTTGTGAATGTTTAGAAGAAAAATTTCTTCTCATCATAGGCTTTTCAAAATTTATATTTGAAAAAAAATCTGTCTGCCTGTGTGTGCCAGGAGAGGCAGGACACAATGACTGTGAGTATGAGAAGATGGGGAAGGGACACGGTGGGATTGCTTGCATTCCAGCCAGCAGGTATTCGGTTTCCTGCTTTACAGGCAGCGAGTATACCATTTCATGTGTTTGCTTATTTCTTTCCTCCGCTTTTATAAACAGGCTCTCAGTCTGGAGCCAATGCTGGTCACCCACAACTCTTTCCGCCTCAGGTTCTGCCACGTGCAAGAATTCATGAATCTCGTACTGATGGACTTTTACTCTTGGGTATTTTCAAACCTTTACCCCTGCAAACAATTCTGCAATGAATACAGGGAAGGCAATGTCATTTTTATGAATATCATTTGGTGTGTTTCTGTAAGGAGAGTCAAGGGAGATGAGGGACTCTGAGTGGTGCAGGAACTGGCAGGCCCTCTGTAATGCAGAACCTGCCCCTTGACGTCCTCGCTTGTCAACTCAGCCATTTCATTCTGCTCACTGGTGAACCGAGGTCATGAGAAGCTCCGCGGGAGTCTATCACTCACATGGGGATTATCACAGTCAAAGAAACCTTGGGGAAGCCAGTGTTGGCCATGGTCAACTTTAGAATTCTGCTCTGTTCTCCTTCGGAACGTTGAAGCATCCTCTGTGCTGGCTTCTTATTGCCGAGCCATTCATGTGGCTGGAGGTGTGACAGCCCTACATGAAAACATGCCCTGTGTGCTGTTGATGGAGAGGTTTGTGGTTTTTATTTGTTTATTTGATTTCTTTTTTGAGACAGTATCTTAGTAGGCCTGCAAACTGGCCTCAAGCATGAAATGGTCCTCATGTCCTTTCCTCTCAAGTGCTGGGAAGTAAAGTGTGTACCATCGAGCTTGGCTAGTTTAAGTTTATTTTCTATACTACATTTTGCAGTCCTGGGCAGGGACAGGACAGACCCAAGGCCTCATGCATGCCAGCAAGTGCTGTTTCCTGATACTCCAGCCCTGGTTTGCTTATTTACTTACTTTGGCTGTCCAAGACAGTCTCACACTGCAGCCCAGATTATTCCAGAAACTCATGATGTAGCCCAGGCTATCCTAGAACTCACTACGTAGCCCAGGCTGATCTTGAACTCAGCAACCCTTCTTCCAGAGCCTCGCAAGTGCTGGGATTACAGCTCTGAGCCACCATATCCAGTGTATTTTTAAAGAAACTATGTAAGATTGGCTCTCCCTCTGTCATCTGAGGGGTCTCCTTGCACAAGTTCAGGAAGTGCTGTTCAGCTCTCGAGCATCTGGAGATGGATAGCCACATACCAGAGCGACAGTTTTCATGCTTACGAAGAAGCATGACCAGAAGAACTCCTGGAGAATAAAGAGTTCTTCAGAGCTGGGAAGTAATCCAAAGCCACCGGAGGCTGATAACCCCAACAGGCAGGATTACAAGTGTCTTAAGTCCCAGAAAGAGACTGGTAAGATTATAATTAATTTACACAGAATTCTCCTGACCAAATATCTTAGAGCATAAACATTAGTGCTTATGGAGTTGTGAAGGTGCAATGTACTTAGGTGAGGGTTTCGTCAAACAGGTATGGTGGCAAACGAAGAAGCTGAAAACCTTGAGGTTAACATAAGTGTTTAAGCAGTGCTGTGAAGTCATAGGCTCCTACGGGTCTTAGGGATTTGTATTCAGAAAGTTTGCAAGCAAATCAGCGGTCATACTAAGTGTTGGGTATGGTGGCACATGCTTTTAATTCCAGCCCTACAGAGACAGAGGCAGGCAGATCTCTGCGGGTATTGAGATCCAGGACAGACTACAAGTGAAGCCCTGTCTCAAGAGCAAAACAAAGCAAGTAAATAAATAAAAATAAAAGGAGCACTCGCACCATGGAAATTTGTCAGCACCGTAAACTGAAGTGTTTTTCTTCCTCTAAAGAGCTACTGTTAACACTCATCAGCAGACCACTATATCCGAGCTCACAACCAAGTCAAAGCAGAGACAAGACTTCGCTGGACTATTTAAACCTGCACTTTGAGCCTTGCATCTCCACTTAGCAAACACTCATTTGTGTCTTGTTTCAGCTGCTCTAGAAAAGTAGATGCTCAGCATTCCGGAAGCTTTTCTCATTGTATTCTCCCTCCCTCATTCCCACGTGAGGACAGCATCTTGTAATCTTGTCTCTAGGGACTGGAGTTACATCAGACCAGCCTCTCTGGCCCCCTTCTGACTAGTGTGATTGAAAAGATTCAGGGGAGATGTCAAGGACGGTAAGAAAGCAGGATTCTGAAGGCCTTTGTAGATGGAAAAGTGTGTGTGTGTGTGTGTGTGTGTGTGTGTGTGCAGTGTGTGTAGTGTGTATTTATAGTGTATTGTGTACTGTGTATATACAGTGTGTGTGTACTTCAGGGTGTGTATATGTTGTGTGTGTAATGTGTGTGTAATATGTGTATGCTGTGTGTGCAGTGTGTGTAGTGTGTATGTACAGTGTGTGTGAGTGTGTGTGTGTGTGTGTTTGCCTGTGGAGGACAAGGACCTTTGACCCATTCTATTAAGTGTTTTGGAAATGGTAGAAGGAAGGCTGGTCACTGGGATCAGTTTGTTCTAGCCTCATCACAATGCAGGATCCCTCAAGGGATCAGACAGATTTAAACAATAAACGAACTGGTAATTATCAAGATGAATCAAAACCAAAGGTGTTTTCTGAACTTTCTCAACACTATACTTACATGCTTCCTCAACTGTTGCATAATCTGAAGGAGGGAAGGAGCTTCCTCAGACAAAGTTGAAAATATGGTTTTCCACCAACCTGGTACATATTGAACTAGAGTTCAAATTAATTAGACTCACCAAATGAAATTCTGCAGCTCCCGGTAGTAATAAACACCCTGGTTGCTGCAGGCTGCATTCAGACTCATAAACTAGCACTTCATCTGACTCTAGGTCAGGAATCCACAGAGAACACTTGTGTTTTAACTCAGAAAAGGTCCAGACTATAAGCAGACGCAGACAGACAGTTGGTGTAGGAACACAGACAAAGTTATGTGGGATCAGGTGAGCCCTGATAGGCTACAGAGCTGGAAAGTGCACTCTGTCCTGCCTTCTTCTGAAGACAGGTATGCCTGTGTTACAATGAGTTATGCAAAACGACCATTCTGGGTCTTTGCAGGCAACAGGCGCTCATGGAGGTACAAAATGAACACCATCAAAAACACCATAGTTAAAAGCGTTCTATAAACATAGATGTCTTAAAGTCAGGAAATGAATAAGTGTAGTGGGATAGATACCCTGGTGTTTTGATAATTTTAATTGCAATTATAAAAAAGAAAAACTTGAAGAAAACCTGAATTACAAGTTGCTAGTACTTTGGGGAAAAAGCTAATCTTGGGAAACATTTTATGATTAAAAAAAAGATTTCTTTACTTTTTTTGTGTGTGTATGAGTGTTTTGTCTACATGTGTGTATGTGTTCCGTGTGTGTGCAGTACCCACAGAGGCCAGAAGTGGGTGTCAGATCTCCTGAGGCTGGAGTTACTGGTGGTTGTGAACTGCCATGGTAGTGCTGGGACCTGAATCCAGGTTCAAGAGCAGCAAGCACTCCTCACTGCTGAGCCTTCTCTCCAGCTCTGTCACATATATCTTTAAGACATAATTAGAAATCAAGAGGACAGGAAAGCTCTTTATGGTTGCTGACATAAGTCAGCTAAACACTCTGGATGATCATATAAATTGGATTTATATCTCTACAGATATCTCTCTCTCTCTCTCTCTCTCTCTCTCTCTCTCTCTCTCTCTTAGTTTTTCAAGACAGGGTTGCTCTGTGTAATAGTCCTGGCTGTCCTGGAACTCACTCTGTAGACCAGGCTGAACTCACACTCACAGAGATCTGTCTGCCACTGCCTCCTGAGTGCTGGGATTAAAGGTGTGTGCCACCATGCCTGGTGATTTCTTTTTTTTTTTTAATTTATTAAAGATTTCTGTCTCTTCCCCACCTCCGCCTCCCCATTCCCTCCCCCACCCCCAATCAAGTCCCCCCCCCCCGTCAGCCCAAAGAGCAATCAGGGTTCTCTGCCCTGTGGGAAGTCCAAGGACCACCCACCTCCATCCAGGTCTCGTAAGGTGAGCATCCAAACTGCCTAGGCTCCCACAAAGCCAATACGTGCAGTAGGCTCAAAAACCCATTCCATGGTTCTTGAGGTCTCAGTAGTCCTCATTGTCCACTATGTTCAGTGAGACCTGTTTTAACCCAGGCTTTTTCAGACCCAGGCCAGCTGGCCTTGGTGAGTTCCCGATAGAACATCCCCATTGTCTCAGTGTGTGGGTGCACCCCTCGCGGTCCTGAGTTCCTTGCTCGTGCTCGCTCTCCTTCTGCTCCTGATTTGGACCTTGAAATTTCAGTCCGGTGCTCCAATGTGGGTCTCTGTCTCTGTCTCCTTTCATCGCCTGATGGCCTGGTGATTTCTTATTGCTTTAATATAGATTATGACTCTGAAGATTTTTAATAGTATAGTATAGATTACTTTTCCCCTTACGGACTGTGTGTGTCCTAGCCATCCAAGGAGACTAGTTGTAGAGTCTTACAGTAGAGACAAGATTCCCCCATAGTGGCCTCATTTTGTGGAAGAGACCACAGAGAGGAATGTGGCTAGCTGAGAACATTCCTTTCTTGGTGTTTTCAAGACCGAATGAGGCAAACTCTAGGAAGGCACTGATGTTGGATTATTTTCTTTATGAATATCCTGTCAAGATCAAAGGACCAGACCATATGAGGGTAGACGACAGGAAGAATGGGGTCAGCAGATTTCTCAAAAACACCCATTTCCTGTCAGTCGTTCTAGAAGGCAGACTATGGCTGAGTGGAGGGAGAAGCTGCCGTAGATGGTAAAGAGGAGAAAATCCCTTCCTCTTTACAGGCAGTGGAAAATGCCGTCCCAGTGTGCTTCTCTGTTGCCATAAAAAGCGCTAACCAAACCCAAGTCGGGGAGGAAAGGGTTTACTTATACTTACATTTTCTAGTCCATCACTGAGGGAAGCCGGGCAGGAACTGAAGCAGAGACCATATAGAGAAGGACTGTTAACTGGCTTGCTCAGTTTGCTTTTTTTTTTTTTTTTTGGTTTTTCGAGACAGGGTTTCTCTGTGGTTTTGGAGCCTGTCCTGGAACTAGCTCTTGTAGACCAGGCTGGTCTCAAACTCACAGAGATCCGCCTGCCTCTGCCTCCCGAGTGCTGGGATTAAAGGCGTGCGCCACCACCGCCTGGCCCTCAGTTTGCTTTTTTTATACAACCAAGAACCACCTCCCCAGGGGTGGCATCACCCATAGTGAGCTAGCCACCCACCCACCATGACCACATCAGTCATGAATCAAGAAAATGCCCCATAGATTTGAGTAGAGGCCCATCTGATGGAGGCATTTCTCAACTGAGGCTTCCTCTTTGAAGATAGTGCTAAGTTTGTGGCAAGGGAACAAAAACCAACCATTACAGATGTGGAGTGGGAACCTCAGTGTCAGAGCTGGTTCCTGTCACACAGAGGGGACAAGCGGCCCTTTCATAGACCCTAGCACAGTTCTGAGCCTAAGGTCCCAGAGAAGCCACACCTAAGCCTACTATGAGTTTGTTCTGTCTATAGTTCATCTCATTGTGTTTCATGACATATTCTTGTCATCTTAGTACTCGATGGTCTGTGGGGATTCAATGGAAGATTGGGTTGGTCCCCTGAAGGGGCCCTGGTGTTCTTTCCCTGAGGCCAGAATTGGAGATACAGTAATGCACCAATAACCAACCGTGTCGTGAAGCATTGGCAGCAGTGTTAGGTTAGGCAACAAAATGGAGACGAGAAGGCTAATTACACATCACGAGACAGTCTCAAAACCACCTGGGAGTTTCCTTGTGAGGCTGCAGAGTTCAGGCCATGCGCTAAGTTCACACCTGTTGTGTAAGCCGCTGGCAAGCTGTGTCTTGCCTGAGGCAATTAATTTTACCAGAGGCATCTGACTACAGTTTGGGTTCAGATGTAGAGGCGGGATGACGCCATATCCCATCGTGCACACAGACACCACCACCACCTGTCTGTGGACACCACCCACCAAGCAGAGACTGATAGGTGACCTATTCCTGAAGATAAAAAGGTACCATCATCAAAGTAGTCTAGGCATGTGGTGTGCAGGTGAGCACAAGTATGCTCAAAACTAAAGGTCTGAGAATTTCCTGAGCACACTGGCGGATGAGGGATGTAACATTTGCATCCGTGTCCCATAAAGAAGAGGATGCCTAACACTGCAGGGGCCACAATCCCAGCAGCTTGTCCTTTGACTACCTGGTGTAAGCATCCACCAGTAAGAAGGGAACACCTAACTAGCCCAAGTCACCTCAGCTTGGCTTTTAATGCCATTGTGTTGAGGGTCCTAGCAATGGACAGTAAAACAACCAA
Organism: Alexandromys fortis; assembly: GCF_014885135.2. Classification (NCBI taxonomy): domain Eukaryota; kingdom Metazoa; phylum Chordata; class Mammalia; order Rodentia; family Cricetidae; genus Alexandromys; species Alexandromys fortis. Next base: position 8,331,294 of record NW_026067946.1, read on the forward strand.
GTCCCAGTGAACCCTGACTGCTCTTTGGACTGCAGGGGGAGAGGGAGGGGACGGGGACAGGGGAAGGGAAATGGGAGGCGGGGAGGCGGTGGAAATTTTTAAGTAAAAATAAATAAAAATGAAAAAAAAAAACCCAACCAAGTCCATGCCCACTGGTTTTATGGAATTCACCTTCCCAAATTTCTGAGCTCCCAAGTTAGGAACAAACTGGGAGACAATGACAGAGACCAGACAGAATTGCAAATATCACCCTAGGTATGATGACGCACTGTCGTAACCCCAGTGTCTTAGTTAGGGTCACTATTGCTGTCATAAACGGCATGGCCCAAAAGCAGCTTGGGGAGGAAAGGGTGTATTTGGCCTTACAGATCCTGAGCCAGTCTAATGAGGAAAGCTAAGGCAGGAACTCAGCCCAGTGGGGAACCTGGAGACAGAAGCTGATGCAGAGGCCATCCAGGAGTGCTGCTTGCTGGCTTGCCCCTCCTAGCCTGCTTTCTAATAGAATCCCAAACTACCAGTCAAGGAATACTACCATTCACAAGGGGTATCAGTCACTGATCAAGAATATGCCCTACGGATTTGCCTACAGCCCAGTGTAATGGAAGCATTTTCTCCGTTGAGATTCCCTCCTCTCAGGGGACTCTAGCTTCTGTCAAGTTGACATAAAACCAGCCAACACACCCAGCTGTTAGGACGATAGAAATGCAGGGACTGTATGGGAGTTGGGATTAGCCTGACAAGATAGGGAGATGTCCGTCTGAGACAACAAACACACCTTATTTTTGTAATGGTCACTAGTAAATGCAGCCTCAGAATTTCAGCCAAGTAGTTTACCAGTCTGTTACTTTTCAGTTAGACATGAGTCACCTAGACATTGGCTTATCAGGATCACCGGTGGCTTCCTGCGTCACCTTCTCCCCATCACACAACTGTCCCCAGGCACAAGGCCCTAGTTGAAAGAGAGAGAGCATCTCCACTCTAATGCCAGGGAAGTTTTTTCTCCAAAACTCACTAATCAAGACACACCTTCCTTCACGTGAACAAGGAACACGGGAAGACACCAGCCATGTGAGGGCAGCCGATCAATTATGAAGACATACATCTATCTTACCTCTGTCCATACTGTCATTAAATATTGTCTTTATGCTTTTCTTTTGCCTTGGCCTAAGCAAAACTTCCTATGAAACCCCACAATTAAATACTTTTTAGTATATGTGAGAAATTTTCCCTCAGTGAACCTGCTTAAAATAACTTCACACATATGCGAAGATACAGACTCACACTTGGAGCTGTGGCGCTGCGAGAAGCTGCTAACGCCAAAATGAGTGAACGCCAACAGAAACAGGCAGCTCAACCAGGAATTAGCAATTTTATTGTTATAACGGAGTTCCCTGTTTCTTCCCAGAGTTGCAGCATTCCGCGCAGGGTTCCCGAGTCCAGCGTACCCACCAGCTGTTTTCGCCTTGCGGTGATGGAATGCCAAACGTAAACAACCTGAGTGAGAACGGATTTGTTTGGGGGCACGGTTTCAGAGCCTTCAGTCCCAGACCGCTTAGCACAGGCATTGGACAGGACATCCTGAGTACGGGAACAAACCGAAGAGTGAGAGGAAGGGGCTGAGCCCCGCTTCTCGGTGAAGAGGGAACAGAGAGCAGGGCTGGACAAAGCCCCAAGGACATGTGCCGGAGTCCTACTTCCTCAGCTGGATGCCGTGCTCCACCTTTCGTCGCTGCCAATAAATATCATATTATAAACACGTGACGCGTGAGCCCACTCCTTAGGTCAGCTCCCTCACGAACTAATGGTCTGGAAACACCCTCCCAGCCAGGGGTAAGCTGCACAAATCTCATAAGCATTTCTTAGACTCACCACATTAGTAATCAAGAGCAGTCCCGACAGTTCTGGGACTTGAAGCTGAAGAGGATGGATTTCCTGACCTATTCCCAAAGTGGGATGCCTTGATCAGCCTGGATGCAGGGGGAGGAGCTTGGTCCTGCTTAGGCTTGATATGCCAAGCTTTGCAGACTCCCATGGGAGGCCTTATCCTTTCTGAGGAGTGGATGCAGGGGGGTTGGGGATAGAAAGGAGTCAGGGAGGGAACGGGGGAGAGGGGACCGACTGTGGTTGGTATGTAAAATAAATTTTAAAAAAATCTAATAATACAGAAAAGAGTATTTCCTATTGTGCTATGAACCATGGAGGCAAATTTTTGTTGCCTTGTTGTTCAGTCTCCTCAGCTGTGGTGACCGCAGTGGCTGCTGGGTTCCTTTCTCTCTCTCCTTTCTTACCTGATAAGAGCTCCCGGCAAAGACGACAAAGCTTGGACCAGCAGCGGTGTAATCTCAGAAACACAGCAAGGTGAGGAGGGTTCCGGTGTTTGGGTTCACACCCAGTGCCTGTCACGACAAGGCTGGCTCAGTCAGTAGTGCAAGAGACCCTTGTAGTTGTTATTGTTGTTTGTTTGTATGTTTTGTTTGCTTGTCTGTGTAGACCAGGTATGGAACGGTTTCCTAGACTCACCCCCAGGGGCCCTGCTACTGCAGGAGGCTGGAGTGAAGAGAACATCCTCCAGAGACCTGGAACACTGCGGCGCTAGGTTTGTAGAACAGACCTGAGACACCAGGCTCATCACCGCGCTGGGGAGCTGCTTTTGCTACGGTGCACACTTGTCTCTGGCGCCTATGACTGTTTCCCAGCTTCTGGCCGTCACAGCGCGACGGTAGGAAGAGCAACAAGGACACTCGATCAGGGTCCCGTCCTCATGCTTCACTCTGGCACTAACTTGTACTGGGCTATTAATACACTTCTATGGAGTTGTGGCTTCTTCACTCACTGTTCAGTTAAAGAATTAAAGATCAGCTGCTCTCCACAGAATCCCAAGACTCCCAAATCTGCTATAGACAGGATGGTTCAATGAGCAGTGCAGGGTGGAATAAACCATAGCCGACTTAACCCACTGCCTCCAGGGACCAAAGCAGCTGGACTCCAAATATTTGCTTTATAATTTGGATCTCAAATAAAGTTCTGTTGGACACATTGACCTCACTGATTATTTTCCTGGGAACAAAGACATGGCCCAGTGAGTACAAGCACTTGTGAAAATAAGAGGACCTGGGGCTGGGGAGATGGCTCAGAGGTTAAGGACACTGCCTATTCCTCCAGAGGACCCGGGTTCAATTCCCACATGGCAGTTTTACAAGTATCTGTAACCCCAGTTCCAGGGGATCTGATACCTTCACACCAATTGACATAAAATAAAGTTTTAAAAAAATAAATTAAAAAGAAAATAAGAGGACCTGAGGTCAAATTCTTAGCACCTCCAGAATCTAGGCATGGCCTGTGCACATCTGCAACCCCAGTGTGGGAGGAGGCAAGTGGATCCCAGGAACTTGCTGGCCTCCCAGCCTAACCTAAATGGTGAGCTTCAGATTTGATGGGCCATGTAGTGAATAATATAGGAAGGTCCTGACACGCTCCTCTGGCCTCTGAACACTTAGCACAGTTATCTGCACACACCCCATGAAATTTCAGGTCTTTCAAGCATTCCTTTGATTCTCATTCCAGAGATCCCAGGTGGACTATCTGGCACCATCCTTCTTTGTGTGGCTCTTACACCGCCCCAGTCCATGGTGGCCACTATATTAGCTTGGGGGGAAAGATTCACTTCTGGGACTCATAGTGTATGAGGATCCAGGGGTGTGACTCTCTGTCACAGGCATTGTGACAACGGATGATCACTGTGACGTGTGACAATCAATAGCTGTCTAGACCTCTGCCCATTGCTTCCGGCGATGGCCCTCACCATCATGAAATCATGAAAGACTTATAAACAAAGGCCTAAGGGAAGGGAAGATGGAGTGCTCTGCCTTGGGAGTGAATGCTCAGGCACATGTCCATAATCTCAATCCTTGGAGAGCAGTGACAAAAAGTCATGGAGTCACAGTAGCACTAAATAAGTGCTTGCATGCTGATATTTTCCTTGCCCGCCCAATTCCTTTTTTATTACTACATCTGTTTATTTGTTTGTGTTTATATGTGTGTGTTTTCTAGTATTGCTTTAAGAGGCGAGGCCCTGCTGTGTTGCCCAGGCTAGCCCTAACTAATGGGCTCAAGCAGTTCTCCTGTTTTACCCTCTGAAGTAACTGGGACTATAGGTTTGTGTAGCTATTTTTAAAGGGACTTACAATTTTTAAAGGGACTTCCGGAAATCTTTCATGTGTCACTTAATAAAGATCAAATATAGTAATACTGGCATGAGTGTGCTTCCTATACGCTGTTGGTAAATTCTTCAGGTCAGTGGTTGGAATTCAAGCAGCTCCACTTGTAAACAATTTTTAAAGAATTTTTAAAATGTGTGTGCAAGGTTTATGTACAGGAGTGCAGGGCCTAGGGAGGCCAGTAGAGAGTGTCAGATCACCCAAAGCTGGAGTTGCAGGCTGCCCGATATAGGTGCTGGGAATCAACCTTGGGTTCTCTGAAAGAGCAGTAGTTGCTCTTAGCCACTGAGCCCATAAATAATGATAAAACTCCTATGGTTTCCGCTACAGAAAATAACTGGTTCCAAAAACCTGCACTCAATAGTGGCAGTGAAGCAGAGACCGCAGCTGTTATGATCACTGGAGAATCCTGTCTAGGGAAGCTGGGCAGAGCAAGCAACCCAGCAGAGCAGCTGGGTAGAACAGCTGGGGAGAGAATCTGGGCAGAAGCTCTTTTGACCCTGGGGATGAACTGGTAAAACCGCACTCCATACAGCTGCGGGCTTATGAATATCACATAGAAGACTGTCGTTGGAACACCTCCCTCTGTCTACAGCACCTACACTGCTCCAAAGTCCCTGCAGGCAAGCTATCACCAGCTGCTGCCAAACCCCAGGCATGTACACACAATGTCAGGATACAGAGATAAGCACACAATCCTGGACCATCAGCCAACTGAGAGAGACGTGGAGCTTAGTGGATGATAAACAAGAAACAAAGCCAACACTCGAAGGAACAGTCAAGACAGGCAAGGAAGACTCCAGATCATAAATGTTTTCAGTGTGATAAGACCTTATCAATATGCTCATACATCACAAGATAAAATTATTTTTAATTGTCATCTTTTGTTTTCTTTATTGTAGGAACTTTAAAAGCTCAACATATGAACCTAATATAGGAATAGACAAATTAAAAGAGTAAATAGTAACTATAAAACCTAGGTAAAGAAATTTCTAATACTCTGGCATAATCCAGAAAAGGACTAAAAAGAAGATGACATGGACAATGAGCGAATGAAAAGGGAGAAAGAAAGGGGAAGGGGGGGGAGAGGAGGTAACACCCAGGCACACGCACACACATACACGTGCACACACACACATATGAGCGCGCACACATGCACACGCACACACACATGCACACACTCATGATAATGAAAGGAGGAGAAAGAATGAATGGAAGAGAAAGGGGGTGCGAGTAAAGAAAGGAGGGAAGGAAGGAGGTAGCAATCAGGTAAATCAAAGGAAAGACAGATTAGCCCTCCCTGGAGAAAGACAAGAGTCTGCAGATGAGGGAGCTGAGCTGGGCATCATCACATGTGCCTGTAATTGCAGCAATTGGAGGTAGAAACAAGAAATTAGGAATTCAAGGTCATCCTCAGCTGTGTAGACAGCTTAACGGCTGATTTGGGTGTTGCGTGTGCTCCCCTACCCACTCTGTAACAATGTACTTTGGCTGACTTGCTTCTTTACCTGCATACATACATCTGAGCACACAGCCCTCTCCAAACAATGCACCTAGTAACCTTGGAACCCCCTCAACACCCCACCTACACTGGGCTCCACATATTCCTGTCTCTGAACAATAGTAAAGATTTCTCTGTCCTTAGTAATAATCAAATTTGGGTAACTTCTATTCTACCGTTGTCCCACTGTATCCTGGGGCAAAGTATAGCAGGGCCCATTTGGTCTGAGGTTGCTTGGGGTGCATAGTAGTAAGGCAAAGGTAAACAGTGTTCTTCAAGTGAGTTTTTATGGGAAATGTTCTATTTACCATCTTATCATCTTATGCCTCTTCACAGTTGTGTGTGTATATATATATATATAATAGAAATCAGATGCATTATGGGAAGGGACATGCACAGTGGGGAAAAAGCGAATATATAATGTGATTCATCAGTCAAAACAGAGAATGACCCAAACTATGACCTTTAGTAGCTATTCTCTCCTTCCTTAGACCCCATAAAAAGAGACCCAGGCTATAGTAGCCTGAGACCCTCACTTTCACTCACGTGGCCTGCTGTCAATCTTGATAGTCTGTACTATCCCTTCTCTCCGAACAACGTCATAGAACATCTGTGTGAGCCTTAATTCTCAATTCTTTGGATAAGACACAAAGAACCTGGAATCAGCTGGCTGGGATCCCAAACACATATAAACATATTCATACTGTAGCATATTATATAGGCAATAGATTAAATGAAGTGGATTTTCAAGGTATTTGTAAGTGAATATAACATTAAATATTTATGTTGCCCAGGTAGTGGTGGCATATACCTTTAATCTCAACATTTGGGGGGCAGAGGCAGGCAGATCTCTGTGAGCCTGAGGCCAGCCTGATCTACAAAGTAAGTGCCAGGCCAGGTTGGAGAAACCCTGTTTCAAAAAACAAAAACAAAACACACACACACACACACACACACACACACACACATATTATGTATGTATAGTTGGTTTTCAGTCATAGTTTCTAATTTTTAACTTCTTTCCTCAATGCAGGTCATAGAAACTCTCATGCCCACTCCCTCACAGGTCTCTGACCGAAAAGCTCTTGGACCTGTCCTGGCTGATAAGAATCATAAGGCCTTCCTCGTTCTAGAAGGGTTACTCTCATACTTTAGAGAGAAAAATGCTGTACAGAGAGGCCAGGAAAAATGCTAGGCAGGCCTGGCTTGGTTTCCACACCCAGTCTAGTAACTATCATGCCTGTGTGATGAGATCTCCACCAAATTCCAGAAGAGAAACTGCCAGATAGCTGAACCTGTGGAACTTCCGGGCAAGGACAGGCAAGTTGGTGGCCCTCCACCACACACCCTCTCCCCATCTCTATCCTCTGTCCCCTGCACACCTGACCAGTGAATATGTGTAAGTGTTCCCTGCGCTCTGTGACCCACTGAGCAAGTATTTCAGGAACCCCAGTTGTCAGGGGCGAGGTGAGGGACCAACCTAGGGCTTATAACTGGCCTGCAAAGTGGACAGAGGGCAGCTTCGGGGAATGACCTTTGACTCCTTGCACCTGGTGTTATCTCAAAAAAGCAAGCGTTAGAACTGAATTGGAGCCTACGACATCTACCTGGTATCGGCTACCGGAAAAAATAACGTTTACTTGCTTACTTGGTGTGTGTGGGAAAAGTGTATTTCTGGTGTCGGAAGCACTCTGTGCTGTGTGAGTGGAGGAGGAGAAACTGAAAGTTGGGGTAGATTTTTCCTTTCTGTCTCCAGATGAATGAAACAAGGCAGCACACGCCGATGCTCGAACGGCCATGTGGAAGTCTCAGTATTCAACTGATTCAACTGTGAAGCCCAGAGCAGGGAAGACACACAGACCCAGGAAAGAAAGTGGCGTGTGGGTCAGGAGGAGAAGGAGTGTACGTCCCTGTTTTACTACTCAGCTAAGTTTCTTGGCTACTGTGTGAGGGAAGCCATGCCTTTAGCACGGGGGAGTGCCAGCTGGTTAACTCGGCAGAGCTACGTGATTGGCCTTGCAGTTTTCTTCTTTTCGTTATTGTTACCCACAATCCCACAAGTCTGTAGGAAACAATTATTTTCCCATTTGAGTATCTCAAAGGCCTTTAGCTGAAATTCACTAAAACCTGAACACAGAAGAAAAAGTCTACAACCCAAATACCTGGTTTTGAGGTCTATTTTCACTGGTTATGATTGAATTTTTTTTTTTTTTTTTGGAATAGGGTCTCATGTAGCCCAGGCTGGCCTTCATCTCACTCGATAGCTGAGGATGACCTTGAACTTCTTGTTCTCCTGCCTCTGTCTCCCTCCGGTGCCATCACCCTGACTTTATAGATCTGCTCCTAGGCAGAAAACCCAGGGCTTCATGCATGCAAAACAAGTGCCTTCCTAGGTATCTCAACCCCCTTTAATATTTTTTTTTAACTTTTGTTTCTAAAAAGTGTTTTATCAATTCTAACTTTGGTACAAAAAAACAAGGACGACACCTGGCCAATTAACACAAGGAAAGGGGCTTGTCAGACTCGGAGTCTAAACGCATACTAATGTTCATTCATTATGTCAGCAGTCTTTGGATGGGACTCTTGCCAGTTATTGAAGATAATCTTGGATCAATATCATCTGTCTGTAAATGTCGGTCACATCTGCAAAGTACCTTCATGTCGGCTAGAAGATTGGATTCTGTTGCTGTTTTCAGTATTGGACGTTGAACCCAGGCAGGCCTGTGGCATGCTGGGTAAATGCTCAAACACTAAGATACTGTAGTCACAGTTGAGTTTTTAATTGCATTATTTGGTATCATGGTCAAAACAGGTTGGTACATGAAATGGGCCATCCTAAGAAAAGATGAGCCTTCGCCGGAGGAATGCGTGGCTGAAAGGACAGATGAGTGACTGAGAGTTAGGGGTTTTGGTTGTGGTAGGGAAGCAACCTAGCAGGATCAATGGGCATGCAAACAAATTTCTTACACCACAGAAAGGCTATTTTGATGTCTGTTTTTTTTTTTTTAAGTCAGCATTGCGGGTAGCCCAGGCTAGTTTCAAACTCACTAGTGTAGCTTAGTGTGACCTCGAATCCCGATCCTCTTTCTTCTACCTCCTCACTTGCTGGGACTTTAGGCATGTGACCTCACTTGACGCAAGTGCCGGGAAACAAACTTTTAACCCGTGGCCATTTCTTCATCCCTCTCCTAAAGATTCTGAAAGTTGAAGAACATTGCTGTGTTCTAGAAAATTAATACATCGAATTTTTGTATTCCATTTACTTATTTATTACTGTGTTTTTATATAGGTATGTGTATGAGTGTGTGTCGGAATGTGTGTGTATAGGTGCACACTTGCCACAGCACTTGTGTGGAGGTCAGAGGACAACGTGCAGGAGCTGCGTCTCTCCTTCCATCTTGGGTCCTGGGTATCAAGCCCAGCTCATCAGACTTGGCAGCTGCCTTTATCTGGTGAGCCCTCCTGCCAGGCCTGTACATTCGTATAATAAAAATCTAAAGCACAATTTCATTTTTTTGTTTGCTTTTAAATAAGAAGCTATCACTCTCACAAAATGCAAGTTTTAGCCAGGCATGGATTGTGCACACCTTTAATTCTCTCACTCAGAGGCAGAGGTGGCAGATATCTGTGAGATCAAGGCTATTCTAGTCTGTAATATAGAGCTTCGGGATAACCAGAGCTATATAGAGAGACCTTGTCTCAAAACCAAAGACAAGCGGTATTTGCTGTGTGTGATTGGGCATACCTGTAATCGTAGCACTCAGGAGGCTGTGGCATGTTGATGAGTCTTAGTCCAGCCTGATTGCATTATGAGAAATAATAATAATAATAACAATATTATATTATGATTAATTATTAATAAATAATATTTTACCATTACTTTTTAATATCTAGCATTCCCAAGGGCACAGTGATTCACCATATTTTCCAAGTCATTTTCATAGAATCCATGAGATCAAAACTACTTTTACAATAACACCGAGATACCACTAGAGTTTTTAAACCTCATTCTTTCATAAGCATTGGTGGAATTTTCCCAAGGCTAAATGACAAAGAGATCACAGCAAATCAAATGCAGAAGCAGCTGGGGACCTGACTTCTTCTCTGAGGCATGAGAGGGGTCTGTAGTTGGGAAGCAATGCCTCCTTTTCATTGCCTACTCTTTGCTTTTAGGAGACAGCTTTTCATTAAAAAGATGTTATGTTAACCTGCAATGGACTTATAGTTTAAATATAAATTAATTAGTAAGTGCATTTTTAGATTATAGTCTTAATTTCTGAATAATGGATAACAATAGGTAAAAAAAAAAAACACCTACAAATGAGCTATTTAGGGTATTCAGCAATTTTCAGTAAGGGTGTTGTCATGAGCCAAAAGTTTGAGAAGTGTTCCAAATTTATTTTTCCTTCTTAAAAGAACGATCTCAATGGGAACTCTTTTCTGGCTGTTTTATTAATGTGTTCTGAAACATTTCCTTTGGGAGGAACCACTGGTGTACTAGGTGAGCAAATACACCACCGTTAGAGGGACCTTGGTGGAGTGTTTTGACTGTTCAGGAGTAAGGAGTGATGTTTTCCATGAAGACCAAGTTAAAAAAAAAAAAAAAAACTAGAAAAACAAGCTCTCAGAATTCTGTCCAAGTAGCCAAGTCTAGTCACCCCTGAAAGAGGAGCAGATGGGGCAGTATTAAAACAAAGATGTTTCAGACACGCAGAACACAGCAGTGCAGACAGCATTGTGTTTGAAGCTAGCATTCCTGGAACCTAGATGTCCTCTCTTGCTTTCTGTTTTATCTTGGGGAGATCAAACCTCCCAGAGCGTCTGTCTTCACTTCTGGGTTTATTCTGGAATTCAACGTTCATTCATTATTCATCCTTTCTTTCATTCACCAAATATTTATTAAGCACTTCCTTTGTTCCTGACACACCATTGCACACTGGGAACACGGAAGGCAATAACACAGTGTCTGGCTTGAGGCATAAACAAGTTTTGAGGAACGAACATATGAGAATGTATTTATTGTTGAAGTTCCTTTGACCAAAATAACCACCCACTTTCACAGCCTTTGCTTTTCCCCAGATTCACATGTCTCCACAGCATTTATCATCAAACGCTCTACCATCCTCTCTGGCGAGGGGCTGTGCTGTTATCTCCTTCCTCTGTCTCAAAAGGACAGCAACCACGGCATATGGACACTCAACGGCATTTGTTGAGTGAATGTATCTTTCTTTATTGTCGTTTTGCATAAATCATAAGAAGAAAGAAAAGACAAACACAATAAAAATAACCTGTGAATCTAAGGGAAGAGGTGCTTAGTATGTCCTTGTATCACTTCATAACCCAAGCAATATGACCGTCTCTACAACCGTAGTGTGTAAGCCTCTAGGCTATCCAACAAAGTCAACAGGAAAACTGGGACGGTGGCTCCTGTACGCTGAGTCCTTCCTAAGACAGAACACTTGATAAGCATCTCATCTCTAAGCCGTGTTACCAGGTAGGCGGTGCTGTTAGTTACCACATCACAAATGAGGACACTGGTGCTCAGGGGGTTATGGGACTTGCTCAAACAAGTAGCCAGTCATGGCAACAGGAAATGTATGATTTATCCACATTTCCAGCAGATTACCATGCATGTTAGGGCTTCAGATGCACTGGTCTCCATAAGTGACTTGCCATAGCTGTTAACTTAGTTTCCAGAACTTAGATCTTTATTCCTTGAACGTTGCATGGGATACCTCTATTGGCGGGTCACGGGAGAACACTGCACATTGCGTCCCAAGCAGCTGCTGTTCTTCCTGTCTTACAAGTACTCCTAACTGTTCCTTCCTTTCAACTACCTACTCCATAAAGCCTTTGCTCCTTTCATCCCCGCGAGCCCCATGCTGCTCCCGCCAGCCATTCTTGCTGAGGGGCAGCCCTGTGGTCCAGTGCCTGTGAGTGATTTTCTAGCTCGTAGACTAGCTATCTTACTTTCAATCCTCCATGAAGTCTTTGGCAAGAAGGACTTTTTTTTCTTATTGTAGTGATTTGTACCCCCATCCAAGAACTGTATTTATCCTTAAAGGGATATCATTGCTTTCCATCCATCTGTATCTTTCTACCCAAAGGACATAGTGCAGTATGGTCACTTGGAGATGAAGGGGTGGTGGTCCTGGACTGGAGCAACTGAAATAACCTCCAAATATAGTTACATCCTTATAGCTCTTGATTTAAAGAGAAATGTCGCACACCAGAGTTTCTCAAGTTTAAGAACTATAAACTTTTCAAGGGAAATGTTTTCATAATGCCCCAAGACTTTGCTCAGGTTCTTCAGTGAGAAACATACTATTCCATGAAAGAAAATATTGTAAGCTACAAACAAAATTTTCCAATGTCAATTAGCACCACAAATATTATTTTAGCGGCAAGTAAGATCATTTTCATGGTGTCATCAGGATGAAAATTCAGCATTGAAAATTACACGGCAAACTCCCAACTCCCAAAGAATGCAGTCAAGCCTGCCCCACCTAGTTTGAAAAGAAAAAAAAATCAAAGCCAGTCAGAAGTTTATCTCTGGTAAAGCACCCTAAATTGCATAAGGGGGCTTTGGCAGCCCCGAGAGTGCAGGGAGCCACCCAGTTTCCTTCCTGGTTGATTTAAATTGGGGGAATTACAGCACGGTGTTCTCAGTTTGGTCCTGTTAAAGGCAGTTAATCTGCATTCCTGGGGTCTGCCTGGCAGAATGGCTGATGTCACAAGTCCAGGCAGGGACTTCAGCCTTCTTTTGTCCATGGTTTAAACCCCCGCATGAATTCCCCGTATTCGGCATCTTCTGGAGTGGGTTCATTTCCATTCTTCCCACCCAGAGGCTTCTGTTCCGTCCAGTTACCCGCAGCTGAAAGGACTCCAAGGCCTTGGAAGGGTTTTCATCCTCTGAGGCTGTTGGCTGGCCAGAAATTAAAATCAGGCTTTTGTGATACCTAGGGTTTGCCGTAGGGCGTCTCAAAGGGGTTGGGATCATTTTCAGCAGGAATTCAGAGGGATTGTGTTACAGGGTCAAATGGCTAAGACTTGGCACCAAGTCAAGAAATACCCTGCTTATGATAGGCCCTAACCTTCTTAAACTGTATGTGGGCACTGAAGGAGTCTGGGAGACCTGGGTTAACCCCTTAAGAGCCAAGAGTGGGTTACAGGAACTCCAGCAAATGCTCTGTAACTGCTTTAGTGGGGAATGCTCTAGAATGGTGGGCAGAAAGTTCAGAGAAATAATTAGCAATCGCTCTATTTGGATCCTACAAAGACTACCGACATTATAAACTTTACTGTGATTTCTGAGATGAAACAGTACTGCTGTTGTTGTTGTTTTAACTCAGAGGCTCACCATGTAGCCCAGGCTGCCTGGAACTTGTGGTCTCCCTGATTCAGCCTGTGTGGTCACTGGCATTTTGAGCATGCACTGCCGTGCCCAGCTTCGCTGGCAAATGCAAGTCCTTTGGTGATGGAACGGCATGCGATTTCCACCCCTCTCCCCGCCATTCTCTGTATTTCTGTACTTTTCCAAGGAGCCACAATGAGGTAAGAGGGGATATATTTAGACCTCAGACTGGAGACTCCATTATCTAATCGATCCCCCCAGAGACCTTGGCAAGTTATTCATCTTAGTTTACTTCCACCTCTTTTTGTAACGTGTGTGTGTGTGTGTGTGTGTGTGTGTGTGTGTGTGTGTTGGGGGACTATCAACAGTCCTGCCTTCTGAGGGCTCTGTACGTCTCGTGCCCCACCAGTCTGTGTCCACCATAAAAAGAGTTTATTCATTTGCTGATTCTGATCTCCATGTACTATTGGGGAAGTTCTGGTCCTTTCTAAATTCCGTTGCTCAGTGCATTAAGCTACCACCTAATATTAAAGTTACAGATCTGCCCTTCAAGCACAGGGACGCAGAGAGCTACATGTAGATGTGCCTGAGAGAGAGGACAGAAATGGACCAGGTGGCAGCAAAAGCCATGGCTCCGCCAAAGTACCTCACGCTACCCAGTCTCTGCTGCCTTGGCACCTGCTCCTTTAGCTGCTTTATCCCCAGGCAAGTTCACTCCCAAGAGGCCACCAGACTTGCTATGGCTGCAGAGGTAGGAATCTGATGCCAGGCCCAACTTAATTTTATGCTAAGACCCCTTATTACATCTTGGATGAGCTGAGTTTCAAAGACTTGCGTATTCGTTCTTCGGAAAATGAAACAAATTAAAACCACCTTTTTGGGAGCTAGAAACACTAAAACCTGAGTATGAGTCAAACTTTCCTTATGGACCCAAGGCCAGCAGTGTGAGTGTGACGGCCGGCACACTTTGTTTCTTGCCATTAAACTACGTAGCATTGCAAGCACCCCTTAGCCGCCCCACTTGGTGCTCTCCTCACAGATGCACTGCGTGGGGCTGGGGCCATTGCTGAATCGCTGAACCGTAAGCATCCATCCTGCTATCCCGGATCGACGGTGTCCTATTTCACAGTTAACCTAAAAGTTTCGCCTAAAAGTGTTCTAGGTAGGGCTAATAGATTAATTAGTGGTCACGTTATAGGAGAGCGATAACATTTGCATGGTTGAAGACTGTACTGAAAACCATCTTGTGCTGGGTTCATCTTCAAGTGACCTGTGCGTTGGAATTATGCTTGGGTTCTTGCAAATGAAAAAAAGAAAACATGAAGACAGGCTGCAAGGTTCTGTTCTAGAGAGTTCCACATTAGTCTGTTTAGCAGAAACTGAAGTGGAAGGAGGAGAGGCCAATAGAGTTGCTCCCTGCTATTCATGGGGACCAACCCCCCAATTCTATAAAGTGTTCTACTGTCCTTCTATAAGTACACACATCCTCCTGGAAACTCTAAAGCATCTCATATTCCTTACATCAGCTGCAGTAGTTCTATAATATATTGAACTATAATGTTTAGAAAGTAAGGACAGGAAGTCTATATGTTCAATACAAGTCAGAACTTTAAAAAAAATTGAATCTAAGACAGTTGAATCTATGGATATGGAACACGGAGAGATAGATGGCCAATAGCATCTTCATCTTTATCTTCATTTATGATAGACACAGTCACATTTGCTAAATGTGTTTCTGAAGAGCCATCCTGCTTAAACCATCTTAAGCTTAAACACCATCTTATGGTGAAAACCAGCTAGGTTCGTTCCTTGTTTGTGATTAAACTTCTGTTTTTCAAGGATTGAGCTATGTCTCACCTGTAACCTTAGCTACAAATGATTCTGTACCCAATACTCAAGGAAAAACAATCGTGTCTTTGTTTCAGAAAGTTTTTCATAATCATCTTGAACCCTAACTTTGTTTCCAAAGGTTATATGACCACCTATGCACCTATGGCTACCTTGTTATGACTACCTGTTGGGATTATAATGTTCTGACCACCTTTATGTTCAGCTCCTTTTATCCTATCTGTTTCCCCCGACTTGGAAGCCCCTATGCCCAAATTCTATAAAAACCTTGTCTGCTTCACATCCAATGCTGTTCCTCTAGAACCCTGCCTTAGAGGAAGGGGGTCCATGTATGCTAATAGAAGGGCTCATTTTAGGTAATTTGGCCAAAATTGTAGTATGAAGGAGTGGGCCGCATCCCGCCACTTGGCTAGCTTAACTCCCGAAATAACCACACCAAAACTGTATTAATTAAATTACTGCCTGGCCCATTATATCTAGCCTCTTCTTGGCCAACTCTCACATCCTGATCTAACCCATTTCTACAATCTGTGTTCACCACGAGGTCATGGCTTACTGGGAAAGATTCTAACCAGCATCAGTCTCAGATAGGAGTTTCATGGCCTCTGCCACACTGCCCTTCTTCCCAGCATCCAGTTCAGTCTACTCCACCTATCTAAGTTTTGCCCTATCAAAAGGCCAAGGCAGTTTCTTTATTTAACCAATGAAAGCAACACAAATACAGAAGGACCTCCTACACCACAAAATTACTTTGCCCAACAAAAAGCATGAAGCAATTTGGAGAGAACTACACCCATTCCCAAATATTGCTTATAAAAGTTTATTTACATTTACTATACTTAATATAGTTTCTGTGTGATTCCTTCAGAACTAGGAGGCCAGGAATAAACAAGAAGCCTCTGCCTACATGACACCACTGCCTGGCTTCCAATGGCTTACTTTTACCTTCTGATCTTCAGGCAAGTTTTATTTATTAAAACATAAATAAAATATCACTATACTATCATGGAAAATCAAGGTGTGAATGGTTGTTTTAACCATTTCTGGTTTGTCTGAGAATACAATGTAGCAAATGAAGGTTAAAACAGAAGATAATAGGATTGTGGAGTGTGTGGGAACCCATCCATAATCACTAAAAGGTGCTAATGCATTTGACTGAACTCAATCATTTTAGCATCTGTTTCTCCTTAGCTTTTGTTTTGTTTTGTTGAGACAGAGTCTCACTTAGCCCAGGTTGGTTTGTCTCAAACTCAATCCATCTCCAAGAATAGCCATGAATTCCTTCCCAAGTGCTTGGGGCATAGGCCTGGGCCTCAGCATCTGTGTTTTCTTTTTTGTCTCTCTGTGTGTGTGTGTGTGTGTGTGTGTATTGCATAAACTATTTTTAGTTTAATTTTGCTTTTATGCCACTCTATTTTGTTGTTTTCTGTTTCATTTCTTTCTTTAAAATTTCTTTTGGTAGGAAAACAAATAGAGCTTTATTAAGAAAATATAAGAAGCGGCCAGGCGGTGGTGGCGCACGCCTTTAATCCCAGCACTCGGGAGGCAGAGATAGGCGGATCTCTGTGAGTTCGAGGCCAGCCTAGTCTACAAGAGCTAGTTCCAGGACAGGAACCAAAACCACAGAGACCACCACCGGCAGGAACCAGTCGTTGCAGGAAAAAAAAAATATATAAGAAGAAACTCCTGAGAGTGGGGGGAAGGCTCCAAGAGAGGACAACCCTATTTGACATTCTTTGAGTATTTCTACATAGATTTGGTGTGTGTGTGTGTGTGTGTGTGTGTGTGTGTGTGTGTGTGTATGTGTCTTAGTTACTTTTGTATCACCATGACAAAACACTATAACCAAGGCAACTTAAAAAAGAAAGTAAATAAATAAATAAATAAATAAATAAATAAATAAATGCATTTAATTTTAGTCTCCCAGTTCCAGAGGGTTAGAGCTCATGACCATCACGGTGGGGAGCATGGCATCCGGTAGGTAAGCATGGAGCTGGAGCAGCAACTGACAGCTTACATCTGATCCACAAACATGAGGCAGGGAGAAAACTAAGTGGAGACTTTGTGGGCTTTTTGAAACCTCCAAGCCCACCCCTAGGGATTTACCTCCTCCAACAAGGTTATACTTCCTAATTTTTCCCAAACAGTTACACCAACTGGGGACCAAGCTCTCAAACATATGAGCCTATGTGGGCCATTCTCATTCAAACCACCACAGTGTGTGGTGTGTGTGTGTGTGTGTGTGTGTGTGTGTGTGTGTGTGTGTGTGTGTGCTTGTCCACGTGTTGGCATGTAGAGGTCAGAGATTGGGTGTGGTATTTTCCTCTCTCCTTCCCCATCTTGTTTTTTTGAGACAGTCTCTCACAAAACCTGAAGTTCACTATTTCCATTAGACTGGTTTAGACTGGTTGACCAGCAAGCCACAAGGATCTTCTTATCTGTGACCCCCAGCACCAGGGTTCCTATTGCACTCAGCTTTAAGTGGGTGGTTATGCTTGGACAGTAAGCACATAACTCAGTTGTCTCCCCAGGTCTTCTACATAGATGGGGGTAGCTCCTTGTCCCTCTCCTGTTCAGCTGTGTTAAATACTCCTTCTCTATGCATCAATAGCTGGATCAGACAATGTTGCCTCAACTTCAAGCATAATTTAGTGAGCTCAAGATCAGTAAAAGTCTGTTGTGTTCACCATTTTGTTTTCTCTGCTCATCTACCTTCCTTTTTGAGGTTCTAAAATTTTTTTTTCTCTTATTTTCTTTAAGTGTTAACCCCATTTAAAGCCATTTTCACCACCTCACAGTACTGGGAATGAACCAGGAGCCTCACGGATGCTAGGCAAAGCCACTTTTCTAAGGGAAGATCTATTGGCAACAGATTCTGACACTTTTCCCTTGCCTGGAGGATATTTTTGCTGAGGAGACAGTTCTAGCATTTGGAAAACATAACTATCTCTTTCTGGTTCCCATGGTTTCAGATGGGCAATCTGATGCCAGCTAGAGAACCGGTGAAAATTAGAGGTTCCCCTGCCCTCTGGCCGTTCCAAGTCTCAGTCTGTCTCTCTCTGTCTCTCTCTCTCTGTCTCTCTCTGTCTCTCTCTGTCTCTCTCTCTCTGTCTCTCTCTCTCTGTCTCTCTCTCTCTCTCTCTCTCTCTCTCTCTCTGTCTTGTGAAAATCTATCTGTTTATATCAGCTAGGGTCTATGTATCTTCTTGAATTTGGTAATACTTCTTGCCCAACATGGGCTACTTTCTTGTGATTATTGCTTTGGAGGCCTTTTTATTCCCAGGCTTTCTCCTCTCTAGCGGCCTAAATGCTTTATCTTCTGTTGTGGATGCACTGGTGACTTAGCTCTTCTGAATTGATAAAAGAGTTGCCTCCTTCTACAGCTCATGCATTCTGCTTCCTCTCTCTCCACCCCAGAGTCTTTCTGTCAGGAGATGAAGCAATAGGAAGACCCCTGGATCTTGGTGTCCGCTTTCCAGCAGCCAGAACCCAAAACCAGTGATTGTATTATTATTTTTTTTTTTTTTGTAGAGTATCCAGTCTGTTACAGCAGCACGGCATAGGTGGGGAGGGCACCATCCAAGTTCAGCTTTCTCTGGGTTAATGCCTTTGTTCTGTTACGTTCTGGACATCTTTAAGTATTATTTTCAGCAGACCTCCTACGAACCCTTTCCCCCAGGAGAGAGCGCTGCTCTTTGGCTGCCTGCTGCGTTAAAAGTGGAGACTCCAGCCCAGCTTCTGCTCAACCCCTGGGGAGAGGCAAAGGTGCTATGGGCGTGGTGCTGGACTCCCCACTTAGCCTAGGCTGGCAGATACAGTTTTCCACATGGAGCACAGCTACAGATAGGTTGTTATTATCACACAGTTCCTGTCTTAGGTCTGGAGAGACGGCAGCTCAGCAATTAAAAGCACTGGCTGTTCTTTAAGAGAACTAGAGTTCAATTCCCAGCACCCCCGTGGAAGTTCACACTCTTAGGTAAACTCCGATCCAGTGAGCATTGTACACACTGTACTGCACAGACATACATGCCAGCAAATCATCTGCACACATAAAATTTTAAAAGTGAAAATAATGCCCTCTATAGACACCGGCTGCCGTGGCTTTAACCCTCTGCCAACCTCATGGAGCGCAGCAAGGAAAAGAAGAGAATGCTTTAAAAATGAAGATACTATCCAGGGAGAGAGTATGCAGGCCATGTAGAGGATTAGGGCTTTTTGTTTGGTTTAATCTTAAGAAAAGCTGCTCCTCCGACACAATTAAACCAGATTAGAACAAATTAAAATGTCCGTGTTTAATAAATGCAGCACTCTCGGGTGGACTGAGACAGCATGGCGGGAGAGGAGCCCACGCAAACCCCAGAGACCACGTGTTCCTTTTTCCAACAGGAGCCTCAAAAGCCTGTGGGAGTGTTTTTGAGGGGTCAGCACTTGGCAGGCTGGGAGTTGGAGTCCAGACCAACACAACTCCCAGGCCAGGGGATGGGGTGATGCTTCCAATCATTTATCCCAGACTCCTTGGATATAGGGGTGTTAGAGGGCTGGGGGTCTCACTTTCAATCACTTTTATATCGTATTCCACAGGCTTTGTGTGTTGTTTGCATAGAGTAGGATTTCTGTTGCAAGTCAGCCTTGGTTCAGGGTGGTAGGGGGAGGGGCAGGGTTTCCAACCATCTTTTCTGCCAGCTCTTTTTTTTCTTTTCTTTTTTGCTTTCTTTCTTTCTTCTTTTTTTTTATATAATAACTTTGTAGCCTTTGGGAAGGGCTCCTGGTCCTCCCAACTCTACCTCCTGCTTCAACACAAAGTCAAATGGTCATTCCTGACTCGGGCTATTAATTTAGAAACAAGTTTGTCTTAATTGGCTTATCTTAATTGGAACTTTTGTTGAAGCTGCATTGTGCCAGATGACTCTGAGCCAAATGATTTTCTTTTCCAAGTCACACTCAGGCTAAATACCCAGAACCTAACTTCATGAGCAAGTACTGTTTTCCTAGCTGATGAGATTGTCTCAGGAACTTAGCTTTGCATTTAGAAGTGAACCTGCTTCCTCTAATCTCAAAGCTCGTTTTGTGTCTGCAATCCACTTACAAGTTTATCTGTCGGGTGTGGCCGCTGAGAAAAAGTTCAAGGACACCACTTGTTCCTTGCAAGGGGTGGTACGTCTTGTTCTCAATGGTGTGGCTTAGGACCGGACACCTGGGATGTGTTCCCGTAAGGGATCTTCAACTTGGTGAGCCTCACCTCAGAAGATAAGGCTAGTAGATGCCAGGATCGGGAGGGAAGTGCCTGCCACGACTGGCGAGGCTCGTTTTCCCAAAGGCTAGGGAAAGAAGTCCACCAGAGCGGCCTGAAAGCTAACCAACTTGACTGCATTTTTCTGTCCGGGTAGAAACACGGGTGACTTGTGTGCTATCACCAGATTCAAGTAAACTAACAGGAAATGCAAGCTCAGATGTCAACGTGGGCTGGTGCACTGGTGCGATTCTACAACGATTTCCCTCTTTCTTTTTAGCTCAAGAGTCAGACAGTCAGATACTCCGGCATTATTTTAGTTGACAGAAACTGTCAGAGGCTTCTTTCTCTCCTAGGAAACAACAGATTCTGTTCGACAGCTGAAGGACCCTAACGCATCCCCACTCTGGAAACACTGTTTCTCATTGCTTCTTATTCTGCTCTGGACCAGTTGAGCCAAGACTCCCTTGGTTGTAACTTTATCGTGCTCTTGACTCTGACTTGCATGCTTTTCCCTGGGACATAGGGCGTAGCTCATCCCCACCACTCCCTGTATCTCAAAAGTCACTTTTCTGGGAGAATGTTCTTAGCTCCAGGGTTTGTCCTGGCACTGCTTTCCGTAGTTCTCTCTCCGTCTCTCTGTCTCTCTGTCGCTCTCTGTCCCTCTCTCTCTCTGTCCCTCTCTCTCTGCCTCCATATGTGTACACACACACACACACACACACACATATATGGGAAAATATATGGAAATCCATGTTGCCAGGAAACAAAGCCTACCAGGCTAGATTAATAAACGAGAAGAATACTCATGCTTTGCTTTCTGTAATAAACTGAGATTTCCTTTGAAATTTGGGTACCCTATCTTTTTATTCCTTGTGTGGGTCTGGGTCTTCCTGTCATGGATGCTAGAAAATATTTTCTTAAAAAGAAATTACTTTAATTTTTAAAAGACTAATATCAAGCATTTGCATGTGTAATGAGAGAACACAAGTGGAGGTTGGAGAACAACTTGTAAGACCTGGCTCTCTCTTTCCATCACCTGGGTCCCAGGAATTGAACTCAGGTCCTCTGCTTGGCTGCAGGTCCCTTTCCTCAATGAGTCACCTCACCAACCGTTTTTTTAAAAAATCTGTCACTTGTGACTTCCTTACAATGAAAGTTGATACTAAAATTACATTTTTCTGTAAATATGCACTTAGTACTCAGATGTATGGACTGGTAGCTATCTGCAAATTAATTTCACAGTTGCCTTTTGGTGTGTTTTGGGGTATTCACCAAAGGAGACTGCTTGGATATGGGTGTGAGCCAATAGAAAGTCTTTATTAGGGTGTTCAGGATCCCAGGGTAGTACTGAGCACTTCTCAGGTTGACCTATTAAGCACAAAAACCATGCCCTGGGATGTCATACTTCAGTTAACAAGAACAGTTAGCCAAAGAGCGAGGTTAGTACACTTAGAGACTTTCCCAGAACTATATGGACTTTGATAGATTAGGTATTTGTTTTCATTTTGGCAGGTGGTGCTGTCCATAGGTTGAGTTTTACTGAGCGATATTTCCATCATGGAGTCAGTTGTGCTAAGACCTCAGGGCCTACTAAGGTCTGGGGCCTTGTTGTTTATTTGTTTGATTGATTGATGGGTTTTCTGTACGTCTCCTTCCTAAGTCCTGATCTTGACATTCTGATCCTCTCGCCACCATCTCCTAAGAGCTGGGATTGTAGATGTATACCACAGGGATTCCCACACGAAAGACAAACACTCTACCAACTGGGCTACTACATCCCTAGCCACTGTTTTACAGTCAAAGGAAAGAGTGAAAGTGGGTACCAGGTAAAAAGAGCATTAACATTAAAGCTTGTTTTTCTGGAAGATAAAAATAAGATTTATTTTGTTTTATCTTTTGCTGAATCTAGATCTACTACATAATTGGAGTATGATTGTGTGTAGAATTTCTCTCTCTCTCTTTCTCTTTTTCTCTCTCTCTCTCTCTCTCTCTCTCTCTCTCTCTCTCTCACACACACACACACACACACACACACACACACACAATTTCAAAGAGCCTCTACTGATGCAGTGGATATAAAGTATTAAAGTTAAAAGAACCAAGAACTGCACCTGCCAGACGCTGGTGGCGAATGTTTCATTTCCAACCCAAAACTGCACAAGCCATTCCTTAGGAAAGTGGCTGGCACCCCTTGAAAACCCCCTGTGAGAAAAGAAATACGTCTTGAGAACTCTGTGAGAGGTCATTCTTCTCTTTACTTTTTTCTTTCAGTCTTAAAGTCAGAATCAATCATTGAACCATTGAACAAGAATTCTTTTTAAAAAATAATTAATAAAAAAGTTTTCTTTAGCCTCTGCGTTGGTACATATTTAGGGGCATGAAAGAGAACACAGTCATTGGGAACTCTGTGTTCTACGTAGAGAATAGACGGCGGCACTGGAGGGAAAAGAACACGAGAGGGGGACTCAGACACAAAAGAGACATTTCCTCCATTTCACAGTCTTTGTGATCCGCAGCCAGCTGATAGGAGTGGCTCAGTCGGTCTTGACTCGCTTCTTTTTAAAAATGCCTTCAACTTTTCGCCTGTGAGTTTCAGTCTTACTAGTGTGAGACTTCAGTTTTCCAATACCCACTTGGAGTTAGGGCTAAAGATTCCTGCTCCTCCCCTTTTTTTTTTCTTTAACTGATTGTGAAATACAAAGAAGACTGCTTGTGCTCGGTGGACTTCCCCCCACCCACCCACACACACCGGTTTAAGGTGTTCTTATCCCTGTGCAAACGCAGTGGATGGAAACCTACGCTGTGCCTTACAATTTGTGCCACAAACGTGCATGCCACACTGCACCTTACAGTTTGTCCCCGCAAACATGCATGCCACACTGCGCCCTACAGTTTGCTTCCAAGTCAGCACACTCTCGCCTATTTTTGTTTTATAACAAACTAGCTAGATGCAATTGCAGTGGGGTTGGGAAATCTCAACTCCTCTTCTATCGGGCTTCAGTTTAAAGGATTCAAAGGCTTAGACAAATAGTGACAGAGACGAAAGTCTACCTGGGGTAGAAAGCATGAGGTCGTTGCTATGTCGACTCACATTTGACACTGCTGGGGTTGGGGACAGTGTCTACACCTGACAGAGGGCTCTTGCGCGCTCGTGTTCCCTACCACACTCAGAGCTTCCTCAGAGGAGTTTCTGTGAACGCTGTGGTTTCTCACCCAAAGTGGAAAATTCCTGTCCTTTCTGTGTGCCAGCAGGTAGGTGGAGTTCAAATGCCTGCAATAGCTTGTTGTGTTGAGGTTCTGCTGAGACAGAAAACATGCCTCGTTTGGCTCCGAATCTCTTTATTAATCAACATATTTTCGTTGGTGTGTTTGAAAGGTATAATGTGTGCAGACCAGGATGGCGAGTTCTTAACTCAGTCCTGATAACATCAGCCGTTGTGCAAGAGACACTGGTGTCTGTCGCTCCAGGCTTCCAACAGCTAAGCGAACACCATTCGTCCATAGAGAGTGCCAGGACCCAGGCTGGGGCTCACGGGGGGGACAGCATTCCCACCACAGTGTTGGGGAGTAGGTGTTGTACTACAAGGACCTCAAGCCTAGGCACTGAGTTAAAGGAGGG
Source organism: Alexandromys fortis (assembly GCF_014885135.2). Lineage (NCBI taxonomy): Eukaryota > Metazoa > Chordata > Mammalia > Rodentia > Cricetidae > Alexandromys > Alexandromys fortis. The sequence goes on from NW_026067946.1 coordinate 8,355,066, forward strand.
TGCTGGCGTTTGAGGTCTCTCTTTTCTTCACGTTTTAGTTGTTGATCCAACTGATCGAGAATAAGACTACTACCACGGTTCAAGGCCAAATTCGAAGCAAGCTTTAATTAAATCCTGGCCAGGTGAATGGGCTCTGGCCAGGTTCATACCCAGGTTCCTGGGAAATGGCCCAGAATCACAGTTTGCAGCAGCTTGAGATGGAAAACCCATAATTCATTGCATTTCCCACCAGGTCCAATCAGGGGCAAGCATACATGCTGACACACCTCCAGCCTGTGAACCTCCCGCCCACACAAGACCAAGCATATCTGGTGCACGTGGCTCAAACAAACTTGTTTATGAGAATGAAAGGCACGTGACTTGTTATCTCCCATAAACACAGCCTCTAGCATTTCAGGAAGTATCTGTCCTTGGGCAAGGGCTAGCAGGGTCAGAGGCATTTTTTGTTTCGTTTCCTGGATCTCTAAGGCAATAGGCCGGGCGGTGGTGGTGCACGCCTTTAATCCCAGCACTCGGGAGGCAGAGGCAGGCGGATCTCTGTGAGTTCGAGACCAGCCTGGTCTACAGAGCTAGTTCCAGGACAGGCTCCAAAGCCACAGAGAAACCCTGTCTCGAAAAACCAAAAAAAAAAAGAAAGAAAAAAAATTTAAAATGTGACTTGGCTCTCACGTAGTCAAGGTTGGGAACTCGGGTCTTCAAGGGGTTGACAGGTGATGTAACTGAGTGAGCCAGGTAATGAAGACTTGGAAAACTGGAACCTCTTTGCCCAATATCAAGACTCTGACTTGATTTAAAGTAACCAGTGCCCCCTCTGCTTCATCTAACTGCTGTCACATAGAATGTGGCTTCATTTTGCTAGAGCTTTGGATTTGTTGCCTGAAGTCCAAACTGTCTGTGAAGTCTCTTTATCGTAAGCAAGTGACAAACAATGACCAACCCTGCGTCAAGTCTTCAGAGCCATTCCACTCCCTTCACTTCTGTGTCCAAATGTCACTTTCGTCAGTAAGGATTTTCCAGAATTCTATTTCAATCTGCACCCTCCATTCGGCTCTGGAAGGTCTTTATCCTCCTCCACTTTCTCTTTCTCTGCAGTACCTGTTGGAGACCCAGTACCAAGGCCAGCACCTTTCACCTGCCTGTTCCTTGTTTGGATGTCTAGCAGCAAGAACGCTCGCTACATTTGGAGGACAGAGAGAGTTCGAGAAAATAATTGATTGAACAAACGAATGACGCCATGCAGGCCCAGTGCTGTGCGGTAAAACCCTGTCTCAAAAACAAAAACAAAACAAAACTACGAAAACAAGCAAAAGCGCTTCTACGGCATTGGAAATGAGCATCTCATGTGTGTCTGAAGCCACTCCCTTTCCTCTCTCAGCCATGGTTGTGGTGATGTAGTTGCCATGGCAATCTCTGTTATGATCCTGAGGGTGGGATCAGAGAGCCAGGGAAAGGGATCAGGAAGTTTAAACGTTAATATCACTATTATTTTAAAATGTGTGGCTCCAATGGTATTCCAATAAGTTTATCAAATGCATGAATGATATTGACTAGAAATGATACAGTATTCCTCTATTTGAATTTAACCCTTCTGTAGATTAGAAGGCTATGTTTATGCTTTCTTCTCCATTTTTAAATAGGAAAATGTAAACTGAGGTAAACTCATATGAAAAACTATCACTAGAGAAAGACAGATGGAACAGACAGAACGGAAACTATGTATTTATGGAAGAACCACTAAAGTATGGGTAAATAAAAAAAGAGCAAATGAGGAGTAGGTATTATAATTCATTTTCAAATTGAAATAATAATAAAACTTTAAATGAGCAGTAAGAACTAGAAATAATAACGAAGTTTTCAGCACTGTGCCAAATGCCAGGCAACATTTATCATATATAATTGGCCACCTGTTTCTATAGGTATCATGTTGTGTGTGTATTTTTAACAAGCCAGATGGAAAATACTTGAAAAATATATTGAAATCTCTGTAGAATATGACCAGATTTTTGTCTTACAATTATTCCCAAAACAATACAGTACCAGCAACTATTTATATATCATTGCTACTGTATTCTATGTAATCCAGAGGGGCTTGGAGCTTACAACCTGCAGAAGTTATCTGCAAACACTACAGCAGTTGAGCATCTGTGGACGTTGATACCCATGGGAGGCCCAGGAACCAACTCTGAGATAATTAGTGCTTAATTTTCTGGAAGAAAGTTCCATTCTGTATCACATCCACTGAAGTGAGAGTGTGTGTCATACGCAGAATGGCTGTAGTGGCAAATGTTTTAGGCTATGACCTGGAAACTCTGGCTGAGTCTCTGAGATCCGCTAGCTATCCATACCGAAGGAGGCAATGAGGCGGATCAGAACGCAACTTGCAAAGGGACTGTTGGAGAACTGCAGAGGGAGCGACATCCAAGGAAACTTCTGAAGAACTCAGCGGTCCCATGGGAGGATCAGCGCTTTCAACAACTGCCATGCTGGGGAGTGCAAAACCCTTCAGAAAGACAGCAGCAGAGGAAGAACTTTCTGTGCTCCTTCCCCCAAATCCCTCTAACCCCAGGAGCCTGGGAATCTAGCTGAAGGGGACAAGAGAGGTGCTGGCAGATGAAGCAAAGGCCACCCCTGCTCCCCTGTTTGAAGCTTGCCCTTGGTAGGAAGAGGAAAACGATTTAACTCAAAAGGAAGTCTTGCACAGTGCATGGGACTGGGCACTGTAATATTAGAGTAAGCCTTGTGATGGGAAGCGCTCTGGGGTCCTCCTGCCTCCACTTTCCTGGAGATTACAGGAATGTGCCACCATTCCTGGTTTAGGCAGTCCTGATATCGGATTCCTGAGCCCTGTGCATGCTGGGAAAAAACATTCTACCAACCGAACTATCCCCAACCCACACCAATGGTTTTCATCAGCGCATAGTAATTATAGAAAGAGGAGAATGTCCTTATAACATTTCCATTCACGAACATAATGTACTTGGATCGCATTCACCTCTGCCGTTTCCAGCTCCTATTCGCCCCCTTTCCCTGCCCACACCCCTAACAGCCTCCCTTCTGGGAGACTTTAGGAAACAGGTTTTAAAGAAATAGTGGGCCATTTTCAAGCTTAGTTTCTTTCCTCCTTCCCTTTTTTTTTTTTTATGAGACAGTATTTTGGTTTAGGTTTTGTTTTTTTTGTTTGTTTGCTTGTCTTGTTTTGTTTTGAAGCGTGGCCTGTTCTGGAACTCACCGTGTAGATCAGGCTAGCCTTGAACTCACAGAAATATATTGCCTCTGCCTCTCAAGTACTGGGATTAAAGGTATGTGCCACCTCGCCCAGATTCAATTTTCTTTTTTAACTCTTTCCTACAAGTGTGCTTTGTCGTGCGTGTTGATTGTCCAGCACTGAAACTGACCCACGAGTATGTTAAAGTCAGCCCCTGTAATTATGTTTACATTTTCTAGCTAATTTTTCAAATAAGATTAAAAAGAAAAAAATGACCACAGGGTGCATTTGGAAAATGAGAATCCGTTCCTTTCAACCCGGTTGTGTGAAATGGGCTACTGAAACACAAATTGCAATAAGGACGATTATAAGTAATAAACACATCGCGGAATAAGTGAGGAGGTGGAAGAAGCCATATCTGTGTGCTTCTCACTTCTGTCGCCTTACAGAAAGTAGCCATGGAACCAATAATATGACTCAGCGGGGGAAGGTGCTTCTCATGTAAATCTGACCATCTGAATTCGAGCCTCAAGGCTCACCACGGAAGGAAAGCCTACCGAAAGCTGTTCCGACTACATGCACCCTGTAAGGCATGCACACCGGCCATGGGCACGCACATGCGCCACTAATAATAAACAAAACGAAAGTATAGAGGCATTAATGCAACTTTTAGGGTTGTTGGGACAGTTCAAAGAAATCGTAATGCAACTTAGATGAAAGACAAGATTCAACAGATCAAAGATATTATCATTAAAATAGAGGGGCTGGAGAGATGGCTCAGAGGTTAAGAGCATTGCCTGCTCTTCCAAAGGTCCTGAGTTCAATTCCCAGCAACCACATGGTGGCTCACAACCGTCTGTAATGGGGTCTGGTGCCCTCTTCTGGCCTGCAGGCATACACACAGACAGAATATTGTATACATAATAAATAAATAAATAAATATAAAAGAAAAAATAAATAAAATATATGAGCATAGATGTGAGAAATCTCACTTTATTGGAAAACATCACTTATATCATTATATCCCTTGTGTCTGTTATCAATATTGTGTAATGACAGGATTTTGAATATTCTTTTCCAATGTATTTATTTTAATTTGGTGTGCGTGGTGTGCATCGGTGTTTTGCCTCCATGCATGTCTGTGTGAGGGCATCAGATCCCCTGGCACTGGAGTTACAGACAGTTGAGAGCTACCATGTGGGTGCTGGGAATTGAACCTGGGACCTCTAGTGCTTTTAACCACTGAGCCATCTCTCCAGTTCAAAACATACTCTTTTTTTGAGACAGGATTTCTCTGTGTAACTTTGGCTATCCTGGAATTCACTCTGTAGGCCAGGCTGGCCTGGAGCTCAAGAGATCCACCTGCCTCCGTCTCCTGAGCACTGGGATCAAAGGCTTGCACTCAGCTACTTTTGAATATTCTTATGCAAAATGTATATTTTTTAAAAAATACATTTTTGCCAGCTGGACTGTGACTGAAAAAGCATGGGATAAAACCGGACTCTCTGATCATGGCGAACAATGAGGACTGATGAGAAGCCAAGGTCAATGGCAAGGGGTTTTGATCCTACTTCATGTTCCGGCTTGGTGGGAGCCTAGCCAGTTTGGATGTTCACCTTCCTAGACATGGACGGAGGGGGGAGGACCTTGGACTTTCCACAGGGCAGGGAACCCTGACTGCT
>NW_026067946.1:8361373-8370996 GCF_014885135.2 Alexandromys fortis
TATATATTTCCTTGTGTTGATGGCTATGTGTGCCTGGTTGTGTTGATTGTATGTGACTGGCTGTGTGGAAGGCTACGTCTGTGAAAGCCCACTAGGCTTCCACTTGTGTGCTTCAGGGTGTAGTGTTGCCGTAATAATAAAAGAAGTCCGTGGTTGCCATTAGCTTGTGAAATTAATTTTACACTATTAAACTGGAAAGATACTATGCAAAGCTCTATCCCTTGTTGTCTCAAGCTACGCTCAGCGAGGTTTCTTTTTTTAACCTATTTTGTGACACGGTTTCTTTTATGATCCCATTAAATCAATGAATACAGGATTTTTTTAAAAGATCTGTTTAATTTGTGTGTGTGTGTGTGTGTGTGTGTGTGTGTAGTAGCATGAGTTTTGTGAAACACATACAAGGAGGAGTCCATGGAAACCAGAGAAGAGTATAGGATCTCCTGGATCAAGAATTCCAGCTGGTCGAGAGCTACCTGATGAGGGTCCTGGAAACTGAACCTGGGTCCTCCACAAGCGCAGGAAGTCCTCTTATCCACCAAGCCATATTTCTGGCCCCTAGACTCTCTGGTTTTCAGTGATGACAAAGCCACAGATGAGGGCTGATGCTGTGATTTTCCTCTGTAGCTAGATGAAAGGAGATGCTAAATTTCAGTCAGAGATGAGAGAAAACAGCAGTGTACTGGCTGTTTTGTGCATCTGACAGCAGCTCTCCTCCACACTGCCTCTCCCGTTTCCATCTCCTCTGGTGTTTGATCCCCCAGCCCTGCCCCTAGTTTGGGCCCAGGTAAGCCTCAGGACACTCTCTGCTTTAGTGTTGCCTCGCTCTCCTCCTCAAACCCACAGAGACGGCAAGTAGTCTGAGTGAGTGCAGGGCAGATAAATCCCACAGTAGAGAAGGTGGGTAACACAAAGCCCGAGCCCTCCCATCGGGGCGTTCGAATATAACATTTGCTTCTCAAAAACTTACGATAATGTTCTAACCAAGTAAAGATTAGCTCAGAGCTGGTCGGAGTGTAGCCAGTGTTTAATCAGCTGTCAGTTCTCCCCTGTCCCCTATCTGAGATCTCCTGTGTGGAGAAAGTCCTTGCTGATCTCTGATTCAAAACACAGCTGGGTCTAAGGTTGGCACTTCCTGCTTCCTCCAGCTGGAAGCCATCTGGCTTCTGTCTGTGTTCCCTGAGATCTTGGTTCAAGACTGTTTAGATTTTTGGCTCAGGCTACGTTTGACATGGCACTGCTGAGATCCAGACTTCCCTCTCCCTGACTGTCAAGCTCCCCAGGACAGGGAGGGCATTTACCATGCTCCTCTCTGCATCCTCCTTAGCACCCTTGCTTGGCGGTCCCCAGAACTGGGGGCTCGGAAGACTCAGGGTATCCCTACTGGGCTGACCTCTGCCTCCCACCACTCTCTCTCTATCTTACACTATCCTTTCTACTACTGACGAGCTCTAATCTGTTTGTCTGCCACTGGAAATAAAGCGCCAGTATCATTTTCCCTTCACCGGGGGCCTCATAAGATAACCATAAACCTTCCAGAAAGATGGTTGATTTTATGTCAAGTTTTCAAGGAATGGCATTCACTCCTTGGCTCATTTATTCATATCGTCATTCAAAGATTAGGTGAGAGTTTACTGTACAAAACAGATCAGATTAGAAGTGGGTATACACAAACCATGATATATGTTGGTTGCTTAGGAATAAGGAGAGCAATGTCTCTATGAAAGTTGTGGTCCATCTTGTGAAAAATGGAGCTGTTCAAGTAGGGTGGGTACTTCTCTTTGGCTAGGAAGTTACATCTAATAGCACACAAAACAATAAGATCTTGCTGTATACACAGCAATGTGACCTTGAGCAAATTCCTAAAGATCTCTGAGTCTGCCTTGCCATCTGTAAAACATGTATGACAATGCCATCTACCTCCTAGTTGTTTAATAATTATGGAGCTCAGTACACACCATGGTTTGAAAACGGTCCAGTGTAAAGGTGTCTTCTTGGGGTGATGGTCCTGAGAAAGGCCTTGAAGTCAGAAGAGGCAGAACATCCTGGAAGAACTCTAGGGCATTGGAGCCCGTCTCTGGATTCACTGGCTTGTGATGTGAATGCATCAACACACATCCTTCTTAGGATAAGCTACCATTACCAGAGCCCCAAACCCAGAGAGGGCATCAGATCTGACAAAACCCCCAGAAACAAGAGCCAAAATAAGCCTTTTGTTTTACTTCAAAAATAACCTGTCTGGTGTTGCACTGCTGTAATTAATTAACTAATTAATACAAAGCCTATGCAGTCTATAGCACGGAGTCTTGTAAACTGTGAGAAATGCTCAGTGATATTAAAGCTCAGCTGAAACAAAGCATCTCTCAAATAGCTACTTCTTAGGAAACACTTGCTTCGTGCGAGGCACTAGATTAGGTCTTGAGTACATAAAAATAAATAAAACATTAACCTTTCTTCAAGATGCTCATGAAATAATGTTGTTTTTCAATCTGTGGAATGGAGGTCCTGGGGAGACCTTTTCAAAAGATCCATCTGTTAGTCAGACTAAAGAATTAGTCTGTCTCAAACAGGCAGGCTTTATTTTTAAAGCATATATAGTTACTTTGAGGCTTATAAATGTTAAAATCAGCTAAGAGAACTGTATTCCATATTTTTTTCTTACCCGTAATCTCAAACAATACTAAAGGACCATGTATGATCATGTACCAATTATTGTCTGCAGGATATTAAAATCGCTTATTATGATGAAATTGGTGGGTATAGTGGTTGAGTGGACCATAGCTTCTCACTTCTGCTTAGGTGTGAGGGAACCTTTGCTCCTGAAGACATTAGGGTATCAAGATACAGCAGGGTAGAGAATTACACTGAAGGGAATATTGATCTAAGAACTTCTAGGTAAATTTCAGGCTACTATAGACTATTGAGTAAATAAAGCCATACAGTGTAAAACCATAATTAAGAGTAGACTACTGTGTTCACACACCACTCAGTGCTCAGCCTGTACTATCCCCTTCCCCCATAGCTCAAGTATTTTCTTCCTTTCTTTTTTTAATTTAACTTTATTTTACATTTTTATTTGCATGAGTATTGTGCCTGCATGTATGTTAAGTTCACCATGTGTGCACTGCCACAGCAACCAGAAGAGGGCATCAGATTCCCCTGAAACTGGAGTTATAGACTGTTGTGAGTCACCATATGGGTGCTGGGAACAGAATCCAGGTCCTCTGCAAGAGCAGCAAGTGTTTGAAACCACCGATCCATCTCTCTTAGCTTCTCTGGTATTCTCTCTCTGTCTCTCTGTCTCTGTCTCTGTCTCTCTGTCTCTCTGTCTCTCTCTCTATCTCTGTCTCTCTCTCTGTCTCTCTCTCTCTATCTCTCTCTCACACACACACACACACACACACACACACACACACACACACACACACAAGTTTCTCTGTGTAACAGCCCTAGCTGCCCTGGAACTCACTCTGTAAACAAGGCTGAACTGGAACTCACAGAGATCGGCCTGCCTATGCCTCCCAGGGATTAAAGTGTGCGCCACCACCACCCTGTATATTTTCTCTAAAGAGTTCCCTTTATTAACTCACAAAGCAGCTGTGGGCTGATGAGCAATGATGCTTTCTAGTAGTTAAAGATACTTTGCTGTCAGACATAATGGCAGGTGAATCCCGGCTTTGAAAATAACTAGATGGGAGAGCTCAAATCACACAGAGAGATGAAAGTATCTTCGTTACAATGTATCCCCATTGGTTTGCTTGAAGAACTAGATGAAATGGCATGGAAGCTCCCTTGAGTCATCTGATGCTTGTCAGGGCAGTGTTTGTCATATGCCACCGAGTTCGCAGTGTTCGCTTAATGCTGTCTTTATCCCATTGAATTTTTAATTTAAAAAGCAAATAGAATATCATTTCCCCCGGTGATACAGTTTGAGAAGTGACTGAAATAAGATGAGTCGTAATCAGATACAAGTGTTCTAAGCCGATTAGGACAGACTGCCACAGAAAGACCAAGTGAGGCACAGGAGAAGCCAGCCAACTGCAAGCCACAGCAGGAGAGGCCAATCTGGCTTCAAGGACTCTAAGAGAAGAAAACCTTCCTGCTGTTAAGCCACCCAACCTGTGGTACCCTGTTACAGCACTCCCGGAGAGTTAACGTAGAGCCACTGTTCCCTAAATGAATAAACGGCCAAGAAGGGCGGAGCATTGATGCCATCTACGATGCCACTCAAAGTCACTCACAGCTTAGTGTGCTTGAGAAAGCCAGGGTTGTTTGGAATCTCAACTGCTTCCCAGATGGGGAAGAGGGGAAGCCTCGTGTCTTCTCCACAGCTGCAGGAATTCTGTCAGTGACTTAGTCTGCAATATTTGTGTCTGTGTGTGTGCATGAGCACATTCATATGTATGTATATATTCAAGTATGTACTTAAAATATTTATAATCCACATACATTGACCAGATAAGGCAGTGTTAGGGATCCTGAGTGCCTCTTAGCTTCCCACTTAGGAGCAAGCAATGATTCAAACAATTTGTGGGAGCAGAACAAGTGTTTGAGGGGCTTTCTAGCTAACTCTGTCAGAAGTAATAGGTAAGAACTGGAGACAGCAGTGGGACCCACAGCTAGCTAGGAGCCAGACAGACACAGAGCAAAGGAACAAGACAAAGTCTCCAGATGCCCAATCAATCAGTCTGCAGAACTGCCAGTCAGCAGAGAACACAGTGATGCAAATGGAATGTTCTAGAAGCCTCTAGAAACCCCTAGTGCAAGCAGCAGCTCAGCTGTGGACAGAAAGGCCACAGTGATCATTCCCCGAGATTTGGGGTTTGGCTGTTTGTGGTCACTGTTTCTTTTTCGAGCAAGTCCCTTCATCTTAGGGATTGCTCTGGCTGTAACCCTCTTAGTTACATATTATGTTCGGATGTGTAAATTTTGGTGAAACCTCAGCCTATAAATAGGCCTTTTTTTCTTTCTGTGCACTAGAAGTTTGGAAAGCCTACTGAGAAGAAGACCAGAGTCTATCTCTACATCCTGGTTTCTGCTGTCCTCCTGCACCTGGAGGACTGTGACAGGAAAGCCCCGTAGTCTCTTTCCCAGTCAGGTGCTTCTCATAATGACGCAGTTGATAGGCAGCGAAGCCAGTCAAGCATCCCCTGTGCGTCACACAAGCTTGCACATGGGTGCACCAACAACCAGTATTTGAAATGCCCGACTTACCTGCCATGTAGCTATTTATATCCACGCACTGTCTTGTTTCTATTCATTTTAAATCAATGACAAACTCACCCTCAGAGTCAACTGTGCTCAAGCCCTTATGGCCTTGCTCCTACCTGGTTCTGTCCCATGGCCTCAGGTCCTAGATCCATGGGAGGAGCAGTCAGATACAAAGGGGCTCCATGCAACATCTACCTCTGGTGTCTATTTGGCTCTGTAAATACTTTTTAATTCTGATTTAATTTTATGTGTATAGGTGCTTTGTCTCCATCTGTATTTGTGCAGCACTTTTGTGCCTGGAGTCTGCAGAGGCCAAAAGAGCATGTCAAATCCCCCTGGCACTGGAGAGACAGACAGTTGTGAGCCACTTTGTAGGTTCTGGGAATAGAACCTGGGTCCTCTGGAAGGAAGCAAGTGCTCTTGACAGCTGAGTCATCGCTCCATCCCCTTTGCTTGGCCCTTAGAAGCAACTTCAATATTGACATTTCGTTTCTCCTTGTGATCTGTCTTCTCATCTGTTTCCTGTGCCCAGTGGCCTCCAGGAGACCGAGACTCTAAGAAGATTTTATCTAAATTATATTATTGTATAAATTATAAAGTACTATAAGAAAGAAAAGCACACCCACTCTCGTAAGCACCCCACCGCTCCTCCAATATGTCCCTCTGAAGAGCACAGTCTCATGGAACTGCTCTTTGCTGGGTACCACGCTCTCCCAGGAAGGGACCGCATCTCTGTCTGCTAGCAAAGGGGCTCCGGAGGCAGTCCTTTTCCTTTTCCTTCCTTCTTGTCTTCTGACAAATATGTTTTCTTTTCCTTTTCTTTGTTGTTGTTGCTGTTGTTTTAACAACAGAGGCTCACTACATATCCCAGGTTGGTTGGGAACTTACTATGTAGATCAGGCTGGCCTCAAACTCACAGATTTTCCTACCCCTGACTCTTCTCCACCCCACAACCCCAGTGCTAGAATTAGAGGAAGTTAGATTAAGGGTTAGGAAGTAGACATTCGAGAGCCACGCGGAGGATGGAAAAGCACATTCTAGGTAGGTGAAGGCTAAAGCTGGGGGTCACAAAAGACTGGATCCAATAGCAGCCTCTGTCTGCTTGGTGTTGCAGGAGTCAATTGGTACACTGGAGAACGGATAACACACTCTACCCATTGCATGACATTTACAGGGCTGTGCCAGCTACTGCAATAAAAGTAAACTGTGTGCAGTCACCATAGCCGGAAGCAGCCAATGTACACATGGTAGCAGAGAACCTAATAATAATAGTATGGCTTCAGTAAGACAGGAACTCATTGAGAAGTTAGCTGCAGCTTCTTTCAGGAGGCCAGTGCGAGCTCTAATGGGGCAAATGATCCCTGTCCCCCCGGAACACTGTTCCTTCTTACAGATGGAACAGGACACAGCAAAGATTTCTGCGAGCGAAAAAGAAGTGGGGCGGTTGTTTAAAATTAATTTCTTGGACATCAGCCTAGGCCTTCAAACAAAGATGCCATTCAGAATTAAAGCCTGGGAGTTTCTTGTCCGGGATAAAGGTAATGTGAGCTTGGGGCTTGGGGTTGTGTTGTGGTATGATGGATGCTGGTGTGTTTCAGTCCGTGGCTGAACTCATAATTCCTTCTTTTCACCTCTGCCCTTAGAACGACATCAGGGAATAACCTAAACACTCGCTGTGCGTGTGCTAATACTAAACCACTGAGTGCTGGTTAATAAAACCAGGGAAGGAACGGCTAACTGTCCGAAGGGGCAGCAGTACTCATGACACAGTGGCTCATGTGGGTACTCATATAGAGGGGATGTTTGGATCACTGCTAAAATAATGTCGTACCAATAGAATTTCTATTAAGAAATGAGAAACTGCTCAAACCCTGTGACTGTAGCAATGACTAGTTTCTCCCCCAAGCCCTCTTTCTAGCTCATGAATACATCTTACTTTTTGCTTTTCTGGTTTGAAAGGATACAAAAGAATTCTCTCCTGTGCTTTCACTGAGCTCCTCTGTGGAGCTTTACCAGCGAATGTTTCTCAAGCGGCTGCAGCTGTGTCCAGTTCTACCCCAGGGTGTCTTAATTTCCATCACTGATACCATCCTCCAAGCTTGAGACCTTAATATATCAGCTAGTGATGCATAAACCTACATCAAGTTTACTGTTTTATCCATTTCTTGGGAGGCATCATCATGATAGGTAGATAGGCTTGGTGGAAGCTAAGCCTTGGTATTTACTATCCTGAATACGTTGTTTGTTGAGAAAGGTTTCTGTCCCGCCTGGTCCCATAGCTGTTCAGTCACAGAGAAACACACAGAGGTCTACATTAATCATAAACTGGTTGGCCTATAAGCTCAGGCTTCTTATTAATTAATTCTATCATCTTATATTAGCCCATTATTCTTGCCTGTGTTAGCCGTGTGGCTTGATACCTTTCATCAGTGAGGCAATCTCGTCTTGCTTCCTCTCTGCCTGGCTGACGACTGCAGTCTGAGCCTTTCCTCTTCCCAGAATTCCCCTGTTCTCATTGCCCTGCCTATACTTCCTGCCTGGCTACTGGCCAATCAATGTTTTATTAAAACAAAAGTGACAGGGTATAGACCATGGTCCCACAGCAATTGTTTGAATGCCCCTGAGTTTTAAGCCTTAAAAGAACAATCTCTCTTCCCTCTAAAATAATAGAAATACTTAATTGAGTGTGATTGCTTCGTGTTGGTTTGTGTGAAGATGATATTCTGTGTGTAGTAAAGTGATCCATAATTATCAACTATTTATATCATAGTTTGATTGGAAGGCAGGTAGAGAGTGGAAGAAGAATTGCTGTTTAGAAGTGTATGAACAAGAGAGGGGCAGAATTTTACAAAAGGGATACAGACTGATTTCTTTGAATCATCATCTCTCAAAGACTTGATATTGGCTGCGGACAACTTATGCTAATGACTTCTACAAAAACATCATATCTGTTCCCCATTCAATTTCTGGTATTCAGTGTTTTTAGGATACTTTTATAGAAGGCAGGACAGTGGTTCCCCAATGATACAAATGCCCAGGTCTGCACGTGTGACTATCTACCAACTATGGAAAAGGGGGACTTCACAAACATGACTAAGATTCTGAACCTTGATATGATGCATTTTCCCTGGATTATCTGGAGAATCCTAATTTACCCAAATGAGCCTTTAACAATGGTAGAAGAAATAGTCAGGCAAGAGGTAGAGCAAGATAAGAAAGGAGAAATTCAGTACTCTAGAAGAACTCACACTGTCCATGAAGGCAGAGGAAAGTGGCCATCAGCCAAAAAAAATGCCAGCAGGCAGCTTCTGTGGCCTGCAAAAGGCCCTCAGCTCATAACTGACAGGGAATGGGAACCTCGGCCTGACAACTGCATGGAACTGGACCTGCCAACAACCCATATGAGCAAGGAAATGCATTGTTCCCAGAACATACAATCCGCAGAAGTAAGACAAAAAAAAAAAAAAAAAACATTGATTTCACTCATTCACCTTTCAAAGATTCATGAAGCAACTATCATGAGAAGGTCCTGAGCCACGGGCATGAGTGAGACCCTGTTTGAGTTCTCAGAATATTTATAGGGAGATAATGGGAGACACGGGAAAAGGGTTCAGACTCTCAAAACAACATGTTCCGATTTAATTTTCTGAACTATCCAAACTCTCCTCTTGCCTACTATTTCAAAACAGCCACAGCGGAGGTGTGCAATGTTTGCCAACTCATTGGCATGGATCTAGCACAAGCCAAATAGAGAAAGACACTGTTTTCCCATCCTTGGTCTGACTCCCTTCCTGTGGGGCTTTAGCCATTTCAGAAACACCCTCATCAGACTGCTGCTCCCCAGGGACACAGTGACATCATTTCTGCTCAGAGGTGTGCCTCAGAATCATCTGGAAGGCTTATTAAAACACAGGTTCCTGGACCAATATCAGAGGACCTGACTTAGTAGATGTGGGTGGAGTCTGAGAAGTATTTCTTACAAGATCCCAAAGAACGCCTCCAATCCACAGACTGCACTCTGAATGTGTTTGACAGATTGTTCCTAGGTTGATTGATGGAGCATGATGGTTAGAAGGAGGCGGATCTCAGAAAACATGTCACATGCTTAATCATTGGAGATGTACTTTTGGATGTCTGAGCCCCAGCTGTCCTATAGACTCAGGTCCTTTCTGTATTTAAAAAGAAAATATTTGTTTACGTTTTTGAAAAGTACGTGTTTGTGTGTGTGTCTTCATGAGGCCTGTGTACCAAGTGTATGCAGGAGCCCGTGAAGGCCTGGAGAGGTCATCAGATCCCCTGGAACTAGAGTTACAAACTGTAGTGACAAACTGTGGTGTGGGTGTGGAATTCTTTTTTTTTCAGGGTGAGGTTGAAGTTTATTCAGGGGGTTATGGAGGAGGAAGGGTGAAGGGGGG
>NW_026067946.1:8371280-8454069 GCF_014885135.2 Alexandromys fortis
GGGTGTGGAATTCTTAACCGCCTCTCCAGCCATCACCACCCAAGTTCTTCCCCACTACCTCCCTTACTCTGCTCAACAACCTGGAATGCCCTGCAGCTTGCTACAAACTCATACCACTGAGAAAGACAAGATATATGAGGTCTGGAGAGATGGATCAGTAACTAAGAGCATTGGTTGCTCTTCCAGAGGACCTGAGTTTGATTTTTGACACCCAGAGCATGGCTCACAACCATCTGTAACTCAAGTTCCAGGGAAAACAGCACCCTTTTTTGGCCTCCCGAGCACTAGGCAGAGTCAGGGTGCAAAGGCATACATGTAGGCAAGACACTCATACACATCAAAGGGAGAGAGAGAGAGAAGGAAGGAAGGAAGGAAGGAAGGAAGGAAGGAAGGAAGGAAGGAAGGAAGGAAGGAAGGAAAGAAGGAAAGGAGAGAGGGAAAAAAATGAGAGCATACGCAGCATTTCCTTTAGGCCCTAAGCACAGACAGAGTGTCCTGATGTCTTTGTCACAGTAAACAGCGTCCTCATGGTAAAAAGCACATTTTCAAAGCCCTGAAATCCCCCCTTATGCAACTTGGCAAGAGCACAGAGCTTGTGTCCGACTGAGGGACAAGCAAGGGGATTACACAATGTGCTCTAGAGACACCGAAAACTTCAGGAGGCATTTCAGCCTCTCCCCACCCCCAGCCTCTGTGACTGTCCCTTCACCAAATCCTGTTGTCCTTTGTTTCCCAGTTGCCATCCTGTGTATTGTATTCAAACCGAGATGACACATATCGGTACACCTTTGCTAAATACAGCATAATAAAACTGGACAGGGTGCGTGGAAAAATTATGAAATAATCACTTTTAGAAAAGCGTGCACATTCTCCTTAGCTCTTCCCACTGTGATGAAACTCTTGAGTCCAAAATCTTCGGAGAAGGGAGATTTTCTCAGACTCTCGTCTCTGAAGCTTCAGGTTGCAGTTATTAGTCTGTCTTCTCTGGGTCTGTGAAAGGCTGAACCTCATGATGAAGAGTATGTGGTACAGCCAAAGTGCTCACCACATGGCTGTGGGAATTAGAGAGAAACAGGAAGGAGCCAGGGTACCAACATCCTTCTGAGACCCAACTACCTATTGGGCCCCACCCACCTCCTAAAGTTTCCACTCCTTCCCAAGAGTACCCTTGTCTGACCACCAGGCCTGTAACATGCAGGATTCTGGGTAACATTCAGGGTCTCAATCACAGCCACATCTAATAACATTGGTTGATAGTTTTAAAAGCAACTCAGGAATTAGTATCATCAACTTCAACGTATCATTAGTATAGTAAAGTGGAGAGACTATCAGAGGTATAAACCACACTGCTGGCAATATAATTCCATGCCAGTTAGTGCAATGCCACGTGCAGAGAGGCACTAAGCAAATGTCACCAATTGAGTTACTATCATATTAACTTTTGAAAAGACCTCACAGTCTTTAGTTCAGTGGGATCTAAAGGAAATGCCTGCTGAGGGTATTAATAGATGTTACTAAGTTGGAAAGAAGCCAGTGCTCATATGCCCATTATAGATGAAACAGAGCCATAACCAGTTCCATTCCTTCGTTAGTTAACTCCTGTTCTGCCCATCTTTTCATTTAGTTATTTGTGTATCGAGGAGTTCATGCACCCATAAAATATGTTTTGAGCAAATTTATTCATTTCCTCTCCTCCAGCTCCTCCCTTATGCCCCATAACACTTTTCTCTCCCAGTTTATGTCTTTGTTCTCTCTCTCTCTCTCTCAACTTCCTGAATGTGTCCTCTCCTCTCTCTCAACACTGACTGGGTCCGCTTATTGTTTCCTGTATGTGCATGTGTGTAGGACCATATACTGGAGCATGGATAGCCTTGCAAGGACCACATCCCTGAGGAAAACTCCATCTCTCTCCCTGCTCCATGCTGGGATTTTGTTAGGCTTGACCTTGCTCGGGTCTTGTGCACATAGTAGCAGCCACTGTGAGTCGTGCTGTGTCCAGCAAATACTGTTTCACTGCAGAAGTTCTGACTCTTGGTCTTCCCACCCCCTGTTCTATAATGGTCTGTGAGAAAGGGGCAAGATAATCTCCATGTAAGAGACTTCATCTGTGACGTTGGTCACTACTGAACTCAGATCTGCGGAAGCGCTGAGACTCTGTGAAGGTTGACAGGCTTCAGGCTGAGGAAATAACAATGTGCCTCCAATTTGGTGAAGCGAGGTGTTTGAGCCTGCTCTCCTGTGAACTCAACTAGGCATCATCAGGTCTTTGCTGAAGAATAATGTGAGCATTTCCCCAGAATTTCTCATCTGTGGTTTGTAGCAGGGATCTTAGGTAAGTGTTAGGGCAAAATAGAAGTCTTCCACCCAGACAAAACTGAATGGTCCCAGTTTTCATGTCAGCCAGAACCTTCAGTATGAAAAAGAAGGAAATCTTGATTGCTGTGATTAATAAGTATCTGAAAATAAGAGCAGAAATAGGTTGTTAACACTTAGTATAAATGTAATTAACTTGAAACGCAACTATGTCACTATAGTGGTATGTTATTTGTGTTTTAATAAATAAAACTTGCCTCAAGATCAGAAGGCAAAGCAGCCACACTAGTCAGTCATACAGGCCAGGTGGTGGTGGCACAATCCTTTAATCCTAAATCTTGGGACACAGAGGCCAAGAGATCTTTGTGATTTCAAGGGCATCCTGGGCTACACAGACAGAATCTGTCTACAAATCCCTACCTGAAGAGCACTGTGAGTATGCAGCCCCAGTCCACCTGCGTTTGTGAAGTCATCACCAAACTATACCGGTCCTAAAGCAAGCATGAAATAGCAAAGAGTCATTTAGACGGCGTCATCATCATGAGGGACACATCTTTGCCATCACACTTTAAATCCTTGGTTCAGTATACTGTGATATAGAAGCTGTGGTGACCTGGATCTGAACTGTCTCCAGTGGCCATGGATACCAACCTACGGCAACGCTGGGAGAAGGGAGGTACTTTAGGAGGTGGGGCTGGTGGGAGGGACTTGGTGTCTGGAGATGTGTCCCGGAAGGGGGTGTCTTGTCTCTGCTCCTCCCTCGCTCTGCTTTCTGGCTGCTGTAAGGTGAGCAGCCTTGAGCCTCACGTACCCTGCTTTATTAAAGGTCCAGAATCAACAGAATAAATTCACACTATGGGCAGAAGCCTCTGAAACCGTGAAGCAGAAAAGCCTTTCTTCCTTTAACTTGATTTTCTTAGGGATTTTTGTCATGGCAATGGAGAGCTAACAAAACAGGGCTGGGATCAATTGATTTTGAAACTTTATTTTAATGGGAGTTTTTATCAGGAAAAAAGAGAGACTGGCTTAGTAAATACAACATAAACATTTTCAAAAAAAATATGTGCATTTAAAGCATTTAGTCTCTAGAAGTCCATCCTCTCCCCTTATGCAAAATATAGTAATTCTATTCCAGTAACCTCAATTCATTAGCATCAACTCTGAGAACTAAAGTCCCAACTTGCAGGTATCACCTAAGTAAGACTGGATGAGGCTCAACATAAGATGTCATGTGGAACAAATACCTCTCTAACTCAATGTGTGACTAAGTGAAACCATGCAAGTTACACACAGTAAGACAGCGATGGGTCTGACCCACCTTTCCTGTTACATGCAGTGAGAAAATGACAGGCCTGACCCACCTTGCCTGTTATATGCAGTAAAACAGTGGTGGGCATGATACACCTTGCCCCAGATTCTATTGCTACAAAGACTGTGTGGTGGTTTGAAAGAAAATGGCCCCCAAAGGAAGTGGCAATATTAGGAGGCTTGGCTTTGCTGGAGTACGTGTGGCCTTGTTCAAGGAAGTGTGTCACTATGGGGTGGACTTTGAGGTCTCCTGTCCTCAAGCTACTCTCAGTGTGGTACACATTTCACTTCCTGTGGCCTGAAGATCAAAATGTTGAGCCCTCCGCTCAACTTTCTCCAGCACCATGTCTATCTACATGCAACCATGTTTCCCTCCATGAAGATAATGGACTAAACCTCTGAACTCTAAGCCACCTCATTAACTGTTTTCCTCTATAAGAGCTGCTGTGGTCATGGCGTCTCTTCACAGCAATGGAAACCCTAAAACAGGCTGAGATGAAGGACTGCTGTGGGAGAATATTCTGCTTCTTCAGCCAATAACCTTTAAGATACCAGCCCACTTGGGCGTGGTCTCTTATAGTTTAGAAAGCAGCGGGAACCATGCACCTGCTCTCTTGCTTCTGAGTTTGGAGTCTTTAATGGGTGGGAATAGGGCATCATAAGGTCTCTCGTGGCTACTTCCTGCTGATTTTGTGGGCATTGGAGAGTTGAGATGCTTGACCGTGTACTGAAGTGGCTGATTACTTTTGTGTTTTTTCCAGGCTCTGTGGAACTGGCTGGCTGGCAGCACAGACCACACAAGATGCTGGAAAGGCAGAGAATTATGTCTGAAAAAAATTTTAGATCCCAGTGGTTAAGGGAGGAGAGGCCAACGATGAAAGATAGAGGGGTTTTGGGCGGGGTGGAGGAGGGAATTTCCCAGGGGTTCCTGAGACCAGGAATGATAAGGGAAGAATTAAATGATACTTATTCTTGGCAAGTCTGGTCTGTTTAGATAGGTCCAATTGGCTCCCTGGAGCTTATGAAGAAATGTTTGAAAAGAAATAAATTTTAGGCATATTAAAAGCTTATGATTATGATGGTATAGTGTTGGAATGGAAGACGGTGGGAGGAGGAGGAAAAGAAGAGGGAATAATTAGAAAGGGGAACTATTAGACCCCTTAATATTTTACCTGAAGAAAACCTTAAGGCCCTTGTTCTCCTTAGCATCATGGTTTTACCTTGACATCCAGGAGACACTGCTGCAGCCAGTGATAAACCTGTAATGTTAAACTCACTTTTGTGAGTTTTTGGAGTTTGGGGCTGTGAATGTCTCCAAACTCGTTATTGTTTCTTACCACCTGGGATTTTGGCAATCCTTGTACCTCTGGCTTTATGTTTAATGATGGTCCCTGTAATAACGGCTGAGTGGTCAACTCGAAATTTAAGTATGACACTGAAGATATAGAGAAGTTGGTAAAGCAGAGAGGAGGAAGAGGACGAGGGAGAGTGTGTGGAGTTTTGGGCACAGGAGACTTGAGTACGGTGATGAGACTTTCATTTTTCTGGAACTGGAGGAAAAAGTGGCTGATCCTGGTGCCCTCTGGGACTTAAGGGAGCAGGGCGCTGTTTGAGTTACCATATATGGGGGAGGATCTTGAGCTGGAAGAGTAGAAGGTTTAAGATGGGACAGGTGGAGCCAATGAGAGTCCCTCGAAGCTTGGCAGCTGTGGGAGTTACAAGAATTACTTTAAAGGGGCCCTGCCATTTAGGGGAAAGGGGTGAGGGGTGTTGATCTGGAGGAGAGAACAGCACCTGATCCCCTATTTTAATCAGTGGTGGGCATGAATTGGCACATGGTTGAGGTAATGAGTAGTTGGTAAAATCCCACAATAGTGAGCGAAGAGGGGGTAACAGAGGAGTAACCAGGTGATCAGGAAGGGGAGAGGTTTTAGGTGAGAGGCCAGGGATTAAAATCAGCCGCCCATACATGAGTTCAAAGTATATATATATCCACTATAGCTTGTCCTTGAGGATTATAAAATATTCCTATTTTATGAGAAATAGAGAAGTCAGAGCAAAATTTAGCAAAGCCAGTGCTGGCATAGGCTGGCCTGTTGTCAGTTTTTAGAGTTTTTGGAACTCCCAAGTAAGCAAAAGCCTGGAGACAGTGACTTTTAACATCCCATAATTTTTCTCCAGTATGGACTGAGGCAAAAATAAGATGAGAATATGTATCTACAGTTACATGAACATATTGCATATATCCAAAAGAAGGAACATGGGTAACATCCATTTGCCATAAATGATTAGGAGCAAGCCCAAGAGGACTAACTCACAAATGAGGAACAGCTAAAAGTTCTGTACACAGAGAGCATTTTTTTAAACAATATCAGTGGCTTGCTCTCAAGAAGAAGACCCATCAGTAAACACATTCTGTGCCTCTGCCAGAGGATGTAAAGAAATAACTTTAGGGAAGCATACTGGATGATTTTTGAAAAAGGTGACCAACTTATCAGAAAGGTAAGGATTATCAAACCTGCAGGGGTTAGTGCATTTAGAAAAGGCCCTATATTCAGCAAAATTTTGCAGCCAAGTTATTTATGCCTGGGTATATGGTGTAATAACTTTATCAGGTAGCATTCCACAGTGAAAACAAATCCTTAACCTAGCTCCAATTTGACTCCCCCTAAGGGCAGAAACAATTACTTGTCCCATCAAATGAGTGCCAAAAATGTCCCTGCAGATCCAGATATAGTCATTCAAACTCCACTTCTGTGGGTTCCAACACACCTCCTAGTCCTTTCTAAACAGTTCCACCTGCTAGGAAACAAACATTCAAAAGTATGAGCCCATGCAGGGCATTCTCAGTCAAACTAATGTTCACTATTCTAAACATTTGATTTATAACTTTCAAGTGTGTGAGTTTGCAGTTTCATAGGTAACTACTTTGGGGGTTAAAGTTTTGATGTTTGAATGCAGTGTTTCCTCAGCCTTACCACCATCTCTGATAGTCTTTCTTCTACTTGGTGGAATCTACTAGTGATGTTTTCCATGGTGTTTTTTTTTTTTTTTAACTGATTGATCCACCTGGTCATTTCCAGCATTTAGTTTAGTTTTCCTTGCTGAATCTCTTTCGTTTTGCTGGCTTCATCAGTTTTGCTGATTTTCTCATCTGGTTTTGCTGCCTTGTCTCTATGTTGCTGTATTCTTTGTCTGGGTCATGGATTGGTTTCTTCATTCATTTAGTTCCATTTATCCTCGATGAGGTCACTGATTTCCTGGACCCTCAGTTGATGTTTTACTCATGTCGATGCCTTTGGATTCTGAAACTCAGGGTTTGTGATCATTGGGATATCTCTTCCAGTTTTGGGAAAGGATCTTCTACATTTGGTGGGCTTCCCTCCCGGCAGTTCCATACTGCAAACCCACACGGCGGAAGGATAAAACTGACAGGTGTGTAGCTGGACTCATTCTCGCTGACTTCCTTCTGTTCTGGTGCTTTGCCCCTCAGTTTCTCTGTACTTTTCAGGTGTCCTAGCATCCCTTTCATGGATGTCCAAAGTTTCTATGATCTTTCTCTCTATTTCTATAGAATCTGCCATTTCTTACCCTTCACACTTCATCAGGTCACCCTGAGATGACTGCTGACCCATCATCTTACCCAAACCTATCTACAGGTAACTCCCAGGGAAATTTCAGTAACAAAATGATTTCTAAACATTTGTTTTCAAATGCTTTTCTTCAGTTATGGAGTTTTTCTTCCTTTGTGATTGTATTAGTCAGGGTTTGCTAGAGAAACAGAACTGGTAGAATGGTAGAAACACACACATAATACACACACACACACACACACACACACACATATATATATATATATATATATTAGACTGGCTTACAGGGTGTGTCTGACTATTCCAACAATGGCTGTATTCCAACAGGAGGCCCAAGAATCCAGTAGTGGTTCAGTCCACTGCTGGCTCTCTCAGCTGGTCTTCAGTATATGCCAGCATTCCAGAGCAGTAGGCTTTAATGCCAGTGAAGGAATGAACGTGCCAATGAGAGTGAGAGCAAGCAGACAAAGGGCAAGAGCGTCCTTCTTCCTTGTTCTTTCCGTAGGCTGCCAGCAGAAGGTGTGGCCCAGATTTAAGGTGGGTCTTCTCACTTTGAGTGATCCAATCAAGAAAAGCCCTCACAAGTATGCTCAGCAGCTTGGGTTTTAGTTCATTCCAGATGTAGTTCAGTTGAGAACCAAGAATGGCCATGGCAGAGGTTAAACCATTATCTACCTTGACGCAACAGACTGTGTGTTTGTCTTTGGGAAACATTTGCTGGTTGGTACAGCAAATGTGTCCTCACCAGTGAGGTCAGGAGCTTTGTGACCTTTGCTGTTTGGTCCTTTGTTTGTTTGTCATTACTCTTTCCAACCTCCTTGCTCTGGAGTAAGATGAAATTGAGCAGAAGAGCTTTTGAGTTCATTTCTTCTCTTTCCACATAGCCTTTGTAATTGGGTTCTGCGCTAGGTGGTAACACACAGGGCATAGTGAACACAGCGCAGCACTGATGCTAAGCTGTCCTGTGTCCTTCAGGTGTAGTCAAGGTTCTCCAGAGAAGCAAATCCGATAGGTGTTTGTGTGTGAGGGAGCACGGTGGGTGTTAACTGGCTTGTGAGGCTACGGGTTCTGCCAGCCCAAACTTTGCAGAGTAGGGCAAGATAGAACTTCCAGGAGGAGTTTGGATTACTGTGTTGAGTTTAAAAGCAGTCTAGAAAGAGAATTCAGCAATCACTGGAAGGAACCTTGGTTCTTTTGCTCTCTCTCTCTCTCTCTCTCTCTCTCTCTCTCTCTCTCTCTCTTAAAGCTTTAAGTTTATTAGATAGGGCATACATATGTTATGGGATAATTGGCCATCAAGCTCTTTCATTCCAGCAGGCTCCCAGGAGCAGCAGGGATACCCTCCACTGAGGTTTTGTCCTGGACTGTCCAAGGACTGCCTAGGAGACGAACCCAGGAACACCTGGGTTAGTAGTTTAATGACCCGAATCAGTGATTGGGAACATGGTTCTTTTCTGAGAACCTGTTCTTGGCCTGAGACCATACCGACGAGCTAGACAGATGAGATCTTGCAAAACTTATGTTCTGGTAGGTGAGAGTTTCAAAGTCTACAGATCAAACTCAGCTATGTGACCCAGAAGAGCAAGAGACCTATGAGGAAAGAGAGGGCCTTAGAGCTGGGTCTTTAGAGCCCACACATTATTGGCAAATTCTGAAAGTTGTTGAAAGTACAATTTAATGAATCCTGTTGAACTACTTTCTAAAAATATAATAACAAAAAATTCTTTTTGCGCAATCAACTCATAGACTACTTCTTATGGCTTTCTATTCTATTCTGAGACAGTGCCATGTTGTCTTGATTCCTCCATAGTTTATAAGTATTTTATTTCTCTTTTAGCTCAGTTTTTTTTAATGAGTGAGTGTGCGTGTATGCGCATATTTGTGTGTGTACCATATGTGTTTCTAGTGCCAAAGTAAGCCAAAAGAGACTATTAGGCCCTCTGAAACTGGATACAGACAGTATTGAATTGGCATATGGGTTCTGGGAAGCAAAGTGGGCCCTCTGAAAGAGCAGCAAGCACTCTTAACTGCTGAGCGAGCTCTCCAGTTCCAAGTATTTAAATGTTTAAAGCTACTAACCAGAATGGTTGTATAAAATGCAGTTATATGCCCTGAGTTTTAAAGTATCTAACATAAGAGTACATCATTGAAGAGACCTAGAAGATAAGAATAAACAATTATAGCATTTTTCTGACATTCAGCAGCACAAAATTATTTCATGCCTTAAAAACAACAGTGGTATTGATTCTATATGCAGAACCTCCAAATTAATTAGAAACTTAAAATAATTGGTATCAGGTACTTTTTTTGACATTTTTCAGTTTATTTTAATGTATACATAATGATACACATTTACAAGATTTACAGATTATGTCATACAAACTGAGACATTGCACACACAGGATAATAGGAACTTTAATGGCCCTTTTCCCATCTTCCACTTTAAAAACACACTTACATCTACCCAATCATATACCCAGCCACTCTGAACAAATAAATTCTCTAATCAATGGCTTCCCTTGGGAGAATCCTGTTGTTGCCTTGAGAAGACTTTTTCTCCATAAACTGCTAATTAACTTGTTTTTTTAAGGTTTCAAGCAGGAGCTATACAAGACAAAGCAGTCTGATACAGTCAAGCCTACAGCCAGAGGAAAGTAAGAAGACACATGAACACTGTGAGTCTCAGCATTGCAAGCTCTTGCACACTACATGCTGGTAACACAGATGCTCTGTGTGTAACTCAGAATCTGGTTTGAGTTCTGCAGCCCTTTGCCTTCAGTTAAAAATAGATGCAAGCCTGCCAGAATTCTCCAAGAGAGATGGGTGTAGCAAGATTCACTCAGAGGGAGGAAACAGCAAGCTGCCTTGACACGACACCTTTTTTTACTTCATCCGTACATTGAAACATGGAGTCCAGTACTTTGAAACCGGTTAGTAGCCAAACATTAGGAAATACAAAGTTCTGTTCTTCTTTTCACAGGACACTAACAACCCTTGCCTCATCCTGTCTTTCTAATTATCTACGAAAATGACATATGTGTGCTGTTCCAAGTATGTCTCTGAGACAAATCTCAGTCAAGGTCATGTGAACCCACAGAGGAAGTTCCAATGACAAAGTGTTCGGTGGAAAAGACTGAGCTGGGATGAGACTAGTTTATCCCCTTTTCTACAAGTTCTTCTGCACACAGATACTTAGTGATGGCAGGAACTTCAGAGCTCTGGTTCTTATCGTCAGAGCCCCTTTCTGTAGGTAGGTGGCTGTCCTAGTGACTTCTCTATTGCTATGATGAAATATCATGACTAAGACCGCTTAGAGAAGGAAAGGGTTTATTGGGGGCTTGCATATAGTTTCAGAGGTTGAGACACGACCATCATGGCAGGGTGCATTGCAGCAAGCAAGCAAGCATGGCAGTGGAGTAGTAACTGAGAGCTTAGGTAGTCATCCAAGTGGAATGGTGTTGGGCTTTGGAAACCTCCAAGTCCACACCCAGAGAAATGCCTCCTCTAACAAGGCCACACCTACTCACCCTTCCCAAACAGTTTCCACTAAATGGGGAGCAAAAATTCAAACATGAGTTATGGGGACCATTCTCATTCAAATCACCACAGTGGTTTTCCTTTTTGTTATGTGTTTCCCTTAGCTTGGTAACCAGGCTACAATCCACAGCCCCAGAGAAGCTAGGTAGCAAGGAGGATTCAAAGAGGGATGCATGGATTTCCCTGGGAAGGGGAAGGAGATGAGATCTCCTGGGTAAACTGGGGGTGGATTGGGGGATGGAGAGATGAGAAAATAAGGGATTGAGTTTGTCAGGTTGGGATAGGGACAGAGGGGAAGAGTAATGAAAGGTATATCTCAATAGGGGGACCATTTTGGGGTTAGGGAGTAACCTGGTGCAAGGGAAACTCCCAGGAATCTTCAAGTATGACCCCAGCTATGACTCCTAGCAATAGTGGAGAGGGAGCCTAAACTGACTTTCTCCTGTAATCAGATAGGTGACTACCCTAATTGTCATCAGAGAACCTTCATCCAGTAATTGATGGAAGCAGATGCAGAGATCCATGGTCAAGCACTGGGTTGAGCTCCAGGAATCCAGTTGAAGAGAGGGAGGAGGGATTATATGAGCCAGGAAGATCAAGATCATGACAGCAGCACCCAGAGAGACAACTGACCTGAGCTAGTGGGAGCTCACGGATTTTGGACCAACAGCTAGGGAGCCTGTGTGGGACAAACCTAGGTCCTCTGTGTGTGGATAGTTAAATAAACTATGGTATATTTACACCAGTGAGTTCTATGCATAAACAGTCACTTGGATGACTCCATGATATTACACTGAATGAAGAGGAGCCAACTCCAAAACATTTTTCTTTATGTATTTCCACTTGCCTAACATGTTTAAAATGACTAGGTTTCAGGAATGGAAGACAGATTAGTCATTGCCAAAGCCAGAGGACAGGGAAGAACTCAAGAGCGGAAACATATTTGAGGAGTAGAAAACTTTCTTATGCCTAGCTCAAACTTGGCTCAGTACTAGGGGCCATGAAGACTCTGGAATCTCTCTAAGGAGCTGGGTAACCTTGGGGAGGTGTGTGATGCCTGACGGTTAATTTCAGCACCTCCAGAGCAGGAAAGAGGCTGGGGTTGTTGTTCTCTATAGCACCCATCTTCAGAGGGTCCTCGGATTCCCAAATACTGTCAGAGAAGGTTTAAAAGAGGATCCACTTAACAGCTCTTGTCGGCAGCTAGCATCTAGTCATCACTAGCATAGGACAGGCAAGCAGAACTATCAACCAATTGCTACCTGATTATAAGCCCTGCAAGGATTCTTCCAGCAACCCAAGCAGATTCCTCAGATGCCACTAAAGGCGAAGCAGAGGAACAACTGTACTCTGGCCATCCATCCTTCAGTGTTATTTATGAAGTTCAGACGTGATCTTCAAGAGTCTCGAGATTTGCAGTGTTGGCTTCGCCCTCAACACAACTGTGTTCCATCATTCACGGTTGTCACCATTGTGACTGTCTAGAGGCTGCTGCTAAGGATCCATGAAATGCTCTCTTTCTGGAAGGCCACAGGCCACTTGACCCTGGGCTCGTGTGTTTACAGAACTCCAAGTGCAGCTATTAAAGACATTGCTGCCCATTTACAGACTGACGCTGGTTTGCTTTGTGCCCACATGTCTCTTTAACCTCTGTTTCCTTTGCAGGGAAGAAAGAGAATATTTTCTCTCACTTTTCTTGTTGAAATTCCAATTGCTCCCCCAGAGGGATCTCTCTGAGAAGCCACGGGGAACAAAGGCAAAGGAACTCATACTCTGTTGCTCTCACTGTCTGTTCTAAATATGCATGAAAAATTCTTCTCTTTCCTCCCTGGTCTGGATTTGGCTGAAAGTGTTTGCTGGGTAACAGGAAACCTATGAGAAAATCAGAGGCTTCAGTCCCTTGTGCCCCTCCCAGCCCTCAGATCAAAGACACTTGGGGCTTAAAACTTTTTTAAAAGCTCTAAAATTCAAGATCAGATTTAAAATTCTGAAATCAATATCATATTGCTGTTCTGCTCAATGCTATTTATTCATTTATTTATCTACCTTTTTGAATTTGTAGACAGAGACTTACTACATTACCCTGGCTGGCTTGTTTTTATATAATCATTATACACGTGGCTCATGGCTTTCTTTGAAAACAAGTATTACTGGAAAATGTACATGTTTGCAGATACATAGCATTTTGCATTATGGTTTCAGGGAGTCTCAGGCCAGCTAAACTGCCCTCAGCCAACCTGGGGACGGCAGCTGTGAGTTAGAACTAAAATATTAGGTAATCAAGAGAAGGAAATAGTCAACTAAATATGTAAAGCAAAGAAGTGTCTGTCTTATGCTCCAAAATTCTGAAATAAATAAATATTTATTTATAAATAAATAAATATTGTGCCCCAATATAGAAATAAAAGATTAATTGCAGTGAACTACAGACTGGATTTTTTTTTCAGAAAGATGAAGTCAGAAAAATTCATATTCCAAACACATGTAATGTGATTGCTGAGAAAAGACACATGGCCCAGACATGCTGTACATCTACATGTATATATTGTACATGTATGTACACTCACATGTATGTAATGAGGTTGCTGAGAAAAAACATAGGGACCAGACATGGTGTACATCTACATGTATGTATTGTACATGTATGTACACTCACATGTATGTAATGAGGTTGCTGAGAAAAGACACAGGGCCCAGACATGCTGTACATCTACATGTATATATTGTACATGTATGTACACTCACATGTATGTAATGAGGTTGCTGAGAAAAGACATAGGGACCAGACATGGTGTACATCTACATGTATGTATTGTACATGTATGTACACTCGCATGTATGTAATGGGGTTGCTGCAGAAAGAAAGGCACAGGGTCCTGACATGCACAGGGTCCAGCACTCATAGCTGCTGCAAGAGGACCTGGAAGCCTCCAACAAGGCAATTTTCCAGGACTGGAAGAGGAACCAAACTGGTCATGGACTTCTAAGATCTCCCCAGTGCTGTGAATCAGAGATAATCAGCAGTAGTGTTCCCAGACAGAAAAAGAGAGTGGAGATTCTTGGGCTGTATAATCTGCACAGGACCAGGAAGCTGGTGGTACCCTCAGGATGGAGGAGCATCTCCTTTGGAGTACTGCACCTCAGTTCACAGGCAGTAAAGGAAGGGAGATTGGATGCTCTTAAAGATACACAACCAAAGGGTTATCAATGTCAAAGAGCCACGGGAAGATCCAAACAGCAGTATTATCCTCCAGAATTGATGTCAGAGAACAAAGTAAGATTTCTAATTGTTATTACAATTTAGGCCAGGTGGTGTGGTGCACGCCTTTAATCCCACTCAGGAGGCAGAGGCAGGCAGATTTCTGTGAGTTTGAGGCCAGCCTGGTCTATAAAGAGAGTTTCAGGACAGCCATGGTTGTTACACAAGCGCTGAAGATACAATAGAGGAAATAGACCTTCATACTCAATGTTACCCTGCTGACAGATGGTAGCGGCGCTCCAGGTCTCCTGGACTCCAGGGTAGCACTTTTAACCACTCTGCATTAGTGCTTCAAGTTTACCAAATGCTGTGACCCCGTGCCTGCAGCAGGAAACACTACATGCATGGTCTTGCCTTTCTGAGGAACAAGGACCTCATTGGGGGAAGCACAGAAAATTTTAAATACATAGCTGTGGTTTCTCTTCCACTGAGAGTTAAGTAATTCAGTTCAGTTGATTAAAAAAGAATTCTACTGAGGCTGGAGGGATGATGGCTCAATAGTTAAAAGCACCAAACACTTCCAGAAGATCTGGACCAGCATCCCCATGAAGGCTCACTATTGACTGTCATTCAAGTCTCAGAGTATCTGATGTCCTCATTTGGCCTCCAAGGCACCAGCACACATATGGTGCACAGGCATACATGTAGGCAAAACATCATACTCATAAAACTAGTAAGAGGCTGTTTATTTGGCTTTTGGCCACCCAGACTCCCAAAATAACCACACAGAAACTGTATTAATTAAATCACTGCTCAGTCAATTACTATACTATATTTCAACTGGCAAGGTTTTAGCTAACAGCTTGCATCTTTCCCCACTGGTGGCTACATGGTGTCTCCTGACTCCGCCTTCTTTTTTCCAGCATTTAGTTTAATTTCCCTGCCTAGCTCTACGCTATCCTATCACAGGCCGAGGCAGATGTTTTATTCATTAACTAATAAAAGCAACACATAGATGAAGGAATTTCCACACCATTTCTCCTTTTCTGTTTAAATAAAAAAGAAGGTTTTAACTTTACCATAGTAAAACATATGTATATATAACATATAACAAAACAGATATCAAGTAAGAATTAAATTTACAATATTTATATTGATTTTATCTTTTATCATAACTAAGGGAAACTATAACTATCTATTCTTCAACTCCGTCAAAGACGGCAGAAGGATATAATATTACCTAAGTTAACAGGAAGTGCATTGTAAGTAACTTTTAAAACTCTAAAATTAATGGAGACATCTCACTGCCTGGAAAGTCACCCAAAGTTTTTTTGTATCTTTGGAGCATCCATCTTTAACCTACAGGCCCATAGTATCCAGTAGATTTTTCCATGAAGCAGGAAATTTGAAGATCAGTTTTGCCTTATAATGACAAAGTCCATTAGTTGGCTTTGAGTGTGTGTATTTGTGTGTGTGTCCTGAAGAATGTATGACAGACTCTTTCATGAAGCAGGAACCCTGAAGGACTGTTTTACCTTCTTTAGGAAACTTTAGTAGTCATTTTTTGTGTGGGTTCTTCATGTCAAGTTTATACAGCATAACAGCAAGCAGTCCAGGCAAGAGCAGTTTCTTACCCAAATGGCTAACAAACTCCCTGAAAAACCTCTTTGATGCCCATCATCCTCTTGAAGTAATTGGTGCTGCCAAGAACAGATGGATGTCTCATTGTCACTGTAATGCCCCATAACCATGAGAATATCTGTCAGGATTTCATGAGTCCTTTGAAGCTTGGGGAACTTTTGAATTTGAGAGTGGTTTTTTTATATTCTTTTTACACTTGCTGTGCAGTGGTGTGGTTGTAGTTCTCATGGCTAATTGTGGAAACAATGCCTTTCTAGTCTTCAATCTATCTCCTGTAGAAAAATGGGGACATAATCTAACCCTCACACAGGGAACAGTATGCAGGATAATACAACTGAAACAATGAATCAACAGTCGTGCTATCGTTGGGTGGCAGGCTATCTGTTTTGGGGGAGTTCCAGGGGAGTAATGCTTAGCTTATCCACAGAGGGTAACAGTCCAGTCTTTGGTCAGTACCAGACACACACAGCTTTGAGTTCCACATCCACTAATTACTAAGGTTTGGGGCAGATTATTTAATCTCTCATCTTTGTGAGCTTCACCTATAAAATAATATTTAGATTACATAGTGGATATAAACATTAAATTAGACTCCATTTAACTCATTCTTTATCATTGATTAGTTTTCCCTGTCATTGGTTTTTCTTTTTTTTTTTTTTGAAAAGGCAGCAGTGAAATGTATAAGCCATCCACAACATAGTACCTGTATGCTAATAAACATTTTTCATAAAGTATGTTGAGAATATAGATGCTTCTGGGGAAGAGGCTTATGAAACTGTTAAGCTATGTGGGAAGACAAGTAAACTTTGCTAGTGAGGTGTGTGCTTAGCAGCAACATTACACACAAAAATATCACATGGTGTCTGCTAAGGTTGGCCCACAGCCTCCAAATATGCCTTTTGGCCTAAGTCATTTTCAAATATTTCTTCAGGTCTGGGAGCATCTAATTGGTTCAGAATCCTGAGACCTATTTGCTCCTAGAGGGAACTATGAGGTCTTGTTTTTGTGAATGGGTGGAAGAGGGCTGTATCATTATACCTGGGCCCTTCTGGATAAGCTCAGCATGTCATCCTTGCTCTTGGTTTTTATTTTCAATCAACTATTAAGTGTGGAGAGGATTGGAGCACATTAGCATATTTTTGCATAAAATCTCCATTTCACTAATCTTTTCCTTTCTGCTCTGATAGGATATTAAGTAGCTACCTATATTAACAAAATATAGCTTTAAAACCTTAGATGTCCACATGGTCACCCTTAATTAGGATGGCATTATTCTTGTCTGGTCTCTGTTTAAACACTTACTACCAATTAGTTGATTGGTGGCTGATTAAGTCACTCAAATCCATGCCACTAATCAAAAGTGGATTCTAGTAAGAATTCATGAAATCTTGTAAGACTAGAAATCAAGGAGGGTTGGGAACTAGTGTAGCCAGTGTTGCCTGGGGAAGGCACGGCCCTGGTGCCGGGCAGTTGGTGAGCCTCTGAGGCAGCAAGTCCTCTTCTGAAGAGACTGGAACAGTACCTCTGTAAATGGAGATAGCTCGAACATTTTCCAGCCGCCCAGACCCAAATAATCACACAGAAACTGTATTAATTACAACACCGTTTGGCCAATGGCTCAAGCATATTCCTAGCTCGCTCTTATATCTTAAAAATAACCCATTTCTATTAATCTATGTATCACCACGAGGCTGTGACCTCCCAATAAGGTTCCCAAAGCGTCTTTCTCCCTTGGCAGCTATATGGCATTTCCCTGACTCCGCCCACTCTCTCTATATATATATCTCTGTTCGGATTTTCCGCCTAGCTTTGCTCTGATAAGCCTTGGCTGAAACAGCTTTATTCATTAGCCAACAAAAGCAACACGTATACAGAAGGACCTCCCACATCATCCCTCAGCCTATCCAGTGCCAGACACATGTACAGAAGGACCTCCCACATCATCCCTCAGCCTATCCAGTGCCGGACAGATCCTGTTCTCCAAACTCTTCAGTGAACTGTGGGCTTCTTATCCCAAAGTAAGGTCTTGATGCCTGACTTCAGGGTACAGGCTCCTGATAATTATACCCAGGTTAGACGAGGGTTGCCATAAATTACATTCCCTTTCAGCTGGGTGAGCATTCCTAAGAACCAGTGGGTTGCATGTATTCTACCAGCTCTCGTGTGCAAGTCTGAAATGAACATTGTTACCTCATGCTTAGGGCCAGATCTCCGCCCATGGTAGTGGTGACTGTTCTTATCTGCTGGCCTGTGAGTGCAAGGAGTTCAAAGTGCCCAAGCACTTGGATCACTAGAACTCTTGGTACACGTCGTCACGAAACACTTTGATTATCCTTTAATATCAGGAACCTTAACCTTTGAGAACCCAGAGTTCCCTGGAAGGAGATCCCTGTGTGTCAATGGTGGTGGAGGCAAGTGGAGCCATCTTTCTCAAACGCACTATTGTTTGAAAATAGTTTAGGGATGCTCCTCTAGTGTTCTTGTGTTGGAAACTTAGTCCTCAGCGTGATGGTATGAGAGGGAGGTAGTGGGGCTGTCTAGCAGGAGGCCTTGAAGTCGTCGGGACTGTATCTTAGATGGGATTAATGTAGTCTTTGTGGGACCTCCATCATGTCCTGGCTTCTTTTCTCTCCATGTGATACCTCTCACACGTGTTCCCACCATGATGCCACCAGCCAAGAGCTCCTCATAACATCTGTGCCACACCTTTTGGGCTTTCAGCCTCCTGAACTGCTAACTAAATAAGCATCTTTTCTTCATATGCTTTACGGTTTCTGATATCTTGTTATAGTGATGAACACACACCCCTTGGACATCAGGAACATGTACTTCTTATAGGAGGGCAGACAGCACCATATAAAGGCCTCTGGTTTAGTCTTTAGTCTTTACACTGTGTCTTTAAGGGTGGCAGCATTTC
Source organism: Alexandromys fortis (assembly GCF_014885135.2). Taxonomy (NCBI): domain Eukaryota; kingdom Metazoa; phylum Chordata; class Mammalia; order Rodentia; family Cricetidae; genus Alexandromys; species Alexandromys fortis. The sequence goes on from NW_026067946.1 coordinate 8,389,789, forward strand.
TAGGGCAGTGTGCCCATAATGGCACCTCAGCTCTAACTGTATATGACCATAGCAATACTGTGTAAAGTCGGGAATGTTGAGACGATGCTATAAATGGCGTGGTATGAGTGGATTGCCCACACTCATGCCTACTTTTCTGTGGAATGGGTTCGGGCTGGGTACTATGCTCTTTGGGAACTTATGCAAGTAAACATTCTCTAAGTCCCCAGAGGGTGATGCTGACTGAGGCCCCCGCAGGTCAAAAGGTCATCCTATACCCAAAACAGGCCTTTTCCCTAGAAAGCTTAACTACTGACCATTCTAGGACGGAAAGGCCCCTATCTAGGTTGACCTCAAGGTAGAGTGTCATCCAACCTGGCCTCTGGTGATGACAGGTTAGACATAATTAATTAATAAATGGTTAAATCAGTTTTGATAATAGAAATGACATTATTGAGCCCATGTGTAGTCTTTGTCTCTGCTATAGTTCTCTTCTCTCTTCTAGTTGCATTGATTCCCATATAGGTTGTGACAGATGTGACGGAGATGGGGCCAAGGGAATGGAAGAGCGAGCCCTGACCCTCAGGGCCTGCAGTGCTTAAGAACTAGCTCTGCACCCCATCCGGGCAGCACACTGGAGCTGAGCCTAACTTCAGGAATGCAGGCGAACCAGCCCTGGGGGCAGGAGGGCAGGAGCGTGCCTCTGCCCCTCCCCAGCCGCCTTGTGGGAGGTGACAGGCTGGCCCCGGGGGTCAAGAAAATGGAGAGCTAGTCCTGCTCCTCACCAACTGCAGCACGCGAGCACGCCAGAGAGTGGGCCCTGCACTCCACTTGGGAAGCACACTAGTGTACCAGCCTGGCAAAAGGAAACGGGTATGGGCCTAGACGTTATGGACAGACACTTAGTTCCGAGAGTAGACCTGCTAGCCAGTGCAAACGCTGAGATGGGAACCGTGTGTCCAGGGGGAGTAACTGGGCACGGGTGGCTAACAGAGGAGAAAACAGTGACAGTCTGCAGTCACACCGAAATCCTTCCCGTTTAAACAAAGGACACGCTCACCACGGTGGATGGAACACGAGGCTCTGTGTACATGTCACACATACATGTGTATGCGTCTGGAAAGAGTTTTCTTCAACATTCATTTCCGAGAACCAGAATCACGTTGTGGCTGGTGATTGGTGCAGTGCGCTAACAACAGAGCACTGTCCGGTCCGCTCAGATGGTTACAGAGGCTCTGTCCAGGGCTGGTGAGCGAGCACTGGCCACCCCAGGCTCTTCACGGGAGGCTAGCCTACTGAGAACAAAAGCTCTTCTCACCATGCCAAGGCTGGGAAAATTGAGGGCTCTGCTTTAGGTTTTTGTTTTGCTTTGTTTTAACTAACAATCAGAAGAGGGACTTCTGCAAGCAAGAGTCAAAGCATTTACTGTGTTTTCAAGCAGTTCTGAAGTACGGGAGCTACAGACTAAATGAGTTTGGCCATGTGTCAATCATTGTTGGGCTGAGTGATAAAAATATTGTGGGTTTTTTCCCATGCTTTGTACGCATGACAATTGCATAATTTAAAACGTTCCATCTGTTTGTAGCACTTTTATCTGCCCGTAACTCAGGAGTGCTGGGTCTTTTTATCTGTCTTGATCAGCAGCTCATGTCCAGTGTCTGGAACAATCGCTCCCCATTCTATTCTGGTTTAATTGTCAGCTTGGTATACAGTGATGCCTTTAAACAAAGATTCCGACTTTAGTTTCTCCCTGCCCAGTATGGGCATTCACTCTGGTGCTCGGCCATGTTCTTGATCTAGCATGGATTTGTTTGTTTGTTTGTTTGTTTTTTGAGGCAGGGTTTCTCTGTGGTTTTGGAGCCTGTCCTGGAACTAGCTCTTGTAGACCAGGCTGGTCTCGAACTCCCAGAGATCTGCCTGCCTCTGCCTCCCGAGTGCTGGGATTAAAGGCGTGCGCCACCACCGCCCAGCTCTAGCAGGGATTGTAAGTGCCCGTTGTCACAGTAGTGACAAAAGAGAGCAGGGTCAGGGACACCGGGGAGGAGCAGAGCACAGGGAGTGCCCTGGGCTCACCTAAGGAAGATAGAACACACCCAAACTTGTAGACGGCCGCCACAGTAATCCTTTAAGGGGAATTTATAGCTGTAAATGCCTGCGTAAAGAATGAAATCTTGCCTGGCGGCGGTGGCCACGCCCCAAACCACCTCCTGTTAGTGGAGTCCTTTAAGGCCTGTAAGAGAAAACTACGCGTGCAGCAGGAGAAACAGTAAAGGTAACAGCGCAAAGACATGAAGCTGAGAATAAAAACCAGCAAGTCTAAAAGCTGGTTCTTTGAAAAGATTCACAAGAATCGCCAACTTTTTAGCTGACTAAAATAAATAAATAAAAATGGAGATGGAGGAGGAAGATGGAAGAAGGGAGAAGGATGAGGAAGAGGAAGAAGACTCAAATGGCTGAAGCTAAGAACGAGTTAGTGGCCATCACCTGCTAGCCCTAGAGAGCACAAGAAAGGTGCACTGGGCACTGGCAGAGGCTGTCAACTTTTCCAGAGTCACTGAACACAGCCTTCCCATTCCAGCGTCCCCAGGGCTATGTGGAGGACACACTGCAGAAGTTAACACACGCATTACCTGAATGCCCGCAGTTACTAGTGTTCAATTGCTGAACCTCTGGAAGGGAAACCTAACTCACCAAGCTGTTTCCATCTCCACAGGAGGGAGGAAATCGGTGCTAACAAACTAGAGAGAGCCTGAAGAAAAACAGTAGCAATGTGGCAATTCTACAGACCACAAGCACAAACTATAAAAGTGACATCATAGTGACCATCTGAAGAACGGCAGCAGCTGAGACCACGACCCCAGGCAGATGTTGATGATGCAGACAGCAGTTTTGCCTGCCCGAGAATGATGGAAGCTCTGGTCTTTCTGCGCATGGCACTTTGGGGATTTTGTAGCATTCAGCAGCAGCTAGACGCCTGTGTAAGGCTCCCCAGTTAACTCTGGCAAGTGGCTAATTTTAGATTATGATTACTCAATTTAGGAACCCTTCAGTATTTACTTAGGAAAATACGGCTGCGAAATTATACATTAGAGACCCATAGGGATAAAAGGACCCCCTGCTTCAAAGGCTCCTCGCGTGCTGTTCATGCTTGGCAAGTCTTATTTTAAGTGCTAAGAGCCACCTGTTGTCCAGCAGTTGATTGCCTGTGTACAGCACTGTCAAGGACCTTTAGTCCTTATGAGGCATGGCAAATCAACCTAAACCCTGTGCTGACTAGCTTTACGTCAACTTGACACAAGCTAGTTGTCTGAAAGGATGGACCCTCTGCTGAGAAAATGACTCCATAAGACCTACCTGTAGGGCATTTTAATGATTCATGGGGGAAGGCTCAGCTCACCTAGGGTGCAGCTACCTCTGGGCTAGTGGTCCTGGGTTCTGTAAAAAAGCAGGCTGAGCAAGTCACACCCCTCCATGTTTGCTCCTGCTTCCAGGTTCCAGCCCAGTTTGAGTTCCTGTCCTAACTTCACTTCCTTCAACGGATAGACTAGCATGTGGAAGTGTAAGCCAAGCAAACCCTTCTCCCCAACTTGCTTTTGGTCATGGTGTTTCCTCACAGCAACTGAACCCCTAAGACAGCCTCAGTCTGGCGTTGTATGCAGGGGCTCACATTCAGTTGTGACTGCTTTCTTCCTGTGATGAGACCTTCAGGCAGTGCAGAGGTGAAAATCCCCAGTCTTGTGAAGACTTGTGAGATGTCAGGAGTGATACCAAGTGACGCAAACACCGCTGAAGAAGCTTCTAAGTGTCCTTCACTCGTGTCTCTCCCCCCACTCCCCAGTCTCAGAGTTTCTACCTCCTGCCCCGTTCCAACTATGCTCCATCGTTCTTGTTTCTTATTGTCAAGTACTCTTCTCACAACTGTTTAGAAAAAGCACCCCAGCTGCAGGGGAAGAGCCTTGGCTCTTCTGAAGACAAGGCACCTGCGAATGACTCTCGGGCCTTTGGGGTGCGGCTTCAACTTGGCCCAGGTGATGTAGATTTTTGCCTTGAAAAAAAAAAAAACACCTGTGACTGGCATGCAGGATTTAGTAAGAGGATGCTGAACCACCTGTCATCTTTCCAGGGTCAGTCTTTATCTTAAGGTGCACAGAATGTGGAGATATATAATAAATGCTGATTAAATATCCACTAAGGATAAACCAACAAAAAGCAAATCATGGGGAAAGAGGTTAAGGAGTAAAGATCTCTAGGTTGGATGGTGGGAAAAGGGGAAAAAAAAACCTCGAAGTGCAGAGAAATAGCTCTTGGTGTTTGGAGTGACGGCACAGAAACAGCAATGTACCATCTAAGGGGAGGAAGAAAACTGGGTACTTCTTCCAAATGGATATGGGTAAAATTGAAGGGCGGATTAGGAGCAAAATGTAACACAAGAATAAAAATTTGCTGGCTAAGGGCAGTGTTCATGTATAAGCTCTTATTAGAAAATCAGTTTTAAATAGGGCAGGGTGGCACGAAGGCAGGGGCATGGCCATTTCAAGGCTAACCTGGAATAAATAATGATAGCTATCATAACACATCCTAGGATATGATCTACAAAACTGTTTTTGTGGTCAGTACTGGCACAGAAGGTGAGAAACCCTGAAGCTAGAAGATCTGACTGATTGGTGATCTACAGGAACGGTCTCTTGTTTGCTGCTGAAAGAAAACACCAGGCTAGCTGGCCCATGATCACGCTTCTTCTGTATTAACAATTTACAGTGGTAATGGGACAAATGTCAGCTAACAGTATAAGTTAGGTATGCTGCGTAGAACAAGCTCCAGCAACATGTTCTCTTTCCAGAAGACACATTGTCCTTCTGGGGAGAAAGACAATGCCAGTCCAGCACCACGTCCAGCTTCATTTGGCAAAATTAGCCTTTACAAGGAACTGCATACCCATCTAAAAAAGTCCACCCATCAACGACCAGGAAAATTGAATTTGCTTTTCTTTCTTTCTGATTGTGGAATTTTCATAAGCTACATTATTATGGGCTAGTTGGGAAAAAAGAAAAGGGTGAATACTGTTATTTTCATGTCCAGTCACCATTTAAAGGTGCCTGGAACAAAGCCTGAGAAAGCAACTCTTTAGGGAGAAGGCATCAAGGGCTGACAGACAAGGTTTATACTCACTTCAGCACAGGTGAAACTGCAGACCGACACCAGCATCACTGAAATGAGCAAACAGCAAGTTCATCTCTTAAGCACCAGAGTCTAAAGAAAAAGCCTCTCGCATGATGAACTAAAAATCATCCAGTCATTTATTTTTGTTACATACCAGAGAGATAATGAACATATCAAAAGGAAAAAGTATTTTTATGCCAACATATTTCACTGGGCTTCTCTTCTGGACTCTGCCGTTCAGGAAACAGGGACTGCCTTTGCATTAAGCTGTGGCTCCTCTCCCTTTAACCTATGCTTAGGTTAAGGAAGACTTTATTTATACAATTATGTAATTAATTTCAATCCATACACAGCAATTAAATTATTCAAAGCCTTAATACAGTAGCTAACTTTTGGAAATGACTTTTTACACAACCTACTTTGCAAAGTAAAAAAAATGGTTTATGTACTATTAACAACCACCTTCTCTATGCACGTATCAGAACATATTTATTTCACTTTTTATTTTCAATTCTTGCGTATGCCTTAGGAAAGTAAAAATTATATATAAACATTGTCAACTACTGTATTTCTAAAGTCAAGATGATTATCACCTAAGTGTTTAATTTCTGCAATGACTAATTTTTAAAACTCAAAATTGCTACTGATGTAATTTATAAACGGCACTCCGAAATGCCTATTTATGGGTGGCAACAACACAAAGGCTAAAATGTACAGAATATGAAAAGTATAAATGGCATGGCTCCATAAGTAGAGAAACAGCTGCATTCTGACTACAAATGTCGAAATCTGACTCCAGTCTCAAGGCATAAGCGCCTGAAGCAGATGTGCTGGAACTGGGGCATTTTCAGCCCAGGATGCTTCAGGCAGAAGTGCTGACACAAAGCACCCACGTGCCAGAAATGAAGCGTCCCAATGGAAAGGCGGTCCCAACAGTGCACACTGCTCTACCCCTAAGTTCAGTTACATCTATAAGAACAAAGGGTTAACATGTCACTTACGATAACATCTTTGGTTTTCAAAGAAATATAATACTTCAAAAAATAAAAATACATCAATCTGCTTTAACAAGTCATACTCATGCTAAAAGAAGTTTTACTTAACAGCTGAAGGTCAAGATCCCAAGTATGCAAAACAATCTTCAGAAAACTTGGGATGTAGCATGCTTAGGTTAGCTTAGATATCATCAATGTCTTCATCATCATCTCCAATATCATCAAACTGGATTTCATCATCATCCCCAGGACCAAATGTGTCTGTTTCATTGATTTTCGCATGTTCTGGAAGTTCTCCATATGCCTTCAGACTTCTTGCTTCATCTGCATTATACTTCAAGATCACATCAGCTTTGTTATCTTGATAGTCTCGCAGACCAATCAATATAATGTCTGAGGTATTTATCCAAACCTTTTTTCTCAGCTTTCCTCTGATGTGGCACAGCCTCCTTACACCGTCGAAACACATTGCTTCCAACCGTCCGTTTCCCAGCATTTTGATCACCTGGGCATACTCTTGCCCATCTTCTTTAAACACCAACTCTCTTTTTTCAGATTCATTTTCATTTTTACCTCTGCGCCTGTTTTTGCCTCCTTTGCCTTTATTCTTCGGCATGATGATAAGGGCAACCACAACAGTCGAGGTGAGAGACTCTTTACTGACGTTGCCTGCTACTCCTCTCCAAGAGGAAAGGATGGAGGGCAGGAAGTGTCTAACAGTGGTAGATTGGAAGAAACTGTGCAGTGGCTGGAGCTTTCTGGTAAACTGTCAGTTCAGAAAATCCACAGGCAGCAGAAAGTGTTCCAGAGTCCTGGCTTCTGCTAGCTGCAAAAACAAAAATATTTTTAGTAAAAGTTACCTGTAAATATTAAGTCACCATGGAGAACAGGCTGGGTCAGCTCTGGGTTGCACCTTGTTGTTTGGAATATTGACTTCTAACCTCTGCCCAGCCATGGCTTGCTCTATCTAATGAAGCAACAGCCCTGACCTGAGCTACTCCATTTTCAGTGTAAGTGCCAAGAAAGAATGGCTCCACATCTTGTTTACACGAGTAAATACCATCATCTGCTAGCACATCAGGAGACACAGACTGGTATTTTCTGCCTATAAACAGTGAAACCCATCAAATTACAAGACACATGAGCTTACCAAGCACACAAAAGGTACCCTCCTCACTGGAGACTGTACCAGAAGGTGCACCCAGAGGCAGAATGTAGCAGCATGACGTCTTTGCACGCTGTGGTCTAGTGCCCTACAGGCCTGCCCCTGTCCCTCCAGTAGCTGTCTGCCTTCAGAACAGCCCCTCTACAATCCGAACACAGGCAGCCTCTTTGACCCCTTCTTAAGGAAGACTCTGCAACCCACCATACAGTGATGTGCAATGTGTGATCTGGGAGTTAATATCAGTAATTAAGGTTGAAATAAAAAACCCTGTAATTGTCAGTGATCAGCTAGCAAGCAAATCTGGCTTTCTTAAATCAAATAAAATTAATGTGGTTTTATGAATTATTGTATTCAATAAATTCTGGCATTGTATAACAACACAAGCATGTCCATCTATGTTCCTGATAAAACACTCAGAAAAGATATTCTTGACAGAAAGACTGTTTAGTTACTAAAAAATTCAAATATTGTACTTTTGATAAATTTAAGTTTTTGTTTCAAATTTGAACTACGTTTGTGTTTGTTTTGTGTACATATAATCGTGTCTGTGTGTGTAGCTGACACATGTACACACGAACATGTTCATGTGGAGGCCAGAGTCACCACCGGATGTCTTCCTCAATCACTCTCCATCTTGTTTTTTTTTTTTTAATACAGAATTTCTTTTTAAAGATTTATTTATTTATTATGTGTACAACATTCTGCCTCCATGTGTGCCCACATGCCAGAAGAGGACGCCAGATCTCATTACAGATGGTTGTGAGCCACCAGGTGGTTGCTGGGAATTGAACTCATGACCTCTGGAAGAGCAGCTAGGTTATTACCGACTGAGCCATCTCTCCAGCCCCTCCACCTTGTTTTTTGAAGCAGGATCTCTCACTGAACCTGGAGCTCCCGGATTCAGCTAGTGGTGAGCAAGCCCCAGGGATCTCCAGTGCTAGGCACGCTGGTCGAGTAAGCCCAGAGTGCTGGGGAGCAAGTCTAAGTCCTTATGCTTCTACAGCCAGCACTTTACCAACTGACCAGCAGGGCGAATAAACACCTACAGTTAGTAATTTTCTCCCTGGCTCTTCAAGCTCGGGACTTTATTTCTTATCGCCAATATTATATTGGTGAGTTTTCTGTCATTTGTTTTTAATCCCAACAAGTTTTTCTTTTTTCTTTTTTATGGTTTACAATTTTTGAAAAACAAATTGTATATTATCGATTGCCAAGAATTTATTGTCCTACTAAATTACTAGTACAGTTTTGCAAACATTTGTTGTTACTAGATTAATTCAGCCACTCATTTAAGGCACATACTCAAACGTACAAACCAGCCTCCTCCAAGCATGCTTTCTTAGAACCGTGTCATCAACAGGCTATTCCACTTTTTAGCAATCAACTGAGGCGGAGCACATGTGAGACTAGCGAAACCTGGGTGTGATTTCTCTCTACTAAGTAAACCTTCAGTCCTGATTTAGAATCCCACTCCTTTCTTTCCTAAGTGTCCTTACATTACCATAAGTAACCACATGCATTTGAGGGTTAACTGGTGCGACAATCCTTGCAAACCTATAGTTAGATCTTATGCAGAGCACTAAGAGATATTGTCTATATTGCAACTACATGCATAATACATTTAGAGCCAGACTGCTCATGAAGTCTGGCTATTTCATGTCTCCTTTTCTCCACTTACGCTCTCTAGGGTGCCATCAAAATAACCCACATGAGACGCTATTTTAAAAAGCATTATCACTGCAGCAGTCAAGCTCCACAGCTACTTGATTTCTTAATACCTTGTCATTTCAGGTCATCAGTAGTGACAGTTGAGCAACAGTGCCCATTTCTCTATGTATTCCTCAAGTATTGCACAACACAGTCTAGGGTCTGTTTCAAAGACTCTGCTTTGATTTCTGGGGCTAGTCCCAGGGTTCACTGGGTAAAAAGATGGTACAGTCATGTTGGGTAATTTGAAGGAATATTTATAAACATGCAATAGCAAACCACACCATAAAGAATAGTGCAATGCTCAGTGGGGTGGTGGTGGTGCACACCTTTAATACCAGCATTCGTGAGGCAGAGACAAGCAGATTTGAGTTTGATGACAACCTAGTCTACAGAGAAAATTACAGGATAGCCAAAGTTACACAGAGAAACCCTGCCTTGAAACCACTAACCACACACAAAAGAACAGTACAATTTTCTAGAACTATAAGCAACAGCTTTGTATTTAGGGAAAGAGAAAACAGTTACTGGTACAAGTTTAAGATATTTGGGCAAGAAATTCTGACACTCTTGTTGACATTTGTTTCTTGACACAACTGTCTGTAGCTACGAGGCTTTAATTCCAGGCTCTCTGTGGATTTGTACATCTGTCCTAATGCTAGAACCACATGCTGTGTAAATTCCTGCAGTAAGTTTTAAAATGATGAGGTATGACTCACTAAACTTTGTTCTTTGGGTTTTTTTCTTTTTGACTGTTTGAGGTCTTTCCACATCCATATGATCAATCTGTCAATTTCTACAAAGGTAACTTAAGTCTTGGTAGAAAATGCATTTGATCTAAAGTTAGTGATTTAAACTTTTTCATATATACAAGATATGTATTTGCTCCACAAATACGAGGTTATGTTTTATATTATTTGTGACATTATTAACAATTTCTTAGTATCACATTGTTAGAAAATGACAACAGAAATGATACTTTGGTCTTTTCATTTCCGAATTTTTTTTCATGGTATTGTGCTATCTTGAATAAAAACATGTTCTGATGGTATAGTATTTTCTTACATATTCTCTTTACTTAACAAAGGTTGTGTATGTTAGGAATGTAACCTTACTGTTTCTGACCTGCTGTACCCTGTACACTGTTCCTATATCACAAGCCTGGAGTCTGCTTTGTTATGAGAACTGTCTTCTCTGCAGTGGTCTGTGCCTTGGGGCAGAAGGCTTATTTCTTCCATCTCCACCTGGAAATGAAGGACTGTGACAGCTGATGGAGAACTATGTTTTAACTTCGACCTTCGGCACTCAGACCGTATGCTTGTGCAGTTCATCCCCAACTAGTGTGGAGGAACCTAGGGGACAGAGACCAGAGTCTTATTCAAATTGTGACACCGACAGCCCTAGCCATGTTTTTCCAGGGCTCAAGAAGAGCCAAGCAAACAAACTTGAGAAAACAAGGACATCATACTGTTCACAGCAGCAACGAGGGCCCAGTCAATAGGGAAAGATGCCGAACCTAACTACTGGACAAAGAGATGCACGTGCATTAAGAGATTTATTTCGGGGGCTGGAGAGATGGCTCAGAGATTAAGAGCACTGACTGCTCTTCCAGAGGTCCTGAGTTCAATTCCCAGCAACAATATGGTGGCTCACAGCCATCTGTAATGAGATCTGGTGCCCTCTTCTGGCATGCAAAACATACAGGGAAGGAATGTTGTATACTTGATAAATAAATAAATCTTAAAAAAAAAAAGAGAGATTTCTTTCAAGCTATACAATTAGCGTAAGTTAAGTCAATAAGACCCACTGTGAGTTGGGGAAATTGGCTTTCTTCATCAGCTCTGCTGGAAATGAACCTGGTGGGTATGAAGAAGCAAACTGTGAACATGCTCAGATACCACAGCTCTGCACTTGGTATTAAGTACAGTAACGTTGAGAGGCTGTGTCCATGGGCCACTTGCCTTCCTCTTCTGGTGTATCAAGTCTGAAACAGCCTGACTGCCTTTCCTGGGGCTTCTTGGTGGTGGCATGACCTTGAAACTCCAGAGTTCTGACAATAAACAAGGCTCCCACCAGTACCTCCACCACGAAGCTAGAGTCTCAGAAAGCTAAGGAATGGGATGGACCCAGTCAAAGCCTCGGCTTTAATCCTAACCACATTGCTTAGCAAATTAAACTCATGTGGTCAGAAAAGGATATATAGTAAAGTTAGGTTTAGATGAAAAAACCTCTAAATGGCTTAGTGTGTGTTTAAAAATATATGTAGGCTTGGAACGCAAAAGAAAAAGGATAACATTCTTAAAAAAAAGGGAGAGAAGTTGGGTGTGGTGGCACAACACGTCTTTAATCCGAGCACTTGGGAGGCAGAGGCAGGTGGATCTGAGTTCAAGGACGACCTGGTCTACTGAGTGAGTTCCAGGGCAGCCAAAGAGACACAGAGAAACCCTGTTTAATAATTTAATTACAGTATTTGTCTGTAATTAGATTGAGGGGAGCACACTGGAACTACTTAAATATGCTTAATGAGCTGTCTTTAGCAAGGTGGGAAATGCTGAATAAGAATGAATGGATGTGGCTCCACCTTAAAGGGATGTCTAACAAGCACAAAGCCCATTTCAGCTGGCAAGTGGGGAAGAATGAGTACACAAATGGGCATGAACTGGCTCCCTGAGCCCAGCGGAGAGGACATTCCAACAGTGACTCTCTGAAAGGCAGAAGTTGCTTCAACAGACCTCAAAATGGAACTGAATGTATAGTTATCTCTCTCTCTCTCTCTCTCTCCACACACACACACACACACACACACACACACACACACACACACACACACACACACACACAGTGGCCTTCCAAAGGACACTCACTCTTAACTGGGCTCTTCTGGGCTGTAATGTCCCTCACATAGGCTGTCCCTACCCCAGGGCCTATATGAGGCTAAAAGACATTGTTTATTATTATTCTTTCCACTGTTACTGGATGCACAGGACAGCTCGTGTAAACCCTCAGTTACGCCCAGGAACTGATAAACTTTTCAGCTGCTTCCTACCTAGAATACAGACTTACAACTACCTGTGGCTGTCAATGTGGTTTGCTTTCCAAGACATATGGCACTTTAAATAAAAAGATAGCCAGGCGGTGGTGGCGCACACCTTTAATCCCAGCACTTGGGAGGCAGAGGCAGGAGGATGTCTATGAGTTCGAGGCCAGCCTGGTCTACAAGAGCTAGTTCCAGGACAGGAACTAAAAAGCTACGGAGAAACCCTGTCTCGAAAATCCAAAAAAAAAAAAGATAACCAATCACATACGATACAAAACAGCCTAGTAAATACACCATTTAAAGCATGCATGCCACGAAAGTCAATTATTTACAATGATTAAAATAGCATTACCATGTATATCAAAACAAAAGGGGAAGATTTTACACTTTATCATTCTATAACATGTCTTTAACTAATATAGTTGGGCATTCATTATGTGCCAATACAGGAGCAAGAAAGTTATATAAGGGGAGTTAAACGGTGTCTTTAGAGGACTGGAGTAACTAAAGGAAGAAAGTGTCTTACATAAGAGGAAAGCACCATGAGTTACACTGAGCATGGGGCCTAGAAAACAGATCATCACTGAAAAGACTGCTTTAAGCACCCCCACCCCAGCCTCTTCTGTCGCTCTCCTGAGCATCCCTACCTTCATTCAGTCACAGCAGGCTAGTCTTTCTGCGCCTCTGCGATGAGATGGCTCAGAACCTCTCCGTTCCAGTCACCTTGCAGCAGCAGACACTCCCATCAGCCACCTAGTCAACCACTGTCACATTTTTGCTAATGACTTTTTTACATAGATTAATCTTACTTCCCTATTTATACACCTCAATCTAATCTAATGGCAGCCAGAACAACATTCTTTTTAACAACAGAACTCCAACTAGGTCCTTTTGTGGTTCAATTTGCCGGTTCTTCACCTAGGCAAAGGCTTACATTCCTAACATGACTCTCTAGAAGCAGCTGTCAGTGTTCTTTCTCCATTACCTAACCACCCCCCACTCTCCCTTTTGTGGGTCTGGTGTTTTTGAGTGAATTCTGCTCAAATGTTTTAGCTGCATTTCTGTAAACCTCGGAAAGCAGAACAAGGCAGCGCCTTTGCCTGTGTAGTAATCTGGAAAGTGAACAGCACCACCTGGTGGCCAAAGGCTGTTGGGGCAATGAGGTTTTCTGAAACAAATGCAGTGTGGCTCTCACTACCTTCAATTTCCATCTCGCTACACTGATTGGGGGTTTAAAATACTGGCCCTTATAGAGAAACCCTGTCTCTAAAATCCAAAAATAAATAAATAAAAATAATTAAAAAAAAAACTACTGGCCCAAAATATCATGCTCGTAACACCAAATTTTAATTCTGCCATGTTGAGAAACTTCTAGAGACAAGCAATATGGTCTACCAAACTTCCTGACGAGTTAACCATCCAGGAATTGACTGGATTCCTGGCTTTTAGAGATTTCTTCCATAGTTGCCATTTTCAGCTCCTGGTTAGCAGTTTCTGGAACTAGTGGTTTTGACCCTCTGCTTTTTCCTAGAAATAAACGTGCCCTGTCTGGCAAAGCAATGTCAGGGCTTCCTCGTGGCTTTGTTCTCTACTCGGGATCAGATAGGCTGTCACACTCACACACCAAATTGTGAAATTCAAATTTACTGTGGGGAAATTACAGGCTGTAGAAGCTCTCAGAATTTAGGAATATGGACTCCAAGCATCTGTCCTGTGTCTGTCTGTCTAGCTCTTGAAACAGAAATTATGAAAAGGGGCTGGGCTAACTGATGGCCCAGAGGGTTAAGTGCCTGCTGCACAAGCATGAGGACCTGAGTTCAGACCTGCGGAGCCCATAAAGAAGCCAAAGGGGGTGCCCTTTGCCTGCAACCCCAGAGCTAGAGAGACAGGCAGGAAGACCCCTGGGCTTGCTAGCCAGCCTGTCTAGCCCAGTCTGTGAGATCCTGGATAACGTGTTCCCAAACCCAAGCGGAGATCAGTAGGAGGCACTTGATTATCAACTGCTGTCCTCCACATCTGCATGAGTGCTGAGTACTGGGTCCATGTGACATTTCTTAAGTATGAAAGATATTTGACAAGTTTTTACTAAACTCATGAAATATGGTCATGTCCCTTATACCGTGTAACAAATAACCACCAACTCGGTGACTTAAAAATAACAAGCTTATTCCCTGACAGCTGAAGTGAAGGTACTGGCTCACTCTGGAGGCTCTGAAGAGCTTCTCTCCTAGCTTCTCGGGACTATGGACAAGTTTTGGTGTTCCCTGGTTTGTGCACACACCACTCAAATCTATCTGTGTGTCTTTACATTCTTCTGCGTCTTTTCTCTATCAGGTCACCAATCACTGCACTTTAAAAGGGCTCACGAGATTTAGGATAATCTCTTCTGGGGATCTTAATTTAACAATAACTGCAGAAATCTTACTTCCAAATGAAGTGATATCCACAGGGATGGGAATGAGGTCTTGGAATTGTGTCCGAAGGTATACAACTCAACCTATCACACACAGTATGTTTGAAAATGAGGCATAATTACATCAAAGGAAAGACACTGCTTTACTTTTATAAATCTAGGCTCATAGAAAAGCCTGAATGCTCACCTCCTTCAATCTGCTATGCTGTATTGATTGAAACACATGAAAAATCCAGCCTCAAAAAATGCAAACCCTCTGAAAGATCCTTCAGAAACCTCCAGGAGACTTCAGAAGGTACTCTGAGAATCATGCTCCACAGTAAATACTCTAAGGTACATTGTACAGTATGGTATAAAATTATGCAAAGTGGCGCTGGAGAGACTACTCTTCCAGAGGTCCTGCGTTCAATTCCCAACAACCACTTGGTGGCTCACAACATCTCTAATGAGATCCACTGCCCTCTTCTGGCGTACAGGCAAACATACAAACAGAATACTGTACACTTAATAAATCTTAGCCCAGCAGGGCAAGGGTGGTCCACACCTTTAATCCCAGCACACTTTAATCCCCACACAGAGGCAAGAAGGTCTCTGAGTTGAAGGCCAGGCTGGTCTGTAGAGTTCTTAGGCTGCCATCAAAGCTACAGAGGAACTGCCTCAAAAAACAAAACAAAACAAACAATTTTAAAAATATGAAAAGTGAAACTTGCAGGTCATGTATGTATTCCATAGTCTACATGTATCTTTCGCGTTACTACACGTTAGGCTTTCCCCAAAGTGGCAGTTCACCTTTCTACTAGCAGTGCACAACCATGTCTAGCATCGCTAGCCTGTCGAAGCAGCCACACCGACACTTCCTTCTTTCTAACCTCTCTTCTTGCCCTCCCCTTGCTATTTAGTTATTTTGGCCACCAAGATTGCCTTTGTTATACTACACTTACAGAAATAAAATGTTTATCATTGAAAAAAAAATGCCTGTCTGGTAATATTTAATTGAGATTAAAAGTGATATTCCGCTGATTTTTACGACTTTTTGAGATTATAGTTATATCATTTCCCCTTTCCTCCCTCCCTCACAAACCCCTCACACTGTACTGAGATTTTAAATCTTATTCCTTCTTTCCTATTTATTTGCACTGTCCTCTTAGGAAGAAAGAAGGCAGACTGGTTTGGGTGTGTCGTAGATATCCCCTCCACCCCCACCCCCGCAGGGCTGAAGAGTCAGCCTTGGACAAGCTCTCCTACTGAGTCACGTTACCTGCTCAGTTCTTTTTTTCTATTTTGTTCGGGTTTTTTTGGAGACTGGGTTTCTCTGTCTATCACTAGCTGTCCTGGAACTCACTCCGTGGATCAGGCCGGCCTCCAACTCACAGAAATCCGCCTGCCTCTGCCTCCCTGAGTGCTGGGATTGCGGCCTGAGGTTAGTTTAAAAGAGCACTACCTTTTACCTCACCCACCTGAGTCAGAAAACAGAACCTACAGTTCTCACTGTCAAATTCAGTTTTACTTTCACTCGCCAACAAAATAATATTTGTTTCTGGCCTGGTTCTCAGGAAGGTGTAGTCTCTCCCCAGTCTAGATAAAATTAAGGCTGTGACCTCTGGCCTCCATTCCTTTGGCCACTGCAGAAGCTCTGGGTGCCCCAGGCTATAGAGTAACTTCCGTCTCCTCTCCTTTTATATAACCTACCCCACCCTCACTCACAAACCCCCGTTCTAATAAAGTCCATTCCTGCCTTTTTCTAAAAAAAAAAAAAAAAGAAGAAAAAAAAGCCACCACCTGACTGGCAGACGCATGGTAGAATGTATTAAGAAACGCCATGTTGCTCATAGGTAAATTAGTATTTCGGCTGTAATTCTGTTGTGTTGGATCCTCAACTCCCTAATCAGTACAAGAGACACATGACCACTTACTCAGGTGGAAGGACCCTGCAATGGGGTACACAACAGACGTGTGCTTTTATTAAACCGAAACTCGGCTAGTGCTCACCACGTGCCAGCCCCTCCTCTAGAGGCCCTTCCCAGATAATGAACCCGTGCAATAATCCGTATTTATCAGCACTCTTTAGATTAAAGCAGAGGGTTTAAGCATCCAGGCAGAGGTCAGAGGGCCGGGAGGTAACGAGCAGGGACTAGAAATCCCAGTCTCGTGTTCAGCTCTGAGAACATGCGCTCTTTGCCGAAGCTGCCTCCTCCACCACTGTTACAATTAATAAGAGCCTCCTGCAAACCAGAAAGCGCTCCGCCACCGGCGATGGGTCCCCGCTCCCCGCCCCCGCCCCGGTGAGCTCTTCGGAGTCCCTCGGAGCGTCCCCAAACTCGGTACTCACGGTGACAAAACGCAGCGCAAGCCCTTCACCACCGCAGCCGGGCGAGCAGCGAGACCACGCGCCCCTCCTAGGCAACGGTCGGCCACGCCCCTTCCGTGGAGTTCCCGCGCGGCCCCGCCCCTCGCCCAAGGAGGCCGCCCCCGCAACGCCGAGGCCCCGCGCGCTTCCACGTCCTCACTCCAACGCCTCGCCCGCACCCCGGATATCACATCCGGGTCGCTGGGGCCCGGCCCGGCCCCTTCCGCCGAGGCGCCCGCTGTACTTCCGGTCAGCGAGGCCTCTTCCTCCGCTGGTCCGCCGGCTGTACCCCCGCGTCCCTCGACTCTTCCCAGATCGGCGCCGGTTCCCTCAGCGCGACTCTTCGGAAGCCCGCGCTCGCTCCCCGTCGCACGCGTCGCTGAGGCTCGCGGGCCGGCGGGGGCCGGGCCTGCTGCGCGCGTCGAGGCCCCGCAGCTCCGTTGAGGCCGCCGCACTGCCGGGATCATGCCGGGGTCGGCGCCGTCGCCGCGCTGGGCGGCCGCAGCGGGCCGTTGGGGATGCAAGCTGCTTCTGCTGCTGTGGGGGCTGCTGCTGCTGTCGGGCCCGAGCGGCGCCTCCGAGATCACCTTTGAGCTGCCCGACAATGCCAAGCAGTGCTTCTACGAGGACATCACTCAGGGCACCAAGTGCACCCTGGAGTTCCAGGTACCCCGGACCCAGCCACTGTGGTTGGCCTAACCCGAGTCACATCGGTTATGGAGGCAGGGCATTGTGAATTTCAGAAATGCTTCCTGTGGCTGTGACATTCTCCGGTGCCATTCATTGAATTTGAGCACTATTAAATAACTTTCTTCTTTAAAAAATTAAGGGGTTTATTTTAAGTTGTTACTGCACACAAATGCCCAGCTCTACTCCTGTAATCCACAACTCCAGTGTAATCGGATATAATATAATGATCTTTTAGGGTCTGGGGGGGTGGTTTTTGTATGACCCCGGACTCTTGGTTACTGCAGACGTGATTGGAAGCTCTCTGTTAGGGGATTTTTAAAGATCATCTGTCAAGGGTGTTGTAAAAAAAAAAAAAAATTGTGATTACACCAGAGGCCCTTTCTCAGTTTGGGGACAGTGTAAACCAGGAACTTTTCTCTTCAGTGTGATTTCTTAAAGTAGACTAAAACAGTCTCCCGTTTTTGTTCATAGGCTCATTTAACATTCCCAGCAATTCTGGAGTGCTAGGTGGCTCGCAGTCACCTGTAACTAGAGCTGCATCCCTTTGTTATCCAACAACCTCTGGCCTCGACTGGCACTCACATGCACACACTCTCCCAGACACGCCCTTACACATAATTGGAAATAATAAACGTATTTTTTTAAAGAAGCGATAATAGCTTCAACTAGGTTAGCATAGTGCGGAAGGAGAAAACAAAAGGTAAAATCAACAGTCCGTGCTAATTTGTGTTTATATTGGTGGTAATACTTGATGAGGGAGGGAGGGAGAGGAGACTATATATTTGTGTATCAATTCTCAGCATATATAATTACAACAAAGGAATTGTAGGATGTAAGTCAGACTTTCCTGAGTTCAATATACATTTCTTGAACTTTATATCTACAGATAATATGCTTGGTGCTATAACAGTTTTTAAAAATCTCTTACGTATACAGAGTGCCAAATGTTTTATATATGTTCTTTCTCAAGAAAACTAATAAAAATAGAGAAGAGTTTGTATTCCTTTCAATTGGTAAAACAGAATCCAAGGTGGGCTTAGATCCAAGGTCACCCAAATTGTAAGGACTAGAAATGGGAGTCTCAAGATGAACTCCATTGTAGTACCGCCGAGAGTAGACACAGTCTGGATGTTAAAGTGCAATGCTACACGGCAGAATGCTGGCAGGGGACAAAGCACTCACCAGGAGAAATGTAGTGGAGCAGTGAGGTTTGAGCTGCCCGAGGAAGGATAATTAAGGTTTGGTCTGCAATCTAGCAGAGGAGGAAAGGGCACACTGAAGAGATAGCTTGAAAGTTCCAGCAGGCCTGGCATTAGGCTAAGCTCTGGTACTAAAATCTTAGCAGGTGGCACTGAAGTAGTAAGAATAGTTTTGCATGGGCTGGAGAGATGGCTGGGAGGTTTAAGAGTACTGGCTGCTTTTCCAGAGGGCCTGAGTTCAATTCCCAGCAACCCCTGTGACTTACAGCCTTCTGTAATGAGATCTGGTGCCCTCTTCTGGCATGCAGGCAGAACACTATACATAATAAATTAAAAAAAAAATTTGCTTTATGGCTGTGTGAGCTGAGAGTTCTAAGCGGTGATTTTGGATCAGATTGTCTTTTTTTCCCCCTGTAACTAACATGATTTGTATTTGGTCTCTCTGCTCTCCTGTAGCCCAATTCCTGACTCAGAGCTCTGCTCTAAAGTTTAGTTACCTGTGCCTATATGGCCAGAAGACAACTCAGACAAAACTCAGCTCTGGTATCTCTGGTTGCACGGTGTTCCTTTCACACCTGAATGGTCCTGGTCTGAGTACATCTGGCCCAGATGGCAAAAAGGAAGGGCAAAGAAGGCCCATACCTGATCTCTCCAGATCTCTGTGAGAACTTTTGGCAATGATGTTTTATATTACATTGTCTTGTAATAAACTAGGTTTATAAACATTTGCAGTGTTAGGTCCTGTGATATGTTGGCAAACAAATTCTGTTGAACCCCATTGTAAGTAGAGATGTTAGGCAGAGAGCTTGTGAAGTCTGGGGGTGACAACAGGAAATTGCTGAGGCAAGAGGTGGTAGGAGGGAGTGCATGCTGATATGACAGATCTCGACTCTTGATAGGGTATAGTGAGTGTTCAAAAGATTTTAAGTGAGGGTTTTTTTTTTTAATTGAAGGATAAAAATAGGACACCCCCACTCCCACCCCACAAGGAGAAATTGCAAGTTATGGGGTGCTGCAGCTGACATCTAATATACTGAGATTGCAGAGAGATTAGTCCTAAATGTGAATGTGGTATGGTGCCCAGAACAATACAGCCCCTACTACCAGGTTGGGAAACCCCATGTTAGAAGAGATTAGATTTGAGAACCTTTAGGCATTTGGGACCATAGTATATTGTGGATTAGTAATGGACGGTTTAGGATGGTCAAAAAAGTGTTGTGATCTTGTGAACAGATGGTGGAATTTGAGTTTGAGATGATACCCAATTTTAGTTGGAACGGGTGAGCAAATTTAGAAGAGGTACTGTTAACTAAAGTAAGGTTGCTTGTTTTTAAATTTGATAGAATAAATGTGGCTGGTAACCAAGTCTTTTTTTTTTTTTCAATTTGTTTTATTCAGAGTCCTGTAATCAGGTACGAATATCTAGATGTATTAGAATGAAGACATTTTCTCTTAGAAGAAAGGGTATTTACTTTTAAAGAGAAGGGTAAATGCCCTGTTTATTAAATGCTTTTTAAAATTGTAGCCCCAAATGTTTTATCTGACCATGTGTGCTGGCATACATGTAATCCCACCTTCTTTGTAACTGAAGTGGTGAGTTACAAATTTGTAGTAGGCCAAGCAGTGGTGGTGCACGCCTTTAATCCCAGTACTTGGGAGACAGGCTGATCTTGCTCTGGTCTACAGAGCAAGTTTCAGGACAGCCAGGCCTCAGAGAAATCCTGTCTCCAAAAACCAAAACACAAAACTAAAAGGAAAAAAAAACAAAACAAAACAAAACGTGTGCTGGCTGGAGGGAAAGTTTACCCGTTAAAGGCTTGCAACCAGATCAAGTTTGTAGTCGTTCTGATCAGGTTAGCAAGATCTAGTCCACAAGCAAAATCAGGCAAGGGATGTAGCTCATTGGTATATTTACATAGCATTGCACAGCCCTAGTCTTAATCCAACGAGTTCATTCATTTATATTTGTACTTGTACATGTTTGTGTGTATAATATATATGTGTACATTGTAGCTCTGCGAATACAAATTATATCTTGTGTGACTATTGAAACAAAAGGTCATATAAGTAATAGAAATTTCTTTGAAGTCTAACTTAGACCTCTTTGTCTTACTGATGTATAATGTCAATGGTATGCTAGCCAAGAGAATTAAAGCCTGAAATAACATTTCTGTACCATCCACTTTCATGGTTAGAGATTGCCAAAACTGTTGTCTCACCATTTTGTTTTAGCTATAGCAACCAGTACAGTTGTCTGAATGGTTGATATGATTACATTTCCTCTCTGCTGTTAGGAGGGGACCTCTTCACTTTCTATAAAGCTTTAGTTGAACTGAAATTTTAACTCTGTCTGTAATCCACTGGTAAAAATCAGGGTCTGTGAAGTTGTGATAGGAAGACCTCTGTCAGCCTTATTGTCATTTTAGCAAGAAACTTGGTTGGTTTTGTTTTCAAATGTTAGCTACTGTGATCACTGTAACTCTCTTCCAGGTGATCACTGGCGGTCACTACGATGTAGATTGTCGACTAGAAGATCCTGACGGTCAGGTGTTGTACAAGGAGATGAAAAAACAGTACGACAGTTTCACTTTCACTGCCTCCAGAAATGGGACATACAAATTTTGCTTCAGCAATGAGTTTTCTACTTTCACACACAAAACGGTGTATTTTGATTTTCAAGTTGGAGAAGACCCACCTTTGTTTCCCAGTGAGAACCGAGTCAGTGCTCTTACCCAGGTAATAAAAGAGTTGAATAGCATTACTTAAAAGGGGGAAGAGTACATAATGTAATAGCATGTATTCACTCCTTGATGAACATTGAATTTTGAAATGATTTAAAAATCTAAATTCCTGAAGATTAGACATTCAATAGATAATGAGACCTCTGTGGTGCAACCCCATGTTCAAAGATTTTATGAACCCCTAAGTGTAGAGAAAGGAAGAAGTGTTAACGTGGGTGGTAGCTCACAGCTCACAGTCTCCCGTTGCTGGGACAGAGAGCTGAAGATAACCAACCTAAGCGGGGAAGGGTCATTTTGGTTCATGTGTCTCAGTTTGCAGTTCTGGTCAGCTAACCTGTGGAGAAGTAGAACACTGCCAGGGATGCACAGGAGAGGAAAGTTGCTCACCTTCGCTGCAGCAAAGAGAGAGGAGGGGCCAGGATCCTAGTATACCTTTCAAGGTTGAACCCCCAAAGACATAACTCCATTTTTGTAGACATTGTCGCCTAAAGATTCTCTCTTCTCCCATCAGTGGCCAGTGCTTTAGCATATGGCCTTTTGGGACACTGGGGATCCATACCATAGCAGCCACTAAGATAGAAAAGTAGCAAGGCAAATAATTCCAGTGTTCTAAAGCATCTTCTTTCAGTTGTGAAGGAATGCTACAGTATCATAGATGGCTTTAAATATGGATGGAGTGTTGGCTTAGCAGTTAAGAGTGCTTGCTGGGTCTGTAGAGGATCCAGCAATCATCAGTAACTGTAGTTCCCCAGGATCTGATGCCCTCTTTCAGACCTTGGTGGGCATACGTACATGCAGAAAACACTCGTGTGTGTGTGTGCGCGCGCGCGTGTGCGCGCGCGCGTAAATGGAGAAAAAAAACTTAATAAAAAGAACTGCTCTAAATCATTAGAAAGATAGAAATAAAGATGAAACAAGATCAGCCATGTATTAATAATTATGGATATGGGACTCGCTATTTTGTTCTTTGAATATATATGAAAATTTTCACTTTTAATGATTTAAAAATTAGCCTATATCTCAAAAACTGTAGGAATGAATTTAACTTAATTGTAGTAATTTTCTCCAACATAACATTTCTCTGTTTTTTTGTTTGTTTGGGGTTTGGGGGTTTTTTTGTTGTTGTTGTTTGGGTTTTTTTTATTTTTTTTTTTTGTTTTTTTTTTTGAGGCAGGGTTTCTTTGTGTACCACTGACTGTCCTGGAACTCACTCTGTAAACTAGGCCAGCCTCGAACTCACAGATATCTGCCTGTTTCTGCCTCCCAAGTACTGGGATTAAAGACATGCACCACCACACCAGCAAGTATAACAGTTCTTTTTTTGTTGTTTTTTGGTTTTGTTTTGTTTTGTTTTTCGAGGCAGGGTTTCTCTGTAGCTTTGGAGCCTGTCCTGGCACTAGCTCTTGTAGACCAGGCTGGCCTCAAACTCACAGAGATCCGCCTGCCTCTGCCTCCCGAGTGCTGGGATTAAAGGCGTGTGCCACCACCGCCTGGCTCAAGTATAACAGTTCTTAATTCATGCTCCCTGACATAATCCAAGGGATTCTTACATGTTAATTGCTATATTGCCTATCAGAAGGTCTTGTTCTGTAGTCCAAGCTAGTCTGCAATTCACCACATAATCCAGTAGGTCTACTTGTGCTTTGATCTTCTTGTCCAAACTCGCCCGGTTTCATATTATAGGCATGCATACCTGGCAGTAAAATTTGAGTAAATAGGTTATTTCCTAATGTCTGTGTATCTTAATTAAAATTAAGACAGCCGGGCGGTGGTGGCGCACTCCTTTAATCCCAGCACTCGGGAGGCAGAGAGGCAGGTGGATCTCTGAGTTCCAGACCAGCCTGGTCTACAAGAGCTAGTTCCAGGACAGTCTCCAAAACCACAGAAAAACCCTGCCTTGAAAAACCAAAAACAAACAAACAAACAAATAAATAAATAAATAAAATTAAGACAAAGTTAGATGTGTCATAAATTTTTCCTACATGGTTTGTGAGATAAAATAGTAATGAATTGTGTTTCATTTCCAGGATTAGGTTTTCAACAGTAGAATATTAAACCCTGCTATATGTGTGTGTGTACATACATACACATATATATATTTAAAAAGTATAACCATTTTTAAATCAGATAACAATCATACAAAAAGTAAAATGTCATCCAAGTTGAGGACCACAAACCAATGTGTACATGCCTAGTACATTCAAGTTTCAGCATCACTATGTACACATTGGTTTAGTCACTGGCCTGACGGAGATTTATTTATCGAAGAGGTAACTGTTTAGAAAAAGATAATTCTGGAGCTGGAGCGATGGCTCAGCAGTTTAGAGCACTTGTTGCTCTTGCAGACAACCCAGGTTTGGCTCCCAGCACCCATGTGGTGGCTCACAACTGTCTGTAATTCCAGTTCTTGGGATCCAGTACCCTCTTCTGGATTCTTCTGGCACCAGGCATGTACATGGTGTACATGCACATATGCCTGCCAGACATTCATGTGCATTAAAAAAAACCCTAAAAACTAATGTGAAGAATAATGGTTATTCTCTTCCTACTGTCAGATTCAAAAGTTAGCTAAAGATGTTGATAATACTTTTGCCTGTTTAAAGTTTCAGATAACTTTGATTAGTTGGGTTTGGGTCTTTTGCATATTTGGTTTATTTTTTAGAGTATGCTGGTTGTGTCCTCTGCTCCCATTATTGGTGAATTTACTAACCTATTACTGTATTCTTTTTTTTTTTTTTTTTTTTTGGTTTTTCGAGACAGGGTTTCTCTGTGGTTTTGGAGCCTGTCCTGGAACTAGCTCTGTAGATCAGGCTGGTCTCGAACTCACTCACAGAGATCCGCCTGCCTCTGCCTCCCGAGTGCTGGGATTAAAGGCGTGCGCCACCATAGCCCGGCCTCTTTTAGTTCTTAAGAACCTTTTGAAATTTAATAGCCACTGACCCTAACTAAAAAAGGAAAATGTTCACTTCTGTTAGTTTGTGTCCCATCAGCTGCCTTAGAAGTGTGGCATCCTGGTCGGGGGAACAGGCCTCCTTCGGTGGTTGGCCCAGGGGAGTGTATAGAAGAGCATCGCTGCCAGGGCAACTAATAAGAGTGAAAGAATGGTTGCCTGTTCACTACAGCAGAATTAAACCAGTGAGAGATTCAGATGAAAAACAGCAGAAGAATATGCTAGGTATAGAACTATGAAAGACGTTAAACTAACTGGAAATGTTTCTGTTTAGATGGAATCTGCTTGTGTTTCCATTCACGAAGCTCTGAAGTCTGTCATCGACTATCAGACTCATTTCCGACTGAGGGAGGCTCAAGGCCGAAGCCGAGCAGAGGATCTAAATACAAGAGTGGCCTATTGGTCAGTAGGAGAAGCCCTCATTCTTCTGGTGGTTAGCATAGGGCAGGTGTTTCTTCTGAAAAGTTTTTTCTCAGATAAAAGAACCACCACAACTCGTGTTGGATCATAACTACGCTTTCAGATGCACCATTGCCACTGTAATTACTGTCCTCCAACTCTAGGTACTGAAGATTTAGCATTGGCAGCATTCTAAAACCCTTCTCATACGTGCTGGGAGAGATGTACGATGCAGATCCCCATGGGGAGAGGACACCTTTTTTATTTGTAAAGATGGAAAAACTTTGGACCTTAATGCAGCTATTCATATGAAATACCTAACACCAATGATCTACTTTTCTTGGTTTATATGTACTCTTCATACACTAAACTTTGGTATTCTGATTCCTTTTAGCCATTTAAAAACCCTTTTCTTAATAGGTAGTTGAGACTTTAAAAAACAATCTTAGATTTAATGTCTGTGTATTACAGAGGAAGAAAACTGCCTTTTAATTGTTTATAGTGAATAAAGTTGTGTTTTTAAGAAAACCAAAAGTGATTAACTGTAGCCAAGCCGTATTCTGCACTGCTTAATTTTATGGGGGAAAATAATCTACCATAGAACTATTAGTTAATATTGATACAATTTTCATTGCTATATCATGATATAATTTATTTCTTGCTAGTTTGGAAAATGTACAGGTTTTTGGTTTGTTTGTGATCTCTCATTCTATGATTTATAACTAGCTATGTTATTTGTTTAGAGGTGTTGCCGCCACTCAGAAAAAATGCATAATAGACCTTAAAAATCAGACCGTGTAACCTAGGATAAGGAATATGAGACACTACAGTGTGGGTAATGAAATAGAAACATTTTTAGTGAGTTGTCCGCGACATTGCATTTCCAGGGCTTTTACAAAGAAAAAAGGGGATCTGAGTCGTTTGAACGTTCTGGTCACGTCATTCCCAGCTTCAGTCTACAGTTGTGACCTGGTACCACATAGGTGCCATACTGACGATGTGGTGCACTGAGCAGTCAGTTTTTCCTCTTCATTTCTGTCTTCTTTCTACAGATTCTGACTAGCAGCCCTAAAAATTACAAATTTTGAATGCTGTGAATGTTTCCTATTTTAAAGTCTTTAGAATTGGTTCTACTGTTTGTGTCTTACACTTGTGTGGATTAAGCTGATTGAAATGAGATTTTGATCCAAGTATTCAGAATAGGATACATAGTGATGGAAAATTGTATAGGTAGCAGGCTTCTCTTCTGTTGAAAAGAGGACAACATGGCAGTTGCTTTTCAGTCGTGCCTCTTCACCACAGGTGATGAGAATCAGAGAGTCTCATGCTGTGGAGACTTTAACACTTGACATCATAGGATAGTGACTGACTAGCGATTCTAGTTTTTTACCATTACTGACTAGAGAAGTTGACTCTTAAATTTAAGCCATTTTAAGATGTGCACGCGCACGCACACACACTTCTGCATGTAAGAGCAAAATGAGTTCAGGTTGTCTTGCTTACTAATTTCAGATGTCCCAGTGTAGAAGAAGTAAACCTGTTTTCCATCTCTTAGGGTCTTGACGACTAGACCACTACTCCTTAAACAAACTTTACAAACAGATTAAGAAGAGTTTAAGATTTTGGAGATTTATCCATTTGAGTTCTTGTATTGAAGTTGTCCTGCAGCTTTTTAAAATGTCTCATCTACTTAGCTGTGAATGTTTTAATCACCAATGTTAATGTGGTTACTCAGCATGGGCACATATTAAATGCCATATCTGGTTGCCATGGGCTCTTCAGATACTTTACACTGTAATTAAATGGAGTCAGGTATAGATTCTGCCAGGTTTGGCATAATAATGCCCTCACTTAATCTGTGCCTCTCAAAATGTCATGATAAAAATGATTACTATAAATCATTTTTAATGAAACCATGAGTCAAACATGAAATCAGCAGTTACCTAATGTCAGAAATAGTATGAATTTAGTTGCATTTCTTAATAGCTCACTAAATTTTGACAGCGATCTGTTCAACTGGTATGAATATATAAGAAAATACATATCCAACATAAATGCTGTGATATTGTTTTCCTCCTATGATGTATTTTGTAGCTTGTCTTTTTTTTCTGTAATCTTTATATAAGTTGTTGCAGGAGTTTGAATTTTCCAGATATTTTTTGTTTGGACATATGACTAAATACATATTTGAACATCATAATTGTATTATTTTTAAAGTAAATAATGGAAAGCAACTTTATACATGAGTTATTTCAATATGAAATATTGAATGAAGATATGTTTTAAGATATTGCTTTGCTAAAAATCTAAACATTCTTTTGTTCTATTAAAACTATAGTTTGTGGCTTACAACTTTTCCTTTGGGCTCAAATAATCACCTTTGAAAATAGTGGACTGAAGCAGTTTACTGAACGGTTTCATTTATGCCTATGCTATCCATCTTTTGTTTCAATTTCTTAAATGTATCATTTATAGTTAAGTAGGATAAAGCTATGAGTTTTGTTTTCAAAAATTAGGCAAATTAATATATAAATAATACAAAGGATTTTTGTTTACTTTTGAAAAATAATTTTCTCTAAAGATGGCACCACAGGATTGCATCAATCAGTTTCATGTAAAATAAAAAATTTTAAAAAATCAGCTAATTGACTTCACTTGTTTCTATCAGAATTTAATTCTTTCTAGAACTCCTTAGAAATACACAGCTCATAGTACTGTTTCAGACTGGACAGTGTTAATATGTTAAATGGTTTCAGAGAGGAAAGAAAGACAAAAGAGATTAGCCAGTGTGTAGCAACTGACCAGGTGTGGTGGCACACAGACCTTTGATCCCGGCACTCAGGAGACATGGGCAGGCAGATTTCTGAGTTTGGGGCCAGCCTGTCTACAGGGTGAGTTCCAGGACAGCCAGAGCTAAACAGAGAAACCATGTGTGCTTCAAAAAACGAAGACAAAGAACAAAAATAACACAGCTCATAGTATTGTTCTGCAATTGTTTTTGTTTCATAAAGGAGGAGGACATAGGAACTAACAAAAATATTATAAAGAAGGGTGCAACCACTGCTTTGTTTTTTTATCCTTAAAATTCTTAATGAAAATGTTCATGGAAGACATTGATACCATCAGTTGGTCTAATTTTTAAGTCAGCTAACTTAGATTGTTTAAAATTTAATAGCCTTAAGCTGGGTGGTGGTGGTTTGGGAGGCACAGGCAGGCAGATCTCTTGAGTTCAAGGCCAGCCTGGTCTACAGAATGAGTTCCAGAACAGGCTCCAAACCCTGTCCTGAGGGAAAAAGAAAAGAAAAGAAAAAAAAAAAACTTATAGTTGACTTGCCTTCACCCCACCCACACAGACTGACAAGACATCTGGTTCCTGGGCAGGTCTCCGCAAAGAGGAAACTTACAGTTTGTGCAAACTGGCATTTGTTGAATATTTACTCTGGATTGTGAAGGACTGAAAAGTCCTGTTTTTTATCCTTTTAAAAACTTAAGTTTGAGACTGGAGAGATGGCTCAGAGTTAAGTTAAGGGCACTGGCTGTACCTTCAGAGGCCCTGAGTTCAATTCCCAGCAACCACATGATGGCTAACAACCATCTACAATGAGATCTGGTGCCCTCTTCTGGCCTGCAGGCATACATGCAGACAGAATACTGTATATATAATAAATCTTTTTAAAAAAAAGTTTGTGTGTGTACGACCAATTTAACTTCTCCTTCAAACAGTACATGTATGTGTTGTGATGATCGATGCAACATTTGAAGCAATTTAAAAGAGTGGGAAAAGCTGAGTCGGTTTACCCTGGACGGTAATGACTTTTAGCTCATTGGCGCACTTGATGTGTCAAATGGGGAAGTAGGTGTTCGTTAAATCTGTCATTAGTTTGAATGTTTTGGAGGAGAGACAGGTGGAGCAGTATATATTGATTGAAGTTCTGTGGTTGCTAGAATGGTAAACCTTCCAGCTACCTGCATTCAGCATCTTCACCTTACAACAGGAACACATGGAAGAAGGTGAAGTTAGCCATAACAGATGGCACTGCTTTCCTTTTTATCATGTCCTTGATGAGCTAACCCTTCTGGCCTGACAAATGATCAGCCTCACAACTAACCAATTACAACAAAGACTGATAAAACTAAACCTTGCTGGTTGCTTCATTGAGGGAAAACTGGGGACATGCCTCTACAAAGGCTAATTTTCCACTAAGAACAAAAGCAGAGGGTTGCAACATTGTCCAAGTCACCACAATAGAGTTTGAGATCACACATCAGGGACTTAGAGATGCTGGCTTTACTGCTGCTTCTTCGCAAACAAACAAGGTTCTCTGAATTTCTGGGAATGGTCAGGAGAACCAGAGGAAGAATACTGACCCAACATTAATCTGGATGCATACAGTTAGATTGGTGATGTGATTATACATTGTACACAAGTGGTACACATAAGTAGTTTATAGTTTACCGGAGAAGAAAAGGGGCACTGATTCTGAGAGAAGAGGCAAGAAGAGCACAACACCCAGGCAACCCTGGAGAAGACAATGGCCAGAGAAAAACAGCGCCCTAAGGAGCGGCAGGGCAGCAGTCTGAGTAGGGACTATATACTGGCTCCCAAGGTTAGTGGTACACCCAGTTGGCTGCCTAGAGAGGAGAGTAACTCTGAGGTCTGCGCTGTGTGCCTCTGACAACAGGCTTCCAAACCCAATTTGCTATCCGTGGGCTCCCTGGATTTGGTTAAGTTCCTTTCCTCCATAAGCAAGTGGAAATTGTCAGCCAGGCATGGAGGCGCACACACTTTAATCCCAGCAGAGCCAGAATCCCTAAATTGAAGGCCAGTTTGGTCTGTGTTAAATCTCAAACCCTGGGACAAATGGCTGGGGTGCCTATTTAACATATCAAAACGAACCTGGCTGCCAGGTACTCGCAGCATCCCTCAGTACCTACCCTTCCCCCAGAGACTCTTTCCTATATAATCCAGATCTTTAGGTTACTCGCTCTTTTACCTTTTGCTGTCTCGGCTGCTGCACCTGGTGTGTGTCCTCCCCCCCCCCCCATAGTCCACTGTGGGCTCTTCCCAGATGTCCCTGTCTCTGACTATGCTCTCCCATATTTCTACAGTAAACTTTCCTCCAACGTACCTCAGAGCAGTCGCATCCGGTTTTGCTTTTTTTTTTTTTTTAATTTATCCTACTAATTGAGTTCCAGGACAGCCAGAACTGCTTAGTGAGACCCTGTCTCAAAATCACCAAAATGTCAGAAGAGAGAAGATCTAATTGAATTTTTGAGGTATGTCCAACATTGGAGCCTGAGGTAAAAATCGAGTATGGGGACTCTGGAAGGTTTGTAGTTTTACTAGATTCTTCTTGTTGGTTTGGTTGGGTTTTTGGTTGGTCTTGGGCCTTATTTGGACTGTAAGGAACAGATAGAAGCCGAATTCCTTTCCGGGCTTCTCCTAGCCTGGACTTTGGGACTTAATTTAAAAGGAGAAAAACAGAAATTCAAAAGGAAGAAAACAAAAACCAGGGAGCCAAGCCGGCATTTTTCTGGGTAGCAGTTCCCCAGGGCATTTCCCCTCCTCCGCCCTTGGCCATCTGCTTCCTCCTGGGGACTGTGCACCCCATCCTCCCTCCACTCGGTCGTTGGTGGCCCAGTCTGCCAGGACACCGGGAGGCCCGCAGAGCACGACCTTGAAGGCGAAGCCCATCGCCCCGAGGGCTCCACGACAAGCCCAGGTCTTCACTGGGTGTGGCGTGCCGAGTCGCAGCTGCTTCGGAACAAGGTCTCTGGCAGTCACGTCCTAACTTTCAGACCTCTGCGACAAGTCACCTGTCAATAAGGGCTTGCTCAGTGGGAGAAGAAAACTGAAGAGCCTCGTGGACGCGCAGCACTGTTTCCCAGGCAAGTTGCGGGCACCGGGAACGGGCGGCTGGGAGTAACGTGCTGCCCAGGTCGGTCCACAGTCTGCTGGGCAGGCCCGGTGCCTCCATCCGAGGGCTGCCCCTTTCTGGAGGGAAAACCCGCGCACCTATTTGCCAATCTTGGGTTTCGTTTTGACTAGGAAGGTTTTGTTTTAAGACATGTAGTGGAGGCTAGCCTCCACCCCTGTGTAGCCCATCAAATTTCTATCCTTCCTATCCCTCTGGAGTGCTGGCAACAGATTTTTGAAAGACTCCCAGGACCATGAGCAAATAGCCCAGCGGCTTATGTGACTTTTAAGAGCGTTGTGCCGGTTCAGCCAGCCACGCAGAGCCAATGCAGAAAGATTTGTGGGTGAGGCATTTTATTCTTCTGCTTTTCCAGGGCTAATTTGAATGGAAGTCATTTGAGCTGGTTTCAATGTTGCATTAGTTAGA
The DNA here is from genome assembly GCF_014885135.2 of Alexandromys fortis. Taxonomy (NCBI): domain Eukaryota; kingdom Metazoa; phylum Chordata; class Mammalia; order Rodentia; family Cricetidae; genus Alexandromys; species Alexandromys fortis. The sequence goes on from NW_026067946.1 coordinate 8,420,915, forward strand.
ACCACTCAAGTTCTGTAGAACAATAAACTTTTAAAAAGTATTTTAAAATATGATCCTTACTGACCTACCATTTTAGCAGTGTCATGGACATATTCGGAGTTAGCTCCATGGTCTATTGTTTCTACTACAGAACAGAAGAGCACGTAAAGAATCAGGAGTTATATTTGAGGCAAAGTCATTGTTACTATATGGGGCTTGAAGTACAAACCACGTTTCTTTTTTTTTTAAATATTTATTTATTATGTATACAATATTCTGTCTGTGTGTATGTATGTAATGGGGGCACCAGACCCCATTACAAATGGTTGTGAGCCACCATGCGGTTGCTGGGAATTGAACTCAGGACCTTTGGAAGAGCAGGCAGTGCTCTTAACCGCTGAGCCATCACTCCAGCCCCCTACAAACCACGTTCCTGTCGTACAATCACATCTCCTTTGCTCCTCATTGGTGGATTTTTTTTTTTTTAGTCATCAATTTAGCAAGTGTGTAATGTTGAATACCACCTTTAAATAATACCCCCCAGGCCAAATGTCCCCATATCCTGGCTCCCCTTTATAAGTAGCCTCTTTGGAAGGCTTGCCTCTGGGCCTGTGTTCCTACTTCTATTTTTTTTTTCTCCTCCTCCTTTTCCCCTTGCTGGCTCTGAGTGACATCAGGGACAGTCTTGTGAAAGCGGGTGTCTGTGCACAGTTCTCAGTTCTCGTCTCCCCTGACCAGTCAGTCGCCACTGTCATAGGCGTGCGCCTGTCTGCTTTCTTTCTTAGACTTGCAGCTTCTTGCTTTCTGCTGTGTTCCCACCCCACTGGTCACTGAGGCTTCTCAGTGACTAAAGAGTGTCCCAGAGCCCAGGTCTTGGCTATCTTTTTCTTATAGATATATTCTCCCCAAATGATTTCCACCGGGAACCATTAGTCCCTGACTATACGTAACATCTATACAATGATGGCTTACAAATTATAATCTCTAGCCTTACTTCTTCTCCAGTTCGCAAGCATATATCCAGCTCTTTATTGATGTGTCCAACTAGCAATCCAATAGATGTTTTAATTTTGTATATGTAGACAGAACTATTGATGTCACACACAACACTCTCAGCCTCTCATTTGCCTGCTTTTAGTGATCTTCCATATCTCAGTGAACACTGTTGCCGTCCATGCAGGTCACAATCCAGGAACTGTTATTTTCTGCCAGCCCTAGGGACTGAGCCTTGTGCTTGACTGGCAAGTGCTCCACCTCTGAGCTACGGCCCCAGCTCTAGGAATCATTCTGGCCTTTGGTTGGTTGGTTGGGTTTTGTTGTTGCTATTTGAGACAGGATCTTGCTATGTAGGCTGGGGCTGTCTTAGAACTCACAGTGTAGACCAGGCTGGCCTCAAACTCAGAGAGATCCATCTGTCTCTGTCTCCTGTATCCTGTGTGCTGGGACTGAAGGTGTGCATGAGCACCCCAGGCTTGCGGTCTTCATTTCAGCTGAGATTCAAGCCTCCAGCAAACTCCATGGTCTGCACCTGACTGCCTTCTCCCTCTCAAGCTAAGCCATAGGAGACATTTCTGCCCTGGCTTCTCTAGAGCCAGCCTCTAAAAAGCAGTGAATTTTTTTTTTTTTTTAATGTCAGAACTTTTACTCTCTTCAAAACCCTCTGGTAGCTTCTCATCAGAATGATTAGAAAGCAAAACAAATAAACAACTTTAACTGTGGCTTTAAAGGCCTGGGGTCCTACCCCTGACTCTCTGATGTCTTCTGCCTTCCCTCTCTGCCACAGTGACCGCTACTCCCTCCAACTCGACTCCTTCGGTCCCCTCCTTTTCCTTCTCACGTGCAGTCGAGCTCTGCCCTGATAAAACCAGACCCTCTGCCGCTGCCCTGCGAGTGGGGTGCTTGGCCTTTATCCGCTCAATCCAGGGGGTTCCTGAAAACCGTATGAAAAGTAAGGGTTTCTTCATGCACATACCTATAGGATGGCTTAATTTATCAATTAAGCATAGTTAGAAATTAGTAACTGATAAAATAGGACTGTGATGGCAGTATACTGTAATAAAATTGCCAAAATAAGGGTTACTTGGATACTCACCCTGTACTACTCTGACAGTTGTCTGATATTATAGATAGTGACTGCCGGACAAACAGAATATACAGCGTGGACATTCTACACAGTGACTGCAGGACAAACAGAATATACAGTGTGGATATTACCAGACAGAAGGATGACTCAGGTCCAGGTGGGAAACTACTTAGACTAGTAAGAAACTAAAACAAGAATTACACATTTCTGGACTTTTCCATTTAGTAGTTTTGGATTGTGGTTACACCAATGAAACTGAAACTGAAGGAAAGCAACCCCAAGTAAGCAGAGACTGCTGTGTCCTGTGAAACTGTGGTATCTATAAACCATCTGCCTGCTGCTGCTGTTAAAACTGTACAGCCATCTTTCTTTTTATTTTTATTGAGCTCTACATTTTTCTCTGCTCCCCTTCCTGCCTCTTCCCTCCCCTTTAACCCTCTCCCAAGGTCCCCATGCTCCCAGTTTACTCAGGAGATCTTGTCTTTTTCTACTTCCCATGCCGATTAGACCTATGTATGTCTCTCTTAGTGTCCTCATTGTTGTCTAGATTCTCTGGAATTGTGATTTGTAGGCTGGTTTTCTTTGCTTTATAGTGAGTATATGTGATAATTGCCTTTCTGGGTCTGGGTTACATCTTTCTTTTTTTTTAAGATTTGTTTTATTATGTATACGGTGTTCTGTTTGCATGTTTGCCTGCAGGCCAGAAGAGGGCACCAGATCTCATTACAGATGGTTATGAGTCACCATGTGGCTGCTGGGAATTGAACTCAGGACCTATAGAAGAGCAGACAATGCTCCTAACCTCTGAGCCATCTCTCCAGCCCTGCCATCTTTCTTTTGACTGTCATTTGGACATTCCATTGCCTTAAAATTAATTCTATTTTTAAAAGTAAATCATCTTTCCCCCTGTTTGGAGATTTGTCTTTCATACAAGTTCTCATTTTGTCTTCTGAATATAGAAAATTAAAGAAAAGAGCTGGACACGGTACCAGTCATCCATAACCCTAGAACTCTGAAATGTACCAAAAAGAATAGGCAATAATCTGGGAGGGGGTGAGGAGAAAGTCTAAAAGATTGGATTCCCAAAATCAGAAAAATAGATACGAGGATGAAAATCAATTTTTCGTTTTGTTTTTTGTACTTGGACAGAGGCATTTTTTGAATTATTTACTTATTTATTTTATACATATACATGTATATGTATATGTATGGGTGGGTAACCACTAGCTTTAAGGCTTCCTACAGACACACACACACACACACACACACACAAATATATACATATATATCAGTGTTCTGCCTGCATGTGTGCCTACATACTAGAAGAGGGCACCAGATCTCATTATAGATGGTTGTGAGTCACCATGTGGTTGCTGGGAACTGAACTCAGAACCTCTAGAAGAACAGCTAGTGCTCTTAACCTCTGAGCCATCTCTCCAACCTTGACAGAGGCAGTTTTTAAAGTAATTAAGCATTGGCTTTCTCTAGGGCCTCCTCTGAATGCTGTGGTAATGCTCAGATTCCGGTGACTGAGCAGTATTTATAGTTGTGGAGGGGACTGGAGAAGCTCTGGGAACTGGATTTGTTGTGGAGTTAGCAAATCCATGCTATTGCGAACTTTGCACATATATAAAAAGAAGATGGAATATAGTTAAATATAAAGGTGGCTTAACCCACGCTATATGGGCATTGAGTTAATGTGACCTGCATTTTAGAAGACAAAACAGAAAATATTTTTATATAGTAAGCCCCCTTTCTTCATATAGCATAATCCTTGTAAAATACATGTACTTATGTGTGTTTATGTATGTGAGAAATATTTATGTGTTTATACATATGTGTAAATATATATGAACAAAAATAGTTACATGTCCTTGTGTATATATAACATCCACAGATAATCAATACTAACTTTGGTGTAGTTTTTCCTGTCTATTTTATCTGTGTTTTGCATTACAAAGCTAGGGTCATCCTATATATACTATTTTGTATCAACTAATTATTACAGAAGGAGTTAATTTAATTCATAAACATTGTTAATAGGATTCTGCCATGGGAATAAATAACACTTTACATTGCCATTTGCCAGAGTGGGTTTTGAGGCAGTTTGAAGCTGCTTCCCAAGTCAGCAAGGACAAGAGTGCTGAGGTGACCAGGACATTACAGCAACTCAGGGGAACACTACTCAGTTCAACCCAGACATGGTATGCTTTCTGACAACATGGCCCTAAACAGTGTCTTGAAATAGAAAAGACTACTTCTGTAGACAGTGGGAGCATATGTTCTAAACACGCAAAACACAGGTAAGACACACGAGGGTGTGCTGGTTAGGTTTACTGGCAGCTTACGAAACTGTATAAATGAGGTGGGCCTGTTGGCTTGTCTACAGGGGACTGTCTTCATTGTAAATTGATGTTGGGAGACCCAGCCATTGTGAGTGGCACCGTCCCTTGGCTTTGGGCCCTGGGTCCTATAAAATTAAAGAGCATTAGCTGAATACTAAGCAAGCAATCAAGGATGTATTATTCTCTCTTTGCTCTTGACTGTGAATGTGATGTGACTAGCTGATTGACTTCCTGCCTCGATTTCCCTGAATGATGGTGTCTTGGCTGCTGTGAGAGACAGCATGACCAAGGCAATTTATAAAAGAAAGCATTTACTTGTGGGCTTACTTAGAGGGTTGGTCCATGACCATCATAGCGGGGAGTGTGGCAGCGGGCAGGCACGCTTGGTGCTGGAGCAATAGCTGAGAGCTTACATCCTGATTCACAGACAAAGAAAGAAAGACTGGTCCTGGTCTGGGCTTCTGAAACCTTCAAGCTCACCCCAATGACGTGCCTCCTCCAATGAGTCCGTACTTCCTAACCCTTGCCAAGCAGTTCCAACAACTGGGAACCAAACATTCATTCTTCTCTCCACTCTTCTTCCTGCGCCTAGATTTCCCCTCCTATTTATTCTGCCTGCCAGCCCCACCTATCCGTTCTTTGCCTGGTCAGTTCGTTATTAGACCAATCAGGTGCTGTAGGCAGGTAAGGCGAAACAAATGCAACATATCATTACATCATAAACAAATGTAACACACCTTTACACAGTTAAAGTAAAATTCCACACCATAAACAAATGTAACACACCTTTACACAGTTAAAGTAAAATTCCACATCATAAACAAATGTAACACACCGTTACACAGTTAAAGTAAAATTCCACATCATAAACAAATGTAACACACCTTTACACAGTTAAAGTAAAATTCCACACCATAAACAAATGTAACACACCTTTACACAGTTAAAGTAAAATTCCACATCATAAACAAATGTAACACACCGTTACACAGTTAAAGTAAAATTCCACATCATAAACAAATGTAACACACCTTTACACAGTTAAAGTAAAATTCCACATCATAAACAAATGTAACACACCTTTACACAGTTAAAGTAAAATTCCACATCATAAACAAAGGCAACACACCTTTACATAGTTAAATACTCCACAGCAGAACATGGCTTCTCAGCAAGTCCAGTATGTGGGCTTAATTACTGAACCATCTCTCCAGACCCCTGAACGTAATACCTTTAAGTCTCCTCTGCTCATAATTTCCCCCAGTTTTCCCTTACCTCTGTTCTGCCCCTGTCTCCCACATGTGTAAACTTGAACCCTTTAACTATCTAGTGCAGAATGATCCAGACACAGTTGGGCCTCTGATTCCTGAGCGTTTCTGAGACTCATGTGCTCCTGGCCCTTGCTCCCTGCTGTAATTGTCCTCCTGGGAGCATTCCCATCATCTGGACCCTGCATGAAGCAGAGTGCAGTGGGTCCTGATTGTCTGTCTGCCCATCCTGGCTTCACATCCTTCAAACCCAGCAAGTCTCGGTGTAGAATAACTTTTCAACAAAACCTGTAAATGACAATAAAGCAGTTTTTTTTTTCATTAATAGCAAAACATTAGTTGAACAAGAAGCATCGACGTTACCTATTTCTGCCACAAGATGGTGCTGTTAGATAGGAAAGAAAAAAAGGTTCTCCGACTCAAACATCACAGACATGCTAAGGTTTTAAAATGTGCTAAATTTCAAAGGTACTTATTTAAATATATAACCTTTTCCCGTGATAAACACACAGACAGAAAGTTTAATGATCATATGTATTTTATCAGATTATTATTTTACTCCTACCTACTCTAATTAGGTGGTCAAAATGTTTTTAAAAGATTAACTTAATGACAGGAAACTCTTAGGTGAGTGTTCTATCAGCTGAGCTAGGTCTCCATCCTTCCTTCCAAGAAAGACTGTATTAAGAGTCCTTCTGAAACAACAGAACCCATATGAGATAAGTGGAGGCCAGGAGAAGGGTAAATTTTAAAGATTGGCTTGCAGGATGGGGAGTGCTAACTAAGTAGGGCAAACCAGACTGAGACTTGAGAGCTTATTCCTGGGGTTGGGGATGTATCTCAGTGGTAAGGTGCCGCCCTAGCCAGTATTTGGCGCTATGTTCTATCTCAAGTCTGGAAAAACAACAAAATAATAACAACCAAGAATAGCAACAGTAAGTTGATACATTCTTGACTCTAAAGACTGTGTTGCCTTCTCCCGGCAGAATCCTTCCTCTGAACATCCAGCTGATGGGATGCAGCCCATCTACATTTCGGAGGCTAACCCCATTCACTCCAACTTTACTGATTTAAATGTTAATCACCTTCATAGGTTTACACTGGCCAAATCCCTGGCTACAATGGCCTAGGGAGCCAACACAGGAAATTAGTCATTACAAAGAGCGGAATGGGGGCGACTAAGCTTGGCAAGAAGGGGATGTGCACACTGATGTTTCCATCTTTAGTCATGGGCAAGACGGGGTGGCTTGCAGCTGGAACACCTGAAAGGGACTTCCTGGGAAATTTCTACAGGTGCTCTGACCTGCTCTTTTTCCTAGTACAGACATCTTCTAGTGAGCCTAAGACTCCTAGGTTCTGCAACTGTGCAGGAATGCACACATGCATGCAGACATGATATTTCTCCCCAACAGGCACCGCCTGTTACATTTCAAAATGAGATCGGAGGCAATTTGCAGCAAGGTCTCCATTCCTATCTTACTGGGAATAGAGGAGAGACCTTCTACAGCTATCCACCAATCTCTCCCCCCCCACACACACACACACTGTATCCATACCATTAACTCTGCCCATTTATCTAGCAAAGACCAACTACTCCCTCTTGTCTGCCCATCACATCCCTGCCTGCCCCTTGCTTCATACATAATTTTCTCTTCAACTCTTACTCTTTGCTACTGATAGACATCTTTATAAATTATCCTCTCACCCCCCCCCCAGCCTTCCTTCCTTTTTCTACCTTTTTTCTTTGTGACAAAATTTTTCAAAGTGGACTTTCTAGGACTGGGAAGATAACTCAGTCAGTAAAGTGCTTGCAAGAGGACCTGGTTTTGATCCTCAGAACCCATGTTTATTTTTTAAAACAGTTGAGGGTGGAGGTGTTCATTTTGATCCCAGCAAACTCAGATCTCTGGGGCTCAGTGGCCAGCCAGCCTTACCTAACTGTTGGGCTCCAAGTCTCTGTCTGAAAAGTGAGGTGCGTAAGCCCTGAGGAATGACACTTCGGGCTGTCCTGCATCCTGCGCACACATGTGCACACACACAAGGGTTTTCTTTCTGATTGTTTGTTTGTTTTTTGAGACGGGTTTCTCTTTGTAGCTTTGGAGCCTCTCCTGGAACTAGCTCTTGTAGACCAGGCTGGCCTCGAACTCACAGAGATCCGCCTGCCTCTGCCTCCCGAGTGCTGGGATTAAAGGCGTGCGCTAGCACCGCCCGGCTTCACACAGGTTTTCTATATTGCTTTTCTCTGGCTTCCTTTTGCACTCTCCCCAAGTGATCTGTCCGTCCCTCCCGCACTGTGCTGAGTCTGCTCATCTCTTGGCACTTCTCTCTGCTCTCCTTATTTCTCAGTGCTTGTCTCCTGCTGTGAGTTGCCTTTTACTCTTTGACTCTTGGGGTCCATCCCCCAGCTCCCACATAGTTACATGGAAGCTTGTTCTCATTTATCAATGCCTGGCCTTAGCTTGACTTGTTTCTAGCCAGCTTTTCTTAACTTAAGTTATCCCATCTACCTCTAGCCTCTGGGCTTTTATCATTATCCTATACACCTTTCTTTACTTCTTACTCTGTGGGCCTTCTGTGTAGCTGGGTAGCAGGCCCCTCACGTCCTCCTCTCCTCCTTTTCTCACTCCTCCATCCCCCTTCCCCAGATTTCTTCTTCTATTTATTCTGTCTGCCAACTCTGCCTATCCCTCTCCTGCCTTGCTATTGGCCGTTCAGCTCTTTATTAGACTATAAGGAGCTTTAGACAGGCAGAGTAACCCAGCTCCACAGAGTTAAACAAAAGCAACATAAAAGAAAGCAACACATCTTTGCATCATTAAACAAATGTTTTACAGAATAAATGAATGTAATACATCTTAAATTAATATTCTGTAACAGTCCCTCTTGGCCAATAACAGATAGTTAAGCACTATCTGTTAATTGAAAAAAACAGGATGTATGAAGATAAATGTCAAATAAGCATCTCCAGGGTTAACCTCTTTCCCAACTCCATAGTATCACGTGCCTGCTCAGCGTCGGTTCCTTTCTGTTCTGTTTTCAAAACATAACTCAGTTCAGTCACTTGCTCTGCGGCCACTATGTCTCAAGTCACCATTATTTTCTGCCAGGTTTCTTTGACAAACTCCAGTGATCCTGCATCTGCATTTACTCTCCTCATTCTGGTTTACTGCAAGCACTGAGTGATCCTGTGACATGAGTTAGAGCAGGCTGCCCCTCTCTAACTTCTCTTGTGATCCTGTGACATCAGTTAGAGCAGGCTGCCCCTCTCTGCCTTCTCTTGTGAACCTGTGAAACCAGAGCAGGCTGCCCCTCCCTCTGCCATGTAGTCTTGTGTGTGCTGCCTCTGTCTCTGTGAGTTCATATGTGTGTTGGTCATTGATTTAGCAGGCCTTGTTTTCTTAGTGTCCTCCATCCTCTCTTTCTCTTCCACTTTTTTCAGGTCCTCTTCCTGCCTCCTCTTCCAAGGGGTTCCTTGAACCCTGAGGGGAGGGATTGACAGAGCCATCACATTTGAGGGTGAGTGTTCCTAGGTCTCTCGTTCTCTGTATAATGGCTGGTTGTGGGTCTCTGTATTTGTGCCCATCTGCTGTAGAAGGAAGCTTTTTTGATGGAGGCTGAACAAGATCATTCATTCTCAACCAGTGGATGGTGACCCCTGTGAGGGGTCTAATGACCCTACCACAGGGGTTTCCTAAGACTATCTGAAGATCATATATTCACATTATGATTCATAACAGTAGAAAAATTATAGTTATAAAGTAGCGAGAAAAATAATTTTATGGTTGGGGGGGTCACCACAACATGAACTGTATTAGAGGGTCACAGCATTAGGAAGGTTGAGAACCTCTGCTCTAATCTATTAGTATTTCAAAATGTCATTAGGAATCATTTTATTAGTTTTTATTTATTTATAGAACTGTCATATTTGGTTTTACCCTAGGTCCCTGGGCTACCTAGTCTCAGGTTCATGGTCACCCAAGCAGTGTTGTGTATGAGTTGCATTTTATGGAGTGGGCCTTAAGTCAAATCAGATATTGGTTGGTTACTCAAACAAACTTTTTGCCACCATTGCAACTAGCATATCTTGCCAACAGGATACCATTGTAGATCAAACCATTAGTGGTGTTTATATATCTCCTTTGGAAGCAGGCAGAGTACTGTGGGAGCTCCTTCAGCTCCTTCAGCCAATAGCCTTTAAGATATCAGCACACTTGGGTGTGGTCTCTTATACTATAAATACAGCTGTAAAGCATGCGCTCACTTGCTTCCAGTTCTCGCTTCCTTTAGATTCGGTTCCTGTTCCCCATTCGTGTAGAGGACTGTGATCTTAGACCAGTGATCTGTGAGTCTTCCCTAAATAAATAACCCTTTATTATACATAATTCTGAACTAGTGTGGAATTATTTTGTATCTTCCACCACCAGCAAAGTATTTTGCTGTACCAAAGACACTAGAACATAGGGGTGAAGGTACCAACCCCATTTCTCAATGTTCAATGAGTTGTATAGGTGGTGTCTTTAGTAATGCTATCAATTTGTGGAGAGCAACCTATAGTCTTGGCAATAGCCTGGGTTGTTTTGGGGGTTCCCATGGGACCTCTATGGCCAACAATTCAATTAGATATAATCCAATCCTGGAACCTGAAGCTTCACTGATGACAAGAGATGGCAAGTTGGGTATCTGTCTCCCCCATTATTTGGCTCCTTCATTAGCTCATCTTCATTTGTGTATATATTTTAAAAAGTTTCTGTTGTTTCCACACCCTTCCTCAAATGGCTGTTAATTTTAGGTGTCGCTCCATATTCCCTCCCTCATCCTCCTCGCTCTCCTTCCCCTCTCGATCCTTCCGTTCCAGTCTCCCATCCATCCATTCATAAATATACTATTCCCCTGTCCTGGGGATGTCTATCTGCACCCACTTACTCTATACCTAACGGATGTGGTTCTATGGATTATACCTTGCTTACCATTGACTTATTGACTATCTCCACATATAAGTGAATACTTACATTTGTCTTTCTGGGTCTGGGTTAACTTACTCGGGATAACTTTTTCTAGTTCTATCCATTTACTTGCAAATTTAATGTTTTAATTTTTGATGGCTGAGTAATATTCCATTGTATAAATGCACCACATTTTCTTCATCCACTCATCTCTTGAGGGACATGTAGGTTCTTTCTAATTTCTTGTTGTTGTGACTAAGCAGTTGTTGCTATGGTGGGATAAAGTACCCTTTGGGTATATGTCCAAGAATCACTGCCTTTTTTTAAAAGGTGAGCCAGACTAAACACAGACACACGTGATGAGCAGTGACCTCATGAGACCCTCCCCAGTAACAAAAGGCAGCAGTGAGTCCTAGCCAATGAAGAATGGCAAATTAATTAGGTTTTATTATTTCTAATGCACGCGGGCTACATTTTAGAGTGGCGCATTAGACTGCCTCTTGGTCAACTAGCACCTTTGAGCCAGCCTTAAAGAACAAATACCACACGTGACAAACAGGGACTAACAATTCCTTCACCAACCTGAAGCAGCAGCAAGGGATTTTATCCTCTCCATGTACCAGAATAATATTCCAGGTGTGTTTTTCCAACAGTGTCACCACTTTTTCTAAATCTGAATTATATGGACCCTTGCCATTGTGCTTTTTGGGTCATTGCGGATGTGGCTGTATACACATATATGGTTGTATAAACAGAGGAAGTCATTAAGAAAGAGAAAGAGGGCACCAAGAGCGTGTGCAAGCTGGGGAAAAGCATAGGCTCAAAAGCCTAGTTTATTTTTGAATCTGGTCTTTGAGCATAAATAATAGATGATATATCCCGTAGCTTATATTTGAAAATATGAAAGTAGTATTCGTTAGTCTAAATTGTCTTTTGATGAAAGATTCTCCCTTGACGTTAACCTTGCCAACATCTTCTGGAATGACTTAAATCCCACTCATGTGGGTCACGCTTCTTTTGCAGCTGGTTTAATTCTTCTAATTCCAGAATCTCAGATCACAAAAGAATAAGTGGGAATGCATCCTCGGTTGGCTTTACTCGAGAAAGCCGCAGATCTCAGTCCCTAGATTTTGACACAAACTGGGCTGTTAACTTTCCTCGGGTGGATATTTGTTCTCTAGCATCCTGAGGACCACCTGGGGAACGATGGTTTCGTGTAGCCTAATTTCTTCTCCAACACGTCCACTGCCATGGAAATTCAGTGAATCCTGCACACCGACATTGCAGGTCCCTTGGTGCTGACTCAGCAGAGCAATCTGTGGGACATTCTCATCATTTGTATCTGTTTGCTACCAAAATGTTTCTCTCGTCTCTGGCAGCCCTCGTGAAACTCACAAAAGCCTGATAGTTTGGTTTCTTGATTGGCCGTTGTTTCTTTCTTAGGCCTTTATGTTACAGTGTTTTTCTATTTTTAGTTTTTTTCAGTTTGAATAAAAGGGTTTTTTTTAATGTTTTGATTAAACATATAATATCCTGTTTTGTTATTCCCTTTTTAGATTGAGAAGAAATGCTGAGACTCAAGTAAAGCTCCCTCTTCTGCTCCACGTGCCTGCCATGGGTGCTGGGAAGTCTAAACTAGATCACTGCCCTCTTTCCTGGCACAAGAGACACAGTGAGGATGCAGCTCCAGACCGCCATGAATCGGAGGATTCTAAGGATGCGTCCTTGCATGGTTTTGTGGAGCACAGCAACAGAACAGAGCCGCCGACAGGAGAGCAGGAGGGAGCTGAGGCAAAAGGAGAGATGCCTGAGGAGGAAGCTGAAGAAGAAGTCTTCCTCAAATTTGTGATCCTGCATGCAGAGGACGACATAGATGAGGCCCTCAGGGTCCAGGATCTGCTGCAAAATGACTTTGGTATCAGGCCGGGGATCATTTTTGCCGAGATGCCGTGTGGCAGGCTGCATTTGCAGAATCTAGACGACGCTGTAAATGGGTCTGCGTGGACCATCTTGTTACTGACTGAAAACTTCCTACGCGACACCTGGTGTAACTTCCAGTTCTACACCTCCCTGATGAACTCTGTGAACAGGCAGCACAAGTACAACTCCGTCATTCCCATGCGGCCCCTGAACAGCCCCCTCCCTCGGGAACGGACTCCCTTGGCGCTACAGACCATCAACGCCTTAGAGGAAGAAAGCCGAGGCTTTTCTACCCAAGTGGAGAGGATTTTCCAGGAGTCCGTGTACGAGAGGCAGCGAACGATATGGAAGGAGACGCGGACTGCGCTGCGGGGACAGTTCGTTGCCTCAGACAAAGCAGACACCCGGCTGGCTCCTGTTTTGTAAACAAAATGATTCATCTTCACTTGAGAAAGCAGTGTCTAGGCAATGCTTCTCTATGAGTGGGGCTGCTTTCAAGAACTCTGTGGAGCACAGGAAAGCTACATTTCGGCAGGCTTGGGGCTGTGGTACTTTCTGATGATAAACTCCAGGCTGTCAGTTTCTAGCACTTTTTTATAGTTTCCACAGTTTATGAATATTCTTAACTCATTTCTTACGTTACTGTGAACAGGCGTGCATGACAGACATTTCCAAACTACGGTATTAAAAGTCCTCAAAAGACATGAACAAAATGGCTCTGATCGTGAGAGGCCTGACCACCTCATTCCTATTTCTCTCAGGAATGGTACCACAAAGCATCCTGGTGCTGTCAAGCAGAAACACGGATGGCCAGATTGGGACATGTGCCGTGTGGACGCACACACGTAGTAGATCAGAAGTAGATGTCAGAATGGTCCGGCTTTTGATAATAATCCAACCCCCTGTGGTTTTGTTTGTGCTGGAGTCTGGAACCAGGTTCCACCATGAATTAGCAATCATTCTGAGAGTGTGGTACTAGGGACTCTGTGGAGAGATGTCCCCTGACCTCCCAGTTCCCGTCTGTAACCGGGGTTTTATTCGCAGAGCTTGTAAAAAGCATGTGATTCTCTAGCTGATTGCCTCTGAAATCAATAACCTCGTATGTGAACCCTTAGAAAGGTCCCTCATACACAGTGATTGATTCAGGGGATGTTTCTTATCTAGGGTGGTCAGACTGGGTGTGGGTGTGGTGTGTGTTTGGGCAGAGACTGTATTTTTAGCATCTCCCCTTTCTGGGTCTAATAGGCCCACACGGACCTGTACCTTTCCCTCACAGAACCACAGCCTATTTGAGACCGAAGCTCGGCAAACAAGCACAGGCTGGGCTTGTGGCTAAGGGTGAGTCATGTCAAATAATGAGAAAGTGCCCAGTGGGGGCCAGGAGACCTACTTGCAAGCCAATCTCTGCCACTGAGGATGAATGTGCCAGTGGGCAGCCATTCTCCTTTGTCTAGGAAATGAAAGGGTTGGATTGATGAATCTCTAAAGGCTTTTGTACGCTCCCAGGACAGGAAAAACTGGAAGCCAGAAAGCAACAAGCAAAGCCTTAAATGTTCATAAGGTACTACATAGCGTGATCGTTGCAGAAGACATAATGCATGCTTACAATGAATTGATATTTTGCATCATAATTGATTTTTAATGACAGTCACAGAAAAGAATCTATACATGCTTACTCAGGTTTTTTGGTTTTGTTTTTATACAGGCTCTCTCTATGTAGCCCTAGCTGCCCTGACACTTGCTGTGTAGACCAGTTGGGCATCAAACTCGCAGATCCACCTGCCTCTACCCTTGAAAGTGCTGGGATTAAAGGTATGCATCACCACATGCAGCTACTCAGGTTTTTTAAAGATATATATATATATTATAGGAACCCACGAACAAAGGCATTCCTCCCCGTTCATGTGTCTCCTGGTCCTCACCTCCCTGGATCCCCAACTGTCACCGCTCACTTCTTTATAGCCACTGTGCCCCACAAGGAGCCTGCGAATCAGTCAGACCTCGGGTCTGCTTCCCAGAGAAGGTGATTGCCTTCATGGCATTTTCTCCACTTTCTTTGCCAGGGTAACTCACTACTCATTTCGTCTTTTTCAGTTTTACTAACTCTCCCTTCATTATTATTGCTACTATTATTGCTGTAATGCTTTCAATTTCACAAGTGCCGTATAATAATAAGACATTAACCACCCACCCTTCACATGCCTGCCAAACTGGAACTGATGCTGGGTGGCATTTCTTAACAAATGTTTTTCTTCTCTTTCATCTCCAGTGAAGACGGTAGAAAAGTATTCTGAGAAACATCAATCCATGTTCCCGAAAGAGCATGGCACGATGTTCCGGCAACCTGGAGCTCGGCAGGCTTTTTGTTGTTGTTGTTGTTGTTTTGTTTTTGGTTTTATGAAGAGCTAAATGTTAGGTACTGAGTAATTATAAGTGTTAAAATGAGCAAGAAATGGTTACCAAAATAACTAATGATAAAGGGAGGCAGAGACGTGGGCCTCATGGGTCTATGTTAATGCTCACATACATGGCTTTAGATAAACACATCAATGATCCGGAGAAATTCTGCCACGTGCCAGCAAGTTGTCCTGGGTACTCTGTGCCACCCGCCTGGGAGCTGCTGTAGAAGGATGTGAGCTATGCCTGAACAAACAATTCTCCACCAAGTATAGAAGTAAAGAAGTAAAGAAGAAGTATGGTGTATTGCCAGGTGTGGTGGTGCACGCCTTTAGTCCTAGCAAGCCAGAGGCAGAGGCAGGTAGCTCTTAATGAGTTCAAGGCCAGTTTGGGCTATAAAGCAAGTTCCAGAAAAACAGTTACACAGAGAAACTCTGTCTTGAAAAACTAAAAGGAAGGAAGGAAGGAAGGAAGGAAGGAAGGAAGGAAGGAAGGAAGGAAGGAAGGATAGTTTATCTCACTTCTAGGCATCCTAGAAGATGCGGTGGCTTAATGAGGTCACTCAAGACCTAGGTTCTTTCCTGCAGTGGAATATTATACAGCCTTGAAAAATAGTAAAATTCTGACATGTGCTAAAACATAAATTAACATTATATTTAAAAAGTTAATATCACATGTTTTCACATATATGTGATAAATTCATAGAGACAGAGTCACAGAGACAGTCAGAGGCTGTAGCGAGAGAAATAGGATGCTAATTTTTCAATAGCTGAAGAGGTTGGTTTAGAGTAATGGGGAAGTTCTGGTAAAGCCCTTGCTAGATATATTGTGAATGGACCTAATGCTATGAAACTGTACACTTAAAAAATGATTAAAACAATACGTTTCCATAGGTGCATTTTGCCACAGTAACTTTAAAAAGTAAACAACAGACCAAAAAGTATAAGCCCAAAGTCTTCCTATCTTTTTTCTCGGCCATTCTCAGTTTTCCAGTTGTGATTTCCTCTGAATTGTGTTGTGACTGCTCCAGGTTGGCCCCACATGTAGACAGGACAGTATCCAGCCTACTAAGTCCAGAGGAGTGGTCCACCCAAGGAGGAAAATGTTTCATTACTGCTGTTAAAAATTAAAAATATTCAGTGATATTGAAGCTCCATTCTGACTTCTGGGTGATTTTATTGGTATTTTTAAATTCTTTCAACTTGTCACTGTATCTGCCCCACTATACTCGGGAACACTGCCATGAAGTCAAACTATCTGGATTTGAATCCCAGCTTGGTCCTCTATTAATTATTACACACACAGAGAGAAAGAGAGAGAGAGAGAGAGAGAGAGAGAGAGAGAGAGAGAGAGGGAGAGAGAGAGAGAGAGAGAGGAGAAATCTTTTAAATATAATTTGGATCTAAGGCTAAATGTTTGTTAACTGGATCATCATTAAAATGCGACAGTTAGCAGAACTTTGCTAAAACTAACATTAAAACCTGGGTGAGGGCCAAGAGAGCCACACAGAGGACCCCTGCAGTGTCCTTGGGCCACAGTGACAGAACTCCTCAGACTGGTCAGTCTGAACAGAAGTGGTCGCTCACAGTTCTACAGCCTGAGGCGTCCGAGGCCGAAGATGTCTTAGTGTTTCTAGTAACGCTAGAAGACCACAGGGCTGGGGAGGAAAGGGTGTGTTAGCGTCTACTCCCACATTGTACCACCAGAAGAGGTCAGGACAGGAACTCACACAGGGCAAGAACCTGGAGGCATGAGCTGATGTTGAGGCCATGGAGGGGTGATGCTTACTGGCTTGCTTCCCCTGGCTTGCTCAGCCTGCTTTCTTATAAAACCCAGAACCAGCAGCCCAGGGATGGCACCACCCACCACGGGCTGGGTCCTCCCCCACTGATCACTAGATGAGAAAATGCCTTACAGCTGGATCTCATGAAGGCATTTCCTCAACTGAGGCTCCTTCCTCTCCCTCTCCGATGACTCTAGCTTGTGTCAAGTTGACACAAAACCAGCCAGTACAAGGCACTAAGATTTGGTGTCTGGTGAGGACCAGTTTTCTGGAGATGGCATCTTCTTACTGCCATCATGGAAGAAGAGGAAACGGGCTCCTGGAAGCATCTTTAGTCAGGGAACGAGTCCTATTCTTGAAGGCAGAGCCCTCTTTCCCAATAGTCTCTCAAGCTCCTGACCTTGTAATACCATCATCACATTGCGGATTAAGGTTTTGCTTTGGAATTTTGGGTGTTCACACAGTAGTCAGCCATCAATAAACCTTGCTGATCTCAGTGTCCTCGAAAAATAAAGATAATACCCACAAGAAAGAGTCACTCTGAAGACTGTTGAGTGGCTCACACATCGTCCTAGCTGACTTTTGTTGCTGCAATAGAGCGCTGACTGAAACCAGCAAGTCATCTTACAACAAGCACAAGCCTGGAGTCAGAAACTGAAGCAGAACGGCAGAGGATGCCTGCTGTGTTCTCCAGGCTCATGTTCAACTTCTTTCCTTAGTATCTCCCAGGACCACCTGCCCAAGGGTGCACTGCCCCTGTGGGCTGGGCCCTCCCATATCAATTATTAACCAAGACAACACTCCACATATTTTCCTGCAGGCATTTTTCAATTAAGGTTCACTCTTCCCAGATGACATGACACTTGTGTCAAGCTGACAAACAAACAAACAAAAAAAACCCCAAACTAACAAACACCCACATTCACATGCACGCACGCGCGCACACACACACAGACACACACACACACACACACCATATCTATGCTATTAGCACGACCATTGTTTCGCACTTTTAATCCACAGCATGGGATGGGAAAGAGGGAACGAATGTTCTTGATCCTTCCCACAACCCTACTCTTAGAATCATTGCTTCTTGTGAGGAACAGATTTCAAACAAACGAGAAGCTGCTGGGTATCTCTGCAAGTGAAGTATGTATAGCTGGGTATTTGCAAGTGAAGTATGTATAGCTGAATATTTGCAAGTGAAGTATGTGTAGCTGCACTGGTGAGGGAGGAGCCACCTGATCTGCCAGGGGTGTGCAGCTGTTAACTAGTAGTGGGATTTTGCATGGAGAAAGCTGCTGGAAGCAAAGATGGTGCCTCAGCAGAGTCCCACGCATCTAAAGAATTGGGACAGCTGGGCCGTAAAGTAGGAAAGCAGAGGACTGGAGCACAGGAGTACTCATCTTGAACCCATCTAGGGGGAGAGCAGCTCAGGAAGGATGCCTTCAGCTGGATTTTGTGGATTCATTCTGCACGCATTTGCATTTGGGGAGATGGGCTACAATCCATTTGATTTAGCCTTTTATGGTGCTCAGCCCAGACAAGTTGTCTCATTTTGGAATGGGTGAAAGTTGGCCTATCTCCCTTGAGGGAGTGGTAGGTAGGAGGAACAGTCATGGATGCCAGTTGCCCCTTGTTCTCCTATCTGACTTATCTTCCAGTTTACCAACTGCACGCTGGGTGTCCCCATGGCCAGACAATAAGGTTTACCTTAGCCCTTGACTTTGCCTTTGCAAATCCCAAGGCTTTGGGGTGAAGCAGGACCCTCCTGAGTTTATGGGGCATCTTGCTGCTATCTTCAGAAACAGTTCCCTTGAGCCTTTGAGTCATCTCACTACAGCTCCAAGTCAAAGCTCTAAGCCTCGTAGGTGTTGGTAGTGCCCATTCTTTCAAACCTGCACAAGCACAATGCTTGTGTCTTCTGGTAGCAAGTTGTCTTGGTTTAAATAAGAAATATCCCCCATATCTTAGCCATTTGAATACATGGTCCCTAGCTAATAGCACTGTTTGGGGAGGTTTAGGACACGTGGCCTTGTTATAGAAAGTATGTCACTGGAAGGGGCTTTGAGAATGTAAAGGCTCATTACCATTTCCAGTTGATTTTTCTCGGCTTTGTGCTCACGGCTTGAAGACGTAAGCTCTCTGTTTCCTGCTCAAGCCACCATGCCTCTTCTCTGCCCTCAGGAACCCTAATCCTCTGGAACCATCAGCCAAAATAAACACTTTCTTCCCCAAGCAACCTGTGTTGTGGTGTTTTATCACAGCAACCCAAAGGTACTTAAGACACAAATACAAAGTTTACCTGTAGTCAAGATGTCAAGATCTTGCCAAGTCATATCTCTGCCTAACAGAGGACTCTGGGGGGGGGGGGAGGAGATGAAAGATACTCGTTGTGGGGAAGAGACTGAACTGAGACCAAGAGCTGAAGGTAAAAACAACAAAAATCTTCACGTGGGTAGAGGAACGACATGCTAAACTTTTGCACTAGGCTAAGCATGTCCAGCTTTGGGTGAAACCAGGCCATCTGTGACTGCATGGGGCTTTCCATGGGGCGTGGAGGAAACTGTTGCCGCGGTCTTACTGGGAGGGGGATCCAGCGTGTTGACTTTGGCAGTCAGAGCAGCCTCTGCGGCTTTTCCTTCTCTTCACAGTTGCAGGTCACCTATTACACCGTCACAGCACATGGCCATGCCTTCCTCAGGATAGGCCAAAGAGCAAAGAGGAAAGAAATGTCAAAGCCGCCAAGTACTTGATGTCCTTAAGCCCATGAGCGAGCACAGAGCTAATGTTGCTCATGAGCCTGGTGCTTCTTATGAGGGCCAAGCGAAGAGTTGATTAAGTTTTGACCATTAATACTTGGATAAGGACAGTTTTCACACACACACTCACACACACATACAAGTTGTATTTGGTAACTCCCACTCCCAATCAGCACATTGAGTTTGAATTAAAGAAGTATCTTTTTTATTTATTTCTTTTTCTTTTTTTTTTTTTTTCTCTTTTTCTTTTTCGTTTTTCTTCTTCTGGGTATTCCAAAGAAGTATCATTGAGAAGCTATTAGTTAATAACTTGGGTCATGAAATCACATAACTAAATCCCAGCAGGTTAGCTTGTGAACACACAGATCAGTGTTGATCTTGCCTTGCCTTCTAAGTACGCAGGCTTCACAACCACTTGCTCCTCCATCCACAGTCCTTTCCCCTCCATCCTTCCTGTCATTAGTGAGAATTGTTTTGGAGAGCCATTTCCTTTACCTAACTTAGCGCTTCTCCTGTTCTCTTCAAATACAGGGAGTCCTGGGTCCTTTTACTCTGGTGAGCGAATGGGGATGCTTATTAGCAAATACCGGGAATCCATAGGTTCCTAGGCATTTCGCTTGGTTAGTTCAGTTGCTGGAGTGCTTGTCTAGATAGATGTATAAAGCCCTGGGTTTGGTCCTCAGTACAATGTGGACATGGTGATGTATGTCTGAAGTCACAGCACTTGGGACATGGACAGAAAGATAAGACTTTCGGAGTCATCTTGGGTATACAGTAAGTTTAGGTCTGGCCTGGGATACAAGAGGCTCCGTGGAAAAGAAATGAAAAGAAAAAAATGTCTGTGCAGTTTCACGTTATATTTTCTCTTAAGATTATGTGTGTTACACATGTGTGTGCAGGCTTGCACCATGGCACACGTGTCAGTTGAG
This sequence comes from Alexandromys fortis, assembly GCF_014885135.2. Lineage (NCBI taxonomy): Eukaryota > Metazoa > Chordata > Mammalia > Rodentia > Cricetidae > Alexandromys > Alexandromys fortis. The sequence continues at coordinate 8,441,324 of NW_026067946.1, forward strand.
AACTTTTAGGAACTGGTTCTCTCTTCCATTCGAGTTCCAGGGATCCACCTTGAACTATCAGGTTTGCCTGCCAAGTGGCATCTTGGCAGCCTCGTAGTTTTTATAATCTATTCAGGACTGCTCCTCCCACCTATTTATTCAAATTACAGACTTAGAAACAAGGAAATTTCAGCAAACTTGTCTTTCCAGAGGATTTTTATTTTATATTGCAAGGACACCAATCCAGCTGTAGATATTTCTGTGGTGGTGGCGCATGCGTGTTATGCAGTATATGCTCATGTGTGCACACAAGTGTATGGAGGTCCGAGGTTGGAGGTCAGAGGTTGGCGCTGGATCTGTTCTATCTCTCTACCTTACCTTATGAAACAGAGTCTCTCGCTGAACCCGGAGCTCACTGATTAAGCAGGACAACCTCGCCAGAGAATTCCAGGAATCTCCCTATCTCTGCCTCCCCAGTGCTAGGATTACAGATAAACACCACCGCCACTCCTACCTTTCACGTGGGGGCTGGGAATCCAAATATAGTCCCCATGCTTGCACAGCAAATGCTAAACAGACTGAGCCAATACCCCAGCCCTCAGCATTTTGTTTGTATAGCACTATGACATGGAAAAATTCTAAAATTACACTGACGTGAACTTGCACAACTCTGCAAATACACCCAAACAACTGAGCTGTCTCCTGCACACAGTGAATTTTATGCTGTGTAAACCATATCTCAACATAAAAACGTGAGGCAGAGGCTGTAGTTCAGTGGTAGAGCATTTACTCAGCATGCAGGAAGCTCTGAGTTTGATCTTACTGCTACCAAATGGACTTGCTGAGTTATAATATCCACTCATAATTTACATAGGTAGTCCACAAATCCTGCATCAGTTTACATTCCTACCAGTATTTTCCCAAAACAATGTCCTCACACCTTTTAATATTTCATAACTTTAACAGTCAAAAGGCAGGAAATAAAAAACTACACACAGTTAGGCTTGCTGGGTTTTTTTTTGTTGTTGTTGTTTGTTTGTTTGTTTGAGGCAAGTTCTGTAGCCCAAGCTTTTTGGAATTTACTAGGAGGCCGACTTCAAACTTAAACAGAGGGGGCTGGAGAGATGGCTCAGTGGTTAAGAGCATTGCCTGCTCTTCCAAAGGTCCTGAGTTCAATTCCCGGCAACCACATGGTGGCTCACAACCATCTGTAATGATGTCTGGTGCCCTCTTCTGGCCTGCAAGCATACAGACAGAATATTGTATACATAATAAATAAATAAATACATGTAAAAAAAACAAACTTGAACAGAGGTGAGATTGCCTCAGCCTCCTGAGTGCTAATCCTATTCATTTGCATAATTCTCCTCTATTATACTTGGCTTTTTAGTATTGTGTGTGAATACTATTAATTTAAATACAGAAATATTAAGATGTGCTGACATTGCTGTGAAAATCCTTATATTATATTCTTGAGCTAGAGAGATTGGCTAAGTAGTTAAGAGCATGTGTTGCTCTTGCCAAGGGCCTGACTTCAGTTCCCAGTACCTACCTACACAGGGGCTAACAACCATCTGTGACTCCAGTCCCCGGGGATCTGACCCCCTCTTCTGGCCTCTGCGAGCACTGCACATGCCCATTACACAGAAATACAGACAAAACAGTCATAGTCATTTAATAAAATAAAAATAAATAAAATCTCAAAAGGAAAATAGAAGCTAGATAGATCCAGGCTTAGTGGTGCTTTCCTTTAACCCCAGCACTTGGAAAGCAGAGGCAGGCAGATCTCTGTGGGTTCGAGACCAGCTTGGTCTACAAGAGCTAGTTCCAGGATAGGTTCCAAAGCTACAGAGAAACCCTGTCTCTGGGGGGGGGGGGGGAGAGAGAGAGAGAGGGGGAGAGAGAGAGGGAGAGAGAGAGAGAGAGAAAAAACGAGCGAGCACTAGTATCTCTGTGAGTTCAAGGCTAGCCTAGTCTACACAGAGCATTCCACACAACGCTGGCCTGACCTGACTTTCTACTTTAGATGCACCTTGTCTATTTAATCAGTACCACAATGCCATAAAACAGGAAGCCCAGCATTCTTTCTACAAATAAGGAAACAAGGCCATGGATGAAAAGAGGCACACCTGGGAAAACTGGACTTGGAGTCTGAGGCTTGGATTCAACAGTGCTAGATATCTATATTAGCATCATACTGTCTAACTGGTAGTAAACTGCTGGCCTCTGGAGCAGCAGCTTTCTGTCTAAAGGGAGAATGGAAACGTACCCATGTGTGATGCTGGCTGCTTCTTCCCCAATAGCTACCCTTCTTTCTCTCCTTCCTACCCAAGAGTCTACCAATTGTTAAAACAGCAAATTCCAGACCCAGGTGTGTTGGAGAATATTATTTTAAGATGTGTTACATTTATTTATGCTGTGGAACATTTGTTTAATGATGCAAAGATGTGTTGCATTCTTTTATGTTGCATTTGTTTAACTCTGTGAAGCTGTGTTACTTTGTCTACAACACCGGATTGATCTAATAAAGAGCCGATGGCCAATAGCGAGGCAGGAGAAACGATAGGAGGGGCTGACAGAGAGAATAAATAGGAGGAGAAATCTGAGGAGAGGGAGAATGAGTGAGAAAAGAAGGGATCAGCCACCCAGCAACACAGCCAGCCACGGAGAAAGAAAGAAAGAGAAATATATAGAATAAATAAAGGTAAAAAGTTCAGAGGCAAAAAGTAATTAGAGAGAAAAGGGATAATTTAAGTTAGAAAAGCTGGCTAGAAACATGCCAAGCTAAGGCTGGGCATCTTGGGCGTGGCAATTTCCCACCTGCCTGTGGGGAATTCCTTGTGCAGCAGCTAGACCGGTGAGGATTTCCCCAAGGTTGAATAAAGGAATGACCCAGGTCTCTTGTGTGTTCTTTCAATCTCCAGGCCCTTGCCCAGCTTGCTGTGCGGTACAGTGGTGTGCAAACTGTACCTAGAGGGGTTACACAGACGCAGGTGTTACACTCTGGGCATGTCTGGACCAAGTTAGTTGAGGTGAGAGGGTGTGTCTCAAGTCTAGGCGGCACCATCCATGGCGTGGGGTCCTGGGCTGAGTAAAAAGACACAGCAAGGTGAGCAGCAGCTCCATTGCTCTCTGCATCCTGCACGTGGACTCAAGATAACCAGCTGCCTAATGTCCCTACAACCACGACTTCACCATAATGGGTTGCCGAGCTTTGAAAGAACATACTCTGTCTTCGGCTCCAGCCCCACCTCCAGGCTACCATCAGTGAACCATTTTCCTCTCTCACAGTTTCTGCCTTAAAGCAACCTGGCCGAATGATTACGTGCTAAATCTCTAAAACTGAGAGTTAAAATAAATCTTTGTTGTTTCAAAAGAAGGTCTCACTAGGTAGCTGGCTGTCCTGCACTCAGTACGACCAGGCTGGCCTTGAACTCACAGATACCCATCTGCCTCTGCCTCCCAAGTGCTAGGATGTAGGTAAGCACCACTATTCCCAGTTTCATACATTTTTAACTTCCTCTGAGTTGTTTATCTCAGACATCTTGTCGCAGCGATAGAAAGCTAACGCGCCTGGTGACATTGTAGCCGTATCGTTCTGCAGCGTACTTCTCATGCTTAATGATGACGCTGGCTAAACCACACTTACTCTTCTGCCGGCAGCAAGTACAATTATAGATGGCACCTGCTGCTTGATGGGAGGAAGCAGCCATGCGATGGCCTAAACTTCACTGTGCATTCTGTGATGTTTGCACAGTGACAAAACCACCCGATGGCTCATCTATCAGAATGTATCTCTACCATTAACAATGCATGAGAGTGATACATAAACCAAAAGCATCGATGCTGTTTGGCTCTGCAGAAGATAGGGTGATGGGAAGTAAACAGGGAGCAAAACTCCTGCTTCTCTTGAGAGTTGACTTCATTTGGTTCCAAAAGCAATTGTCTTCATTCAGAAAATCTACACAAACACCCGAATTCTAGAATCATTTTTCCTGTGAGCGGTATAAGTGACCTCAGTGTTCAGGTTAGAATCTCCTACTGCTTGGGTTTTTTTTTTTTTTTTCTTTTGTGAATGGATTTAGCAAATTACCTACAATTCGTTTTCTCTTCTTCTGGATCATATTCCACTGGGACTTGTTCCTTCAGTAGTAATTTATAATCTATTTTAGCTGATACTCTTAAATTCTTATTAATATATGCGACTCAGCAGTAACCTGCTTTAGAAAACAGTTGGGATGAAAGCTGAAAACTGCAGACCGTCAAAACTCAAGACTGTTGACCCAGTGGCACATGCTGTCGGGAAGTCTCCCATGTGGCAACAGAAGAAGCTGGGTCTTGCCTAACCTCATGACTCCGTGGATCTCAGGTTGCTCATTAGCAAGCAGTAAGTGTGAAAACACTATTACTGTGGGTTCTCAAACATTATTGCATATGAAAATGGCCAACAGGGCGTGTTAGAACAGAGGTTACCAAGTCACACCCTTCATGGATATTTGACTCTCTAGAACCCAGTAATTTGCCTCTCTAAGCTCCCAAGCACTGCTGAGATGACCAGAATAGTAACCACACTCGAAGAACCATTATTTAATGGAAAAGGAATTCTTTCCATTTCTATCTGTTGAACCCACCCCAGGTGTGTTGTATGATCCTCATTTCAAGACCGAGCTTTGAACTCTCTGGCATCCGTTTGTGATGGCTAGCTTCCAGTTTCTTCTTCCTATGCAGAGAGCACTTGCTTCCTGCATCTCTGATCCTGGAACCCAGTATCCTCAGGCTGGCTCCACAGTTGTTTCTCGGGCCTTCTCTGTATTAGTGACATTTCTCTTGGCCTTCTTTCTGCACCCATGTATCTACCTCCTTTTGCACCAACAGTTCTGTTGTCCCCTAACTTCCTCATGAAATTAATCATCTACAAAACTCCAGTGTAGTTAAGTTTCGCTGCTATAATGGGTAAAATAAATGAGAATTTTCCTTAGAGGTTAAAGGGACATAGGAATGCTTATTCGATGGAGTCTTAAGGCAGGGTTATGTAAATTGATAGTGGCTGAATTGTAACAACTAATAGCACAGTAAGTCATTGATGATTTAATTAGTAATTGGCTTCGCATACACAAAGACATATTGTTTATTGACACAGTCAATCAATGTATTTGTTTTCTCTTGCTCTGTGGGTCTCACATAGCAAGACTGCTACAGGTCACTCCTGTACCCCAATGATTGACAACACCCCAAATTTTGTGAACTATAGCGATGCCCATTTATTCTTTACAGTTCTGTTGGTTCAAGTTTGGCATAGCAGGGCTGGGTCTCTTGCCTGGAGTTTCAGAAGACTGAGAACAAGTATCAATTGGTTGCGTGTTCCTCTCAGGGCACAAGGGAGGAAGAATCTGTTTCCAGCCTCATCTCTGTTATTCACAGAATTTAGTTCCTTGTGTCTACAGGAGGCTTCAGCTCTTTGCAATCAGCTGGACACCAATTTCTACCTTCAGGGCCATTCCTTCTTCCCACATAGTGGTATCAGAACCCTTTGATGCTAGTAAGAGAACTTCCTTCAAGGTCAATACCTCTCATGCTTCTACTCATTTCTGTTGTCCCCTGTCAAGGAGCAGCCTCAACAAAATTTGTATGTTCCAGGTTAGGAGCGTGAGGATTAGAATTATTAAGCAAAAGGAACAGAGATATGAGAGAAATAAGAGACAGAAACATAGAACAGCACTGGGCGGAACATTCAGTGAATACTGAGCAGCCCACGATTATTCTCCACACGCTTATACTCTTCACTCCAAAGGGGGGGGGCAACAGACTTCATTAACATGATATAAGGATTAGACCTGAATTCTCCCACCTTAGGTCCAGGTGGAACAGATCCACATCAATACCCAAAATACTAATTAACCACACCCTAGGTCAGGATCTCCTGTTTGTAGCCACATCTGTTGTCAACAACTTTGAAAGAGCAAAAATAAGTTCAAACTCTATGACCTCCAGTCAAGGTGGAACAGGCTCACATCTGTGGGCCCTCACAGTCCCCAGCCAGAGAAAACTCTACTGTCAAAGGCTCATCTAATTAGCTGGACAAGGTAGATCTATCAGGCTAATCTTCATCTGACTTAGAACAATAGCCGGCACCCTCACAGATTCCACTTGCACTTGAAAGGGGGATCACTATAAGGCTGGGAGTTATTAGAATACAAGTTCAACCGCTAATGTTTACTCCTAGGCCCTAGGGATCCCCAACTGTCTACGTGGAAAATATCTATTTACTCCAAAAGATTCACGGAAGTCTCTTCCTGTCATGGCATCATTTCAAAGTCCAAACACTTATCTAAAGATCACCAGCTCAAAGATGCAAAACACCACCTGTGTCAGGTCCAGATGAGGTCCCAGGGAGGAATAAATTCTAAGCAGATTTCCTCTTTATTCAAAGACCTATAAACCTGAAAAGATAAGCTACCTTCCCCATACTTTTGACATACCATAGTGAAAGACACATAGGATAAGTGGCAGACATTTCAGTTAAAAAAAAAAAAAACCGAAACAAGGTTACACAGGGCTAGAGAGATGGCTTAGTGCATAAGAGCCCTGGCTGTTCTTCCAGAAGACCCAGATTTGATTCCCAGTACCCACAAGGTGGTCCAAATTTGTCTCAATTCTAGGGGATCCAAAGCCTTCTTCTGACCTTTTAGAGTACCAGACACATAAGTGATAAACAACCATGCAGGCAGAATACACATAAAATAAGTGAATTAAAACACACACATACATACGCACATACACACATGGCAGAAGGATGGGGGTGGTACACCACTTCAATTGCAGCACTCGGGAGGCAGAGACAGGTGAATCTCTGTGAGTTTAAGGTCAGCCTGATCTACAGAGTGAGTACCAGGACATCCAGGACTGTTTTACAGAGAAACCCTATCCCAAAAATCCAAAATCCCAATCAACCAACCAAACGAACAAAACCACACACAGACACAGACACAGACACACACACACACACAACAAGGTAACAGATAAATTTTCAGTCTAATGCAAGATATGCATCCCCCTATGCCATTAGGTTTTGAAGACCAAGACTGTAGCAATTCTCCTAGACTCTCCTTTATTAGAAGCTTGGCTTTCCCCTTAGAGGCTTGTGATCTGCCCTTGGGAAGGTCATGGAGGAGGATGGTCATTGTGTAGCCCACATTTGCCATATCTTGAGGATCCATAGCACATACGCAGGAATGCATGCTACAGTAGCAAAGCACATAAAAATCAACATTTATAAAGTCAATGAAACGGCATCTCATTTTTTAAGCGTGATAATGCTAACCACCATCTGCCACACTAACTACCATATGCCACATTATGAATAAAACCCTTGGTCATTTCCCCAGTAGTGATTTCATACCCTGAGATTTGGAACATTTAACGGTAATGGTGAGCTAATACATAATTATATCAATAAAGAAGTAGGAGGAAAATCAGAGAATCAAGAAAGATATCTAAAATAAATGTTATAAACAAAGCCCACTGGCATTTCTTTAAGTCAAGCTTCTCTTGAATACTCAACCTCATCAACAAGAAAAAGTCTACAGAGATCTCAATTGCATTAGCCAGTCAGTCTCTAGCAAGAGGAATAAGAGATTCCTCAAGACCTAACCAAGGTACAATACCCAGCATGTCCTCTTCTTGCTATTGTCCTCTGGGGAATTTTAAATCATTCGGCCTTGGACAGCACATCCACGCAAGGCCGTCCGGAGTGGGACCTGTGGGAAAGATGACAAGAAGATTGGCATGGGTGGGATGAGGAGAATGCCATTAATGAACTACAGCAGAGGGGCAGGGAAGGGCCAGCCAGGACCGAAGCCTGGGACCAGCTTACGCATATGATTGTGGTTCAGGGACAGCCTTTCAGATTTCTGAGTGGAGGCAGCAGAGGGTTAATAGTGTTGGAACAGCAAGCCAGAGGTAACCTTGGCAACAGAGTAGTAAATGGACCAGACCAGGATAATAGCAAGAAGAGGACAAGGGGAGAAATTACAGGATAATGTGGACATTTTGTTCTTCGCACATTAAAACAATGGTTCTAGCCTGCTGTCAGCACAGAGTGTTCTCTGGGGCATTTGTGGACGGCAGTCATGGGTTTGTGCTGATGTGGCCTCCATTTCTTGTTCAGACTTGCTCGTGGCCAAGGACAAAGATTAGAGTGAGTTATTGTTACAGTTACTACACTGAATAGGGTTGTGTACAAATCTGGTGTGTGGCAGAAGACGCACACACTTAGCTAGCATAAACAGAATATGAATGCTGGAGTCTGGCCTTACATAATTAGATAGATAGAACATACTGCGTGGCTACTGTGTATAAAACTCTGTTTTTTATGACTGTTACTTTACCTAGGTCTCAAGGCAGGCTTTTGGCAACTGGAACATTTGGCTTCATGTTAAAGCTGAGGCAGTGGGATGTCTGTGAGAAGCTGTCTTCCTGAGGACAATTAGCAGGTAAGCTGTGGTTGTCTCTGTAGATCTGTGCGCTTTCTCTTGACCCATCTAGTAAAGTGAGTTTTCTGCCTGGGGATGGAGCTAGGTTGGTAGAGTATTGCTTGCCCAGCATGTGTGGAGTTTTGGGTTTGATACCCAGCACCTCATTATTTTAGTCAGCTATGGTGGCACACATCAATAACTCCAGCACTCAGGAGGTAGAAGCAAGGTCATGAGAAGTTTAAGGTCACTCTCTGCTTCAGAGCAAGTTGAAGGTCATAAGACCCTGTTTCAATGAAATAAATTAATACAATAAAATAGTTTGCCTATTGATGTCTGTTGCCCACGATGGTCTTAGGGGTCATGTGGGTCTCTCTTAGAGAGAGATTGACTGAACCTTTTGTGGGCAAATAGACCTGTGTTGAACAGAGTTTTCTATATGTATAGTCTGCTGTTTATCATCTGGCCTGAAATACTAACTATGTAAATTCAGTAGCCGTAACAATACAAAAATGTGGCCGGGCAGTGGTGGTGCACGCCTTTAATCCCAGCACTTGGGAGGCAGAGGCAGGCGGATCTCTGTGAGTTCGAGACCAGCCTGGTCTACAAGTGTAGTTCCAGGACAGGCTCCAAAACCACAGAGAAACCCTGTCTCAAAAAAACAAAAAAAAAAATACAAAAATGTATCTGGAACAAAATTAGGCCTAGATAGTACATGATATTAGTAATAAAAGGGCTTTTAGAAATGTCTTTATCTTCAGAAGATTTCATTCTCAATATTCTGTGATCACACAAATTCTTCTTACTGAAGAGAAACTGGACTTCATGAAAAAATTCTTTCTCTAATTTTCTCTGTCCTGTCTGAAGAACACATAGAATAATGATAGAAATTCAGTAAAAGTTAGTATGCGTCTCCTATGTCTCTGGGACTGTTGCTTGGCATTGGATATAACAAAGAAACACAGCCGCACACAGATCTCAGAAAGTTAAACAAGCTGTGGTGGCTTGAATGATAGATATTCCCTATGTTCCCAGGCATTTGAAAGCTTGGTGCCCAGTGGGTGCTGCTTTTCAGAGAGGCTTAGAAAGTGTGGTCTTGTTGCTCCCAGTTTGTTCTCTACTTCCTGCTTACCATTTCAGAGTTTGTAGCCCTGTGGTGGTGCAAGCACTTAATTCCAGCACTTGGGAGGTAGACACAGGCGGATCTCTGTGAGTTCAAGGCTAACTTGGTCTATGAGCAAGTTCCAGGATAGCCAGGGTTACACAGAGAACCTCTGTCTTAGGGTGAAAAAAAAAAAAAGATGTGAGCTCTCAGCTTTTAGCTCCAGTCTCTATGGCTGCTCGCTGCCATACTTCCCTTCAATCCTTGATGACGGTAGATTTATCCCTCTGATACAGTAAGCCCACATAAATCCTTCCTTCTATAAATTGCTCTGGTCTTGGTGTTTATCACAACAAGGGAGGCCCCCAACCAAGACAGTAGTTATGGCAATAGTGAGGAGCACAGGGCTGTGATAATTGGCCAGGGGCTCCACCTGATCTTTAGGGTGGGGGCAAACAGTAGAGCCCTAAGGTGGCATGGCTAGCTAGGGTTGAGCCAAGTGGGGAAGCCTGACACTGGAGCAGAATACATCACTACTATACAGATGAGGAGATGTGGGGGAGGAGAGGAAAAAAACAAAAGTGTGGAGCAGGCTTAATCTGAAGCATTACGCACACAAATTCAGAAAGAAAAAGAAGCATTTTTCTCAGTGTACTTATTATTGTAAAATAATCAGGAAAAGAATCAGTTCTCAAACATGATAATGATACGAGTGTGAGGACTGGAGTTCAGAATCCCAGCACTTCAGAATCAGAAGTCTATGCACATGGCAACCACCCTGCAGTCCCAGCACTGAGGAGGAGATAGGAAGTCTCTGGTGCAAGTTCACTAGCTAGACTAGCCAAATGGTGAGCTCTGGATTCAGTAGGATACTCTCAGTGAAGTGAATAGAGCACAATCTTGGAAGACACTTGACATCAACTTCAGTCTTCCATGTGAGTACTTACACCACACACACACACACACACACACACACACACACATACATGCGCACACACAGAATGTTGGTTTCATTGTAATGGTCTGTCCTGTCCCTTTAAGAATCAAGCCCCGCCCACTCCCTCACCCTTTTGCCAAGGCAAGTGGATTTTTCTTCTGCTTCCAGCCTGACTTCCTGTCTCTCTCCCAAAGAGACAGCTTCTGCCTCATTCCCTTCTCCCCACTTCTCCCCTTCATTCCTCCTTTCTCTCTCTCTCTCTCTCTGTCTCTCTCTCTCTCTCTCTCTGTCTCTCTCTCTCTCTCTCTCTCTCTCTCTCTGCTCTTCTCCCTTCTCCCCTTCCACCCTTCCCTTCCATAACCCACTAAATAAATACCCACTTTCTCTGCGTGGCATGTCTCTGTCTCTCACCTGCTGTGCGGCTCCCTGCCTGGGACCTGCTGACCCTCATAGACCGTGGGCCACTTGGGGAACTGCAGTGTTTTACCACCTCACTCCTAGTGGCTTGCTGCCTGCTGCAGCCACTTGAGGAAAGGCGCCATTTTATTTTTTACTATAACATTTGGTGCTTGTGACTTGGCCAGGCATGTTCCCTTCAGCCTGCAGGTGGGCCAGCTGAGGATGCCTGGAACTCTGGGCTTGGGAACCGGGTTTCTTCACAATAGCTCTACGTTCTATCTGCCTAAACACAGAAGTCCACACACACCAGCGGTGTTGGTGGTGAGTTTTCCCCTTCATGGCTATGGTTGAGCCCTCTGCTGACATTCATCTCATCTCTGGTTGATTCCCATAGCTAAAAACATGACCAGACTAATCAGGTTGATGCTCACACTAGCACTGCACACGTGTGGCGCCTTCAATTTGGGGTCTGGGGTCCCTCAATTTTTTCTTTCTCCTTTTTCCTTTCTTTTTGACCACTCATAAATGGTCCCCACTGAGACCACGTGGAGAGGCCTCTAGTCTCTGGCTTCCAAGTCGCCTGAACCTGGAGTCAGTCAGGCTTCATCCACACCCTGCCTGTAGAGAAGAGACATTTTCCTAAAGGCTTCGTGGTGTTGCTGTTTCATAAACACCCCACCTGTAGAGAGGAGACATCCTCCTATAGGCCCTATGGTGTTTTCACGGGTTATCACATTTTTCAGCTACGGTATAAACCCTCAAACTATCAGCCACCAGCCTGTGAATGCTCTGCCCATGTCCTGCTGGCTCATCCTCAAACTCTCCCTGCCATGGCTACTGCTGGTCCCCGACAAGATTAGTCGGATCCGCGAGGCAGCTGTTTTCAATTCCAGCCTTTGTTCCCCATTGTAGCTTGTGGCACTGTGTCTCAACAACAGGGCAGATCATGCCTCTAGGTCTCTCTTGTTATTATGTTCAAAACTCCTGCGGCTCAAAAATAGTGACTTTTCATACAACATGTGACCTGCCATTTTTACTAAGGTCAGGTGACCTTACTGCCATCTTAATTGTCGGCCAGGTAAGGTGACCAAGTCCCACCATCTTTACTGAGGTAAACCCTGCCTAGACCCTTGGTTTACTTATGTTTTTGTCTTTAAATTCCTCTTACTGACTCTGTTACATGTGTGTTTGGCACAGTGGCATGCCTTAGGTAGGGCCCACCAAGAGCATCCACTTCACCCAATTCCTGTTCACTGTGTGTGTACATACATGTAACTTAAATGCACCTATGTTTACTGTTAGAAGTTATAATTGTGTGTTCATTGTATCTCATTCCAGACTACAAAGCAGTAAGTCTCATGTTTTAAATTGGTATGTACTTTTAAGTCTCTTACAAAAATACAGTACATTTAATCCTATCCTGCTTTAAAATATATTAATTTGTTCTATACTATTGTCAGTCCTGTTAAGCTTTATTGTAAACAGTTCTTTCCTACTTTGTCTTTCACGGGTATAAATATCACCTGCTAAGTTGAGAGCCAGTACAGTCAAGCTTGGATCCAGCTCTCCAGACAGATTCTATAATTTATCTATACCCAGTAAACAGTCCTCAACTGCTCAGAGATCTAAGGAATATGGTATTTAAATGCTTAATTATTTAAAAAAAACTTTCATAACAAAAAGAGACAGGTTGGCTCCTAGCAGCAACACTCTACTTCCTCCAAAGAAGACAGAAGATAAATGGGCACAGAACAACATTCATCCACAATTCGCTTCAATTGCCAAGCACTGACCACTGGACAAAACTGCTTTTCATCTAAACTGAAGATCTCCAAGACAGTGGACAGAATCCTAGAAT
>NW_026067946.1:8454891-8462903 GCF_014885135.2 Alexandromys fortis
ACAAAATTCTCTCTCATACTGCCTTTCATAGTCTTAAAGACACTTTTTATTATGCAAAAATATCTGTCACAGTCATTCTGATATAAATATGCTGCTGTTTAAAACTTTTGTTTTCACAAACCCCCAAAATTCTTGTAAGTTCCAGGGAGCCAAATTGAAGGATCCACCTTAAGCAGGTCAGATATACCCCTCTCAATTCCCTGGTCCTAATTTTTTTTTTCCTAAACTTAAATTTGTCCTCTGTTCTGCCAATATCTTAAACAGGTGTAAGAGACACCAGACATTTCTATACTACAAACACCGGACAGGAACAAAGAGACCAGCTACCCCTAGGATGTGATCAGCACCCAGCTTTTCTCAGGTTCACCACCAAGACGTCCACAAATAAGCAGGAAACAGTCTTGAGACTCTGCCATCCCAATTTGTTTAACCTGTGGTGCCTAACCTCGCGCCTTCTTATTATAAAAAGGAGATGGTAATGTAATGGTCTGTCCTGTCCCTTTAAGAGACAAGGTCTGCCCACTCCCTCACCCTTCTGCCAAGGCAAGTGGATCTTTCTTCAGCTTCCAGCCTTAGTTCCTTCCTTTCTGTCTCTCTCCCAAAGAGGCAGCTTCTGCCTTGCTCCTTCTCCGGGCTTCTCCCCTTTCCTCCTCTCTCTCTCTCTCTCTCTCTCTCTCTCTCTCTCTCTCTCTCTCTCTCTCTCTCTTTCTGTTCTTCTCCTTTCACCCCTTTCCCCTTTCCCTTCCATAACCCACTAATTAAATACCCACTTTCTCTGCATGGCGTGTCTCTGTCTCTCACCTCCTACGTGGCTCCCTGCCTAGGACCTGCTGGCTCTTGCGGCCCGCGCGAGCCACTTGAAGAACTGCAGTGTTTTACCACCTGGCTCCTTGTGGCCTGCTGCCCGCTGCAGCCACTAGGGGAAAGGTGCCGTTTTATTTTTACCATAACAATCATCATCATGATTACTACCATTGCAACATGTTGGCAATGGGAACAGTCGAATCTGAACATTGTTGACGGGAGTTTATAAACAGCAAAAGCAGGGCTTTACCATTTTGCTTTCCAAGGACACTGATGGAGGGGAGCATAGCTGTAGACAGCAGAGAAGCTGCTGGCAAATCCAGCTCTCAGCCTAACTCTCCTTAAGCCAAGGTGAGATTTACAAGCTCTTACCAAAGAAGTTTCTCTAATTCTATCAAGCCCTCTAGATGACTCCAAGAGCAATAATAAGAGTGCCAAGAAACTTGAAGTCAACTTAGGAACCATATTTTGGGCAAAGCTACACTTCCATTGATCTATTTACCCCTCCAGAAGAGGTTTCAAAAACTCAGGCCTTTCTTTCTCCCTTCCCTAGTGATGGAAGCAGGGCCTTGCCCAAAGTATTGTGCTTACCCAATGTTCCTACGGGTTCACTCAGGATTGGAGCAGCTACATGCTTTCCCAGGAACAGAAGGTGGGGATTTCACATGGTGGTAACATAGGGATCCAAGCTGGTGATTTTGCTAAGACAAACACACCCTGAGAATTGCTGTTTATCCTAGTATCAAGATGAAGAACTGTAATAGGCAGGGCTCTTCTGGTCAGGACAAACAGGCTTCTACTGCCAGAACCTGCTGTATACACACACTGGATTAGTTGGGTGTGTACATCATTGTTTTTGTCTGATTTTTTTATTTTTTGTAATCTAATGAAGACAAATTACATTCTTGAAAACTCTCTGTTCAAATGCAAACTTTGAGATCGATAAAAGCCTTGTGATCTGGTGGCTGTGGAGCCCATGACTTAACTCAGCAAATTTCAGCACTGCATCTTCTCACTCCAGGTAAAGTGAGAAGTTGATTTAGTATTATTCACCCAGGAGTAGCATCTTTTAGTTCTGGGGGTTTCATTTTTGTTATGGTTATTTGTGTGTGTGTGTTTGTTTGAGACAGGATCTCCTAGCCCAGAATGGTCTCAAGTTTACTGTGTAGCCAAGGACGACCTTGAGGTCTCCGACTCGTCCTCCCAGTAATGGGACTGTTAATAATTCTTAAATTGCTGTGGCTTCTTTAAATTCTTAACAGCCAGCCCCTCTTCTGCTTTGGAGCATTTCTCCACTTCTTCCTATCTTTTCTTCGTCACTGAAAACAGCCACTAGCCCTTCAGCTTCTGCTTAGTCATCATTGCCTTCTTCCTCTAGCCTTTGCTCGGCCCACACACGCAATGCTTCAAACGCAACAGGAGAACACGTACAACACGATCTTGCTCATATACACTGTGTTCCCAGCCCCCTCACTGGGCGATACACAGAGTCAGCAATCAATATCCATTGACAGAATGAAGTTGGGTGTGGAGAACAGGGCTGTAATCACAGCTACTCAACAGGCTAAAGCAAGAAAACCCAACTCCAAGGACTTCCTAGAACACAGAATAGGTTCAAGTTTAGTCTGGGCAACTTAGTAAACTCCTTTCTTAAAGTAAATGTAAAAGGAGGCTTGGGATTAGAACCCAGTAGTAGAATACTTGCCTGTTTCATACAATGCATTGGGTTCAACCCTTAACACCAACCTTAAGACTGACTGAATAAGTGAATAAATAGATAGATGGATACATGGATAAAAGATGCCTGACTTACATTAATGATCAATCAGAGGACTATTTTTAATAGGGGCCCAAAAGGCGAGGGATATTTTTAATCCTTAGATTAGATGTCTAAAGGATATGGGAAAGTGCTTACTATTGGGAACAGTGATAATAATTAACTGATTTAACAAAAATAAATCATGAAAACCTGATTGAACTATGTCCACGCAGGATGGAAGCCCAACAGCCCTCAGTTTCAAAGATACATCATCTATCCTGTTCCTGGGAATGTGATCCAGGTTTCTCAAAGGGACTATTTTACAAATCTCTGTAATGTCAGTCTTTAAATGGCTCCTTGAGGGGCTACACAAAGAAGACCCTCAAGACTGACTCTCCAAATAGGAATTGTGAATCAAGACTGGATTGGAAGTATGAGAGGCTACTCTAGACAGGAAGCAAGGCCAAGACTTGGCATGAAGCTGCCTTACTAACCATGGAGCAGAGAACAATGCCAGTGGAAGAACTGGACAGGAGCCATTCTTATCAAGAGACACAGCAGCCTCAGTCCGAAAACAATAGGCAAGAGATTTTCCAACCAGAAATGCTGGGAGCTCAAAAACATGTTCATGCTTGGCTTCAGCAAGAAAATCAAGAGGAAGTTCCCTACCATTAGGGTTGAGGTCAGTCCTGGGATAAGAATAAAGTATGTTGCAACAACAGGAGAAAAAAGCCAGAAGCAAGTAGGACTTGGGGGGAGGGAAAGATATCCTGCTCAAGTCTTAAGAGTAAGCAGCAAAACATGCTGGGCCTGTGTAGGAAGAACCTAAGATGGAATGGGATGTACAGAACCAGTGAATACAGTCTCTATATTAGTGGTTCTCAACCTGTGGGTAGCGACCCCTTGGAGGTCAGATGACCCTTTCACAAGGGTCACCTTAGATTATCAGAAAACAAAGATATTTATATTATGATTCATAACAGTAGGAAAATTACAATTATGAAGTAGCAATGAAAATAACTTTATGGTCAGGGTCACCACAACATGAGGAACTAAAGGGTACAGCGTTAGGAAGGTTGGGAACCCGTGCTCTAGATGCTCAGGAAGTCAGAGGGACTGGGAATGAGATGGAGCTGATCCTGGGCTAGAATCATCTTACAGAATTCCACACCACGCATGTCGAAGATTCCACTGAGAGGAGGGATGGCAGGATGATCCTAGAGCTGTGAGCACCTAGGGCACTGAAGGGGATCTGGAATTTGGGGTAGTCATTTTGTAGAGGGCACAGCATGGATAATGATTCATCCCAAGCACATGGTGGGAAGAAGGCTTTCAAGCAGAGTGTTTGAGGAGGTGGCTAGGAGCTCCTGCGTGTGTGGGCATCGTATTAGTGATGTGTGGGAAGACAGCTCTGTGTTTTTGCTTCTCCGCTTTGCTTGCCTTTGCTTTTCTCAGTGCTGGAGATGGCACCCAGGGCTTGCCCATGTTAGGCAAGTGTTCGCCCACTGAGCATATCTTCCTTCTGGGTAAGCAATTTTGAAATTAAGTATAGAATTGGAGAAGGATGTAAAAACAAAGAAACTAAATTTTGCAAGGCAAGTTGATCTAGAAGGCTCTGAAGGAAGCCCCAGAGGGTCATTCAAGCACTTAGGGACAGGCAGCAGGGCCTCTGCAGCAGGCATTCTCTCCGGGGCCTGGACAAGGCCTAGAAGTGCCCAAGACTCAGGTGGGAAGGCAGTAAGAATTCACTGCTCCGTGTAAGACCTGATAGACTAAATGGTCACAAGAGATCTGACTTTTCTCTACTGGTCTGTTTGCAACTGATAGTAACCTGGTGCCGTCTGACATCCATCCCGGTGGTGGTAGAAAACTCATGACCAGAGTATGGTATTTAGGGCATCTCATCAAGCCATAAGATAATAAACTCACGGTCTCAGTCACTGTTCTATTGGCATGAAGAGACACCGTGACCAGGGCAACTCTTAGAAGAGAAAGAGCTTAAGGTGTGTGGCGTCGGGGGGAGGGGGGCTTGCTTATAGTTTCAGAGGCTTAGTCCATTATCACAATGGTGGGGAGTATGATGGCAGGCACTGTGCTGGGGAAGTAGTTGAGAGCCACATCCTGACCCACAGGCAGAGAGAGTATAAGACTGGGTCTGGCCTGAGTTTTTGAAACTTCAAAGCCCACTCTCGGAGATACACTTCTTCCAACAAGTCCACATCCCCTACTCTTTCAAATCCTTTTAAATTCTAGTCCCATTCCCTGGTGGCTAAGCATTCAAATATATGCGCCAATAGGAGCCATTCTTATTCAAACCACCAAGCTCACAACATTGGTGGTGTAGTCAATTGGCCATAAAGCCTGTGTCTCTGAGGACAGAACAGTGAGCTCTTGTATCCTAAATTTTCTTTCCTTCTCATCAGGTACTAACTTAATAAGAAGGAACCATGACTGACACCCACAGCAACCAATCAAGGGACTGGGATTCACAGAAGCGATGTCTCTTCTTTAGAAAAATCGGGGCAGTGATCTTATATAGCCTTGGGCCTCAAACTTAGCAGGCATAAAAATCATTTCTAGAATTTATTTAAAATGCACACTTTAACTAGTTTTATTAAATAAACTATTGAAGGCACACTTAGAACTAGTCGGTCTGAGTTTCTAGGAAGCAGTAATGCAGAGGTCAATTTTGCCGCAGGAAGCCGAGGCAGAGTTTCCACTTCATGAGGATTCAGCAAAACAAGCGGAAACGTGATTATGAGGTATCTGTAAGAGATGTGGTCAGTCAGACTGCATAGCAAATGATATCTAATGAGCAGATGCTGAAACTAGACAACTTCTGCTTCTGGCTTGCCAGTTAGAATAGAGTCAAGGCTATGGAGCTTCTGGTAAGGTTGGAGCTAACCCTGGTTGATGAGCTAGACATTCGCATAGAAGGGGAGAGCCAGTCAGGGTCAAGGCCAGGGATCAAGGTAGGAGGAAGGACTGAGGCTCAAGCTGCAGTCAAGGTCACTGATACCCAGAAATCTTTTTCTGCAGTTCTCAGTGTGCTAGCGCTGGCAGGAGTCTGATACTGATAGTAGCCTTGTATCTGGGAGTGGCTCTGGCTGGCCCTCTCCCTCAACCTCTACTCCCCCCACTTCACTAGGCACCTCCTTTAAGCTATAAAGAGTCACAAGAACAGATCTCCAGCCACCAAGTGCATCCCCAGTCCTCCGAAGAAACCTGAGATCATATGGCAGGAAGGCTGGACAATCTTGGGCCAGGCTGGTCTGAAGTTGACGCTGATTCTTAAGCCCTTTTAGATCCTTTCTCACCGTTTACTCCTAGGGAGCCAGAGTAGGGGCTGTGACAACCTCTGGCAGTAAGACAGCAAGCGAGAGATAGTTTTATAATGACACAAGATTTCCACCCCACCATAATGAGAAAGTGTTAGCACCATACCAAAGACAGAGTCAATGCCAAGAGAAATGATCAGAATCTGGTGACCAACCTACCTGTTCTATCTTACATCATTCAGTAATTAAGAGACAAGACCAAAACATAAAGGGGGAACCTAGAATTCTCACTTCTAAAAGGATTCTGCCCTGCATATTTCTATAATTTTGAGGTAACGTGGGCTTCATCAGTTCTTTGATCAGATTGCACTCCTAAAAACTGCCAGAGATCAGCAGCATGGAGAAAATGGAAATTTTGGTGATGCTGCAGAGAGAAGAAATGGGCCCTTAGGGTATTCTTGAGGGAGGGGAGTCAGGACTTTGGTGCATTCAGAAGGTAGCCTGGGGTACCACTGCATGTAGAGGAAGAAGAAAAAGAGAAGGGGCCACTCCAGGGCTTCTCTGGCTCTGTTTTCAGAATTGTGTTTCTTTACTTCTCCTCCTGCCTTGCAGCTGGGTCTGTTCCTGCCAGTCATTTAAGGCTCAGCTTCACCATCATCTCCTTCTCAGATTTGCAGGCTATGGTTAGAAGCTTTGCACCGTGGGCTCTCATTGTTGTTTATATACATATTTTGCATTATGTATGTATATATGTATGCATTTTGAGACAGTTTCTCACTATGCAGCTCTGGCTGTCCTAGAACTCACTATGAAGACCAGGCTGGGCTAGAAGTCACAGAGATTTGATTGCCTCTGCCTCTCAAGTGCCAGGTTTAAAGGCATGCTCCACTATGCCTGGTTTGCATTGATTTGTTTATACCTAGAAATAGCCCACAACCAGTTCTTACCCAGTCCCACCTTTCTGTTCCCCCTTATCTAGCTCTGTGAATAAGGGCCAGGATCTCATGCATGCCAGGAAACTGTTCTATCACTAAACTTACTTCAAACTATCAATATTTTGAAATCAGGGAAGTAATCTCCTTACATGTTTTTCAAAATTGGTCTGCAAGAGCTAGTTCCAGGACAGGCTCCAAAACCACAGAGAAACCCTGTCTCAAAAAACAAACAAACAAACAAACAAAAAATCAAAATTGGTCTGTTGCCCAGTTAGTTACTAAGAACTAGAGATATTTTTGTGAGCCACAACGTAGTTGCTGGGAATTGAACTCAGGACCTCTGGAAGAGGACCCAGTGCTCTTAACCTCTGAGCCATCTCTCCAGCCCCTAGAGATATTTTTGATTCATTTATCCTATCCCCAAATTACACCTCGTTAACAAAGCTTACCAATATGTTCAGATTGCTTCAGAAAGGCTTCTGCTCAAAAAAAAGTTGCTAATTGAAAATTCTTAGGATAATGTAGAAGAATTATGCTACCAATTACAGATCATATAGACAAAAAAAAAATCAAAAGGATGACCAGGTGTATTTGAGAAACTTGGTAGTAGCATTTTACATATACTATGCTAGCAAAAATTAAAGCAAAACGAAACACCAAGTGAAGTTTTGCAGGAGGCAGTGTTCCCTAGTATGGCAGACTGACCTAACTCTCTAAGAAGTTGTATGAATACACATTTCCTGTGATTTGTAACATAGCTTGTTGAAAACAACTATTTGGATGTCATTTAACAAGATAATCTGTTCCCTAGTTAGTAAACAATTTCTCAATTTGGCTCAATAATGTCAATTCACAAATAACTGACAAAGTTCCTTGGGGTCCTTGCATGCCAGAGTAATGCATCGCTTTATGATTCTCAGTGACCATGAGGTATGCCTGTCTTTTTTTATGATGTGGGAAAGATGAAGCTATTGGAACACAGTTGGGAAATGAACTAGCAAGATGCATTGAATACATTTCTTGACCAGGACATAGGTTGTAGGCAAGAGTATAAACATAAATTGAAGGTTCAGAAACCTGAATTGGCCTCAGGACTAATAGTTTGCCTATATTTTAAGAATCCTTTGGAGGAGGCAGAAACAGGCAGATCTTTGTGAGTTCAAGGCCAGCCTGGTCAAGAGAGAGAAAGAGAGAGAGAGAGAGAGAGAGAGAGAGAGAGAGAGAGAGAGAGAGAGA
>NW_026067946.1:8464683-8466363 GCF_014885135.2 Alexandromys fortis
ACACACACACACACACACACACACACACACACACACGCTATATACTGTCAAGTCCCAAAGAAAGCCAGAACAAGTCTTCTCCCAGGAGTCATCCAGCCACTGATTTCCTTCCCCTAGTTTCTGATTCCTATAACTCTCTTGGACCTCAGCTCCTCTTTTGGTCCGCTTGCCCTCTCTCTTCTCTTCCTCTTTAGCTTTCCTGCTCCCCCAGTCATGCCCAGATGAAATCTGAACCCTTCTAGATGCCTCTGGCTGTGTTCTTCCTCATATCTATAATAAAATCGTGCTCCTCTACCCTACCTAGGAGCGGTCATGTCCTCATTTTCATGCATATACATAAATTAAATTAAGAAGTGTAAAAGCATGAGAAATGTTCAGAGTATGATAAAGGAAAAAAGCAAAACATCTGTATGAAAATTATGACTAAGTAAAGGTACATAAACTTCTGAATAACAAAAGTGACCCTGTAGCCGGGCGGTGGTGGCACACACCTTTAATCCCAGCACTCGGGAGGCAGAGGCCAGCCTGGTCTACAAGAGCTAGTTCCAGGACAAGGACCAAAAGCTACGGAGAAACCCTGTCTCGAAAATCCAAAAAAAGAAAAAAGAAAAAAAAGTGACCCTGTAAAAACCAAGTTGAATTTTTTTAAAGCTATTTTTAGTTTTGTGCAGTTTCTCATGATGAAGTTTACATTGATGCTGAAGTTCAGACTTCGTACTCTAGTATTTTCTTTCCCAGTGGTGCTGAAGAACTGTGTGGGCTTAAGGTATGGCCAAATAGTGTTCAAGAGGTTGCAAATTTGTTTTCAAACCTGTTTACTCATGATTCATTGTTTCTCAAGGCATAGTTGAAACGCTCCCCAATCTATCTAAATACCATAAACTCCAGGGTTTGGTTTTGTTTTTTGAGACAGTTTCCCAGAAGCCAAGAAGCCAGTCCTGGAAAGCTGTAGACCAGGCTGGCTTCGAACTCACAGAGATCCACCTGCCTCTGCCTCCCAAGTGCTGAGATTAAAGACGTGAGCCACCACCACCCAGTTTAGATTCCAGGTTTTAACGTCACGAATTGTATAAGCTTATTTCCCGCTGTTAATTCATTTCATCGACTTTTTAACAATTTTCTTTCAGGCTTTGGCTCAGTTTTTATTATTTTTTTATTATTCACAATTCAAGAACTCGTTTGTTTTTGCCAGTCTTCGTACGTACTATTCATGACTTTCAATGGCCATTACAAAACAAATCACGTTTGCCCAGGTCCAAAACACAGGAAGAGACCGAGAGCACGAGATTCCCCCACCACCACCCTCGGCCCCCAACAGCCTCGCAGACAGCGAGCCCAAGAGAAGGCTAAACGGCGCGGCCCCGCCCCTACCCGTAGCACGCTGGCACGTCTTCCGCTTCGGCCGTCGCCTCCACCCAGGACGCCCCGCCTCTCCGCAGCACGCAGGCGCACTCTCCTTGGCGCCCGTCTCCTTCGAAACGCCCCCCGCCCTTCCAGCGCGCAGGCGCGTCGTCGAGTAGCCCACTCAGGTCCCCGCCCCCTCTCAGGGAGCCCCTCCCCTTCTGTAGCACGCAGGCGCATTTTCCGGAGCGCTCCCTCGGTCTCCCCCCTCCCCCCCCCACACTTCTCCCCCTACCCCCTCCCGCCCTACAACCCCCACCTCCCTTGGAGTGCGTGCAG
>NW_026067946.1:8466484-8481253 GCF_014885135.2 Alexandromys fortis
CCCTCCCCCCGCCCTACAACCCCCACCTCCCGTAGCACGCAGGCGCAGCCTCCTTGGAGTGCGTGCAGGCCCCGCCCCCTGCCCCGCCGCCCCGCCCCCGCCGCCCTACCCCGCCCCGCCCCTAGGCGGTTGCTGGCGGCGGCCGCCGCCCTCCCTCGACCCAATGGCGCGGCGGCGGCGTCAGTAATGTGAAGCAGTGCACTGGCTTGTCCGGCCCCCGGGCCTGCAGCCCATTACACCATCGGCCGCGGCAGCCGCTGCAGCCCGAACGGCCTGGGAGGGCGGGTGCAGACAGCTCCGCGGGGCGGGGCGGAGCGAGCAGCGCGGCCGGATTCATTCCTGTGGGGCGCGGGGCATGGAGGAGCTGTGCGACCGCAGGCGGAGCGGGGCTGCCTGGGCGACGGGGACAACGGTTTCCATTTGAAGGGGCGGTCGGAGCCGGAGCAGCGGACGGCGGGACGACCAGCCCCCGGGGCAGGTAGTGGGGGCTGCGGCCTGGGGCCCGGCAGGGGAGGCCTGGGCGGAAGGAGGGCGTCGGGGCGGAAGGCCGCCGGCGGGGTCGTTTGGGCCGCGGGGCCCGGGGCGGCGGGCGGCTGGAGGGGTGGGGGCGAAGGTGACAGGGCGATCGCGGCCTCGGAGCAGCCGGCGGCGGCCGAAGTTAAAGGCTGGAAGGCGGCCGCCGGGTTTCCTGAGCGCCTCGCGTAGTTTGAAGGGAAGAAAGCCTTTCAGGCGAGGTTTGAGCTTGAGCGGGCCGCGGGTTGGTGCGTCTGACCTTTTTGTTCCTCGTCGAAAGCCATCCTGGCCACCATGAGGCCTTCCAGCCTCGCGCCCTTGTGGGTTCTCTGCAGATGCAAAAAGAAACATTTCTGAACCCGCGTCTCTGGCCTCTTTCGCTTACTCGCTGGGCGTGTGCAAAGCCAAACCAGAACAAAGCTGGGCTGGTTAGAGCCGGACACGAGGACACCGGTCGCTTGTAGTGTTTCGTTTTCCGCACACGGGGAGAAACTGCCTCCCCACCGCAACAGTCTGGTTTCCGTGTGAACCCTTTTGTATCTTCCGATCGCAGCTCCTCGGAGGGAAGGAGGAGAATCGTTCCTAAAGTACGGCCTTTCCCCTGTTTCTTTTTCCAAGATTAGAAAATAGGGAAACCCAGATTGTGTGTGTGTGTTTGTGTGTGTTTTCCTCTGCTTGATAGACAATCCTAAAACTCCTACTTTTTCTTTCTTCCCTTCCTTTTTTTTTTTTTTTTCCTTTTTAATTCTCTAGTTTGGTGCTCGGCTCCTCCGATGTTGGAATGCGATCGGACTGAACACACTCTTCGGTGGTTTTAAATCCGTTCTGGGGCGCGGTGACTAACATTGAACTTTGGCTCCTGTGACTTGCCTACGTGGAGAGTTAAACTGGAGCTTTGCTTTGAAGGATAAATAAAGCTCAGCCTCCCGACTGGACATAAATGGATCTAAAGACAGCCGTGTTCAACGCAGCGCGCGATGGCAAACTCCGGCTCCTCACCAAGTTGCTGGCAAGCAAATCCAAAGAGGAGGTTTCCTCCTTGATCTCGGAAAAAACAAATGGGGCCACACCACTCTTGATGGCTGCTAGGTATGGGCACCTCGACATGGTGGAGTTCCTTCTAGAGCAGTGCAGCGCTTCCATCGAAGTCGGGGGCTCTGTCAATTTCGACGGGGAAACCATCGAGGGGGCTCCCCCTTTATGGGCCGCGTCTGCAGCAGGACATCTGAAGGTTGTCCAGTCTTTGTTAAATCATGGAGCGTCCGTCAACAACACGACTCTAACCAATTCAACTCCTCTTCGAGCTGCGTGCTTCGATGGCCACTTGGAAATAGTGAAGTACCTTGTAGAACACAAAGCCGATTTGGAAGTGTCCAACCGACATGGGCATACATGCTTGATGATTTCCTGCTACAAAGGGCACAAAGAGATCGCTCAGTATTTACTTGAAAAGGGGGCAGATGTTAATAGAAAAAGTGTTAAAGGTGAGTTCAGCTTTTTTTTTTTTTTAAGTGACTGCCTCCTATTTTCAGGAAGTTGGATAGCAGTTTTTAGCATCGATGCTGAGTAGGCCTGCATTGTCAGATCTGTGTTTATTAGGTAACCCTTGCAATATTTCCTTGGCTCTGTTACTTGATAGTGCGTTAAACAGATGTGGCAAATGATCCCAGATACTATATTAAACAGCATTTTCTCTCTTGTCCCTATAGTTACAGAGCATATCAGTGGCAGATGAGCTTAATCTTCCTGCCTTATAATTTGATCCATTTGGAAATAGAGTGAAATGCAATACATTGTTTTGAACTTGTTTTAGAATCACTTTGGAATAGTGAGTCACCATCTTATTTATTCTAGGTACGCATCTATTTGTTACTCTTTCATAGAAGGCTAGGCCACGCATGCTGCCTTGCAAGGATTAAATCTGAAAGGGGATATCTGTTTCCCCCCTTTCACTTACTTGGGGCCAACAGAAGTCCTTTTATGTAGAACATGTATTTAGTGTAGCAGGATAGAAAATGGATTCTAAAGTCCTGCTCAGGGCTAGACAAGGGACTAGGTTAAACCATTGTGGGTTTGTTGGGAAAAATTTAGGGACCTTCGTCAGGAAGAGTTTAGGTTTACAGATGAGGGTAACCTTCACTATTGTATGAAACTAAAGACAGTGATAGGTTAGAAATTCTTCAAACCTTTAACAGATTTTCTCAGAACAATTTTGATAGCCTGAAGATCTTAAGTAAATCTGCACAACAGTAAAATGATTCTCTACCGAATTTTAAAAAGCTGTTAAGATTTAAAAGTAGCAAAAATCAGGCGGAGAATTTTTCAAACATCATAAATTGGCTTGCATTGTTTACAGTGAAAAATGTCTTACCACCCCTGCATTCCAGACTTACATAGAAGCCTGCAATCATTTATGGTTTGTTTCTTCTAGAGATAGATGGTGCACCCCTCCTTCCTTGCTTTACTTTTGCTGTTGGTGTTTGTGTCTGTGCACACAAGTGAATCTTAATCCTAGGTTATGTCGTTCAGTTTCAGCAAACATGGCTGACTCATTCTTGTTGTATACAATTTTTCATTGAACATTTACCATTAATTGAGCTAGGACTGTGCTGGGATAAACAACCGTGCTGTGAATATTCTTGAAGAGACTGTGTTAGCACACTTCTGTGAGAATAACTATAGTGTGGAGCCATGTATGTGCTGTGGTAGAAGGCAGGACATGAGGGGAGGATGGGCCCTGTGCTGCTGAGAGCATATTTATGACAGTAGCTTTTTTGTTTTCTTATAAAAACGATACAAGGCCATTGAGGTATTTTTCATTTTGTTTCGTTTTGTTTTAAGTTTTTCAGAGCAGATGTAAAACTCCTTAAAAAAAAATCCTGGTGCTGAGACAATCTTTCCAATGATACCTCTAAATTTTTTTTATAATTTTATATTTTTTAAACATACAGATGTGTGTGGTTTTATTTTCTGTCTTGTTCTATAACCTGTTTTTTTTGATTAGTAAGTTATTTTTAAATTCTTAACCATAGCTCTGTAATTTCAAGAACGAAGCACTCATTTCTTTTAGTACATGCTTGTTCATTTTTATAAAATAATTAAATCTCATTGGGATCGTTGATACTGCAGGACGTATAGTAGCTTTAGTGTTTTAACTTTTAAATTTTTTTTCCTTTTATTGAAGTTAGATTTTTTTTCTCCCACACTGTATCCTGATTATGGTTTCCTTCCCTCTGCTCCTCCCAATTCTTCCCCCACTTCCTCTCCCATCCAGATCAATTCCTTTTCTGTCTCTCAGTAGAAAACAGGTTTCTGTAGGAATAATGATATAATATACTACGATAAAACTAATGCATTGGAATTGGACAGAAACAAACAAATAAAAGAAAAAGAGCCTGAGATAAGGCACAAGAAACAGAGACCCACTAGGAATCCCGCAAAAACACTAACCTGAAAGTCACAGTATATATGCAGAGGACTGGTGTAGACCTGCGCATGCTGCCTCAGTCTCTGAGTTAATATGTGTCAGTCATGCTGATTTATTGGGCCTTGTTTCCTTGCTTGTACTCCATTACCTCTGGCTCTTACACTCTTTCTGCCTCCTCACTCCTGAGGTTCCTTGATCCTTGAGGGGAAAGATTTGGTGGAGACATTTCATTTAGAGCTGAGTGTTCCAAGGTCTCTCACTCTGCATATTGTTTGGCTGTGGGTTTCTGTATTTCTTCCCATCTACTGCAGGCGGAAGCTTCTCTGATGATGGCTGCGCAAGGTACTAATCTATGAGTATAGCAGAATATCATTAGGAGTCAAGGGCAGGAGTATTTGTTTTTTTCCCTAGGTCTGTCTAGTCTCAGGTTCATGGTCACCTAAGAAGTTTTGGGTATGGGTTCAATCTCATGGACCTGACCTTAAGTCAAATCAGATATTGGTTGGTTACATTCACAAGCTTTGTGCCACCACTATCTTGTTGGCAGGGCACCATTTTAGATCAAACTCTTAGTGTCTGGCTTGGTATTTATGTTACTCTTTTGGTAGAGTGCATATAGTACCTTCTGGTACCAAAGATGCTAGAATGTAGGGGTGAAGGTTCTTTACAGGTACCAGCTGACTTCTCCGTGTCTAATGAATTGTGTAGGTATTATTGTCTTCAGCAATGGGGCCTTGCCATAATAGCTTTGTGGAGAGCAACATACACTCTTGGCAGCAACCTCCGTTGTTTGGGACTTCCCATGGGATCCACTCTGACCAACAACTCAGATGTAACCCGATCCCAGTACTGGAAGCTTCAATTGGTGACAAGGACTTGTTCTTTGGGGCTGTCTTCCCATTATTGGGCCATTTCATTTAGCTTGCCTTCATTTATGTATATATTTTAGGAAACTTCTACTCTATTAGGTTTCCATACTACTCCTCAAATGGCCCTTATTTTTAGCTGTCTCTTCCCATATTCCCCCATCTTCTTTCCCTTCCCCACTTGATCCTCCTGTTCCAGCCCACCCATCCATACATAGCTATTTATTCCCTTTCTTAATAGATTTAATGGTTCCCCCTAATCCCTTACTCTCCCTAACTTCTGTGGTTCTATGGCTAGTAGTTCAGTTATCATTGATTTAACAGCTAGTATGCACATATAAGTGAACACATACCATATTTGTCTGTCTGTGTCTGGGTTATCTCACTAAGAATGATTTTTTTCTGGGGGGGGGGGGCTGGCTTGTGCCTTTAATCCCAGCACTTGGGAAGCAGAGGCAGGGGGACCTCTGTTAGTTCAAGGCCAGCCAGGTCTACAAGAGCAAGTTCCAGGACAGGTTCATGAGAACCTCTGTCGTGAAAAATAAATGATTTTTTTTTCTTATTCTATCCTGCGAATTTCATAGTTTCATTCATTTTAACGGTTGAATAATAAACTCCCATTGTGTAAATGTGCCACATTTTTTATTCATTCTTCATTCCATTGAGGAACATCTAAATTGTTTCCAATTTCTGGCTATTATGAATAGAGCAGCAATAAACATGGTTGAGCAACAGCCTCTGTGGTAGGATGAAGCATCCTTTGGGTATGGGCCCCAAAATGGTACAGATAGATGGATATTCCTGAGAAACCACCACACTGATTCCCATCATGGCTGTACTTCCACTAGCAAGGGATGAGTGTTCCCCTTCCTTTCCATCCTCACCAACGTGAGCTATCACTTGTTATTGACCTTAGCCATTCTGATGGGTATAAGATAGAATCCCAAAGTCATTTTGGTTTAAGAACTGCATACTTGCCTAGCAATGGTGGTGAACACCTTTAATCCCAGCACTTGAGAGGCAAAGGCAGGCAGGCAGATCACTGAGTTTCAGGCTGGTCAACATGGCTAGTTCCAGGACAGCCAAGGCTACACAGAGAAACCCTGTCTCAAAAACTCAAAATATTTAAAAAAGTAAAAAAAGAACTGCATACTCTTCTAATGGAGCTTTACATTGATTCTAAATTTTTAAATGATTTTTGTAAGCATTTTTCAGTATGTTTTCTTGTTTGTTCCTGATTGTCTTTACAGGTAGATTGTTGAGTTAAAATACTGAACTATTTTTTTTCAAGGTAATTAAAACAAAACGGGGGATGGCTAAAATATATGACCTCTTGGTGAGGCTTTTTTGATGGTTTGTTCTTTTGTTTAGGACTTTTAATTTATCAGTTGAATAATGCCCATATTACTGATACAGCCAGAGGTTGAAGTCTAATTGGGGTGTGTCTTAAGTTCTTAAGTCAGTAGAGAGATGAGTACTATACTATTTGGTATAGATACCTCTGTAGATAGAAAAGGAACAGCCCCTTTCTCACCACCATTATCACAGCTTTGTGTGTGAGGATCTGTGAGCTCTTCTTTCCAAGTGATATGCTAAGTCTGAGTCATTTTCTTGGGTATCAACTTTCTTTTTAAGAAGACAAGTAGGGCCAAGCAATGGTGGTTCACACCTTCAATCCCAACACTCAGGAGGAAGAGGCAGGTGGATCTCTTGAGTTTGAGGCCAGCCTGGTCTACAGAGTGAGTTCCAGGACAGCCAGGGCTACACCCCCGCCCCAAAATAAGACAAGGAAAGAGTTTTACCAAATGTTATTTCAGATACCTTCTATTTTAAATACACACACAGATAGAAGATTTTATTATTTTGTGTATACTGTATTAAACTTTTTGTGAAGCCACTTTTGGGCCATAATTCTTTTTTGGGGGTGGGGGTTTAGAGACAGGGTTTCCCTGTAACTTTGGTTCCTTTCCTGAACTTGCTTTATAGACTAGGCTGGCATTGAACTCAAAGAAATCTACCTGCCTCTGCCTCATGAGTGCTAGGAATAAAGGCATGCACCACCACTGCCTGACTAGACCATGATTTTTTGTGAATGTTGTGAATGTTGGTAACAGATTCCAATATATACACATGCTTACCCTCCTGTATTCTGATCTTGCATCTTTGATTCTTTGATAATTGTTGTTTGACTGATCCTGAGATTCTTGGGTGAGGACATGAGGGAAGGGAAGTCATATCAAAAAGAAGGAACTATTTAAAACTGATTAGGGCTGGAAGAGTATCATAGCTGATTTAGCAGTGAAGAAGGATTTTCTCCCAGTGTGTTAGCTCTACTTTCAAAGGGATAAATGCTGATAAGACTAGGTGCAGAATGGAGCAGTTTTTCTTTTTAGTGGTAGTGGGGAACCCAGGGTCTCAGGCATGCTAGACAAGGGCTCTACTTCTGAGCTCCATCTTCAGTCCAGTTTCTTAGAACATACTATGTGTCGTCCATTGGAAAGTATTTGGGAAAAAGATAAATACCAAGAGGTTATGCTTGGTCTTACTTTAAAATGCATGTGAGTCCTTCTTCCCTTTCCTTTTTAACAAGTAGTTGACAGTTGAATATTACTTAAGCTTTTCCATTACTTTTTAACAGGCTATTGGCAGTTTTTGAATATATTTAAACAGAAGGTGGAATTCATTCATTAGTTGAGAGGGTACCTAAGTCCCTTATTATGCCAATGGGCTGTTAGACCTAGGCTGTCCAAAGATGACTAAGGCAAGATCCCTGTTCTTGATTCCCAGCCTTTAAGGTTTGATCTCGGAGACAGCTTCATAAGCAGATACTATTAGATGTATGGGAAAATCTTTATCCCCAACAGCACACTACCTAAGGGGCAGTGGTTCCTTCTTTTCCCATAGCATTCCATAAGGGGAGAAAATATTTCAAATATTCAGGAGTATCTTTCTACTTTAACAAAACAATTGATCTAAACCATTTTTAATCTCTATTTTTGTCTTAGGCATATGGGTCTTTTGTCTGCATGCATGTCTACCTCATGTTTATGCCATGCCTGTGGAGACCAGAAAGGGAGCGTTAGATCCCTGTGGGACTAGACAGACAGCTTTGAGTTATCATGTGGGTTCTGGGACCCAAACTCAGATCCTTACCACCAAGCCATCTCTCTAGCTCTATTACAGTTGATTTTTAAAAGTATTTATTTATTTCTATTTTATGTACACATTTGTCTGTGTGAGGGTCCCTGGAACTGGAGAACTGCCATGTGGATGCTGGTAGTTGAAATTGGGTTCTCTGGAAGAGCAGCCAGTGCTCTTAGCCACTGAGCCATCCTTCCCTCCAGTAACAATTGATTTTTGAGACAAGTTGGTTTAAAACCAATGACCTCTAAATCTGAAGAGGTTATATTAATCTCCAGAACTGTCACTCAGCACTTTACATTTATGGTCATCTTTAGCTTCTTTTGCTACTGTTTCATTTGAGATTTTTTTATTTATGCTTGGAGTTTTGCTTTTGCAGCTCTCAAATGAAGTTACTTAAGCCCTTCATGTCTGTTTTTATATCCAGACTGCTGGGAATTTAGCAGGTCAGAGTGTTGGATTAGGCTCTGTAGGTTCAGTTGGAGATTGGGCCTAGAAGACGTCAGATCTTCACTTCAGTCATTTTGGACAGTCAAGGTGATGAAGTAAGTTGGTAATAAGGCAATTATTGTGGCATGTGGAGGCTCTGAGATATGACTGCTAAAAATGAGTGTGCACTGACTACAAGTGCTTTTTAGAGAAAGATAACGTGTAGGGAAATAGATAAGATAGATCACTAGTTCAGAGTGATTTTGCTCTTTTCAGCGAACCTAAATTTTAATCTCCGCACCCATCCATCTTGGGCAGGTCACAACCACTCCAGCTCCAGAAGATCTGATATAGTCTTCTGGCCTCTGCAAGTACCTGCAAACACCTCTTAGACATAGATACATAATGCACAATTCTTTTTAAAATCCTAAAATATGAGTATAGTTTGTAAGATAGAGAATTTTAAAAATAAATTTCCCTTGAAATAATGTTGGATTGATGTGTTGAAAGGCTTTGATAATTTTTCAGGCTTAGGAAATGATATGGAGATGCATATTGAGAAAAATGCCACTAGAATCCAGTAATTGGGATGTAGGTAGGTATAAGCATAAGGACCAAAAGGCACCCAGGTTAGAATATAAAAAGAGCAATAAATTCAGGTAAAGAAATTTAATTTTGAGCTGGGTGTGGTGGTGCATGCCTTGAGTCCCAGACTCACAGCCAGGAAGGAATACATAGTGAAGAAACCCTGTCTCAAAAAAACTGGGGAGGGGGACGGGTGGGGCGTGTCATGCAGTGGTATTGTAGAAGATTGCTTTTCATTATATTTTTGGTCTTGAGCCTAGCCTTGAACAGCTGAGCCATTTCTCCCGCCGGATAACTCTTCATTAGATTGCTTTTCATTGTTGTGGTAATCATGACCAAAAACAGTTTAGGGAGGAAAGGGTTTATATTAGCTAATGTGTCTCCGCTGTAATCATAATGAAGGGACATCATGGCAGGAACTGAAGAAACGTGGGGGAACCTGCCTGCTGGATTGCTCTCCATAGCTTGTTCCGCTTGCTTTCCTATACCACCCAGGATCTATTGCCCAGGGGTGGCACAGTGGGCTCAGTCCTTCAACGTCAATCATTATCAAGAAAATATTCTATATAGACTTGCTTTCAGGCAATTTGATGGAGGCATTTTCACAAATGATTTAAGTCCTTTTCCTAGAAAATTTTTGTCCTGTCATGTTGACAAAAACAGTAACCCAGCAAAATGTTTCCAACGGAGAAAGAACTAGAATTTTAAAAGCTTTCGGGTACACTGTGAGTGCTTGAGGCTGGAGACATCATATTTTTATCTTGTATATTAGGAAAAGAATCTGGTCCAGAGTATTGGTAAGTAGGCTTGCTAAATGGCTAAGTTGGATTAAGACAGGAAAGGCAAGCCCTGTGTTTTATAGTCTTTCATTGGGGGATAGGTCCATAAATTAAAAAGGTTATACAGAAATCAGTAGTGTAGGTAGACTTGGTAGGGGTTCAGAAAAAAAAAATCTGTTTAGCTATGTGACAGATAATTGTGTTAAAAGATTTGTGAGACTTACTTTGGGCAGATTTTTATCTTTGGTTCTTTAGTATGATATTTAAACACAGATGAAGAGAATATGTCAAACTACAGTGTACCAATCATCTTGCTTTAGCAAATATATCCACATTTCTCATATTTTATTTTAAAAAATGCATGTCTTTCTGGGCAGAGGTGGCATATGCCTTTAATCCCAGCACTTGGAAGGCAGAGGCAGCCTAGTCCACAAAATGAGTTCCAGGAGAGCTAGAACTGTTACACAGAAATTCTGTCTAGAGGAACAAAACAAAACAAAAAATTAAATTTGTGTGTGTGTGTGTGTGTGTGAGTGTGTGTGTGTGTGTATGTATACATGTTCTTTCATCGCCTCTAAATAGTTGGAAGCAAACCCAAGGCATTGTTCCTTTCTGTCCCATAGTAAGAAGCACTCTAGTGTGGGTGTAGATCCATGCATCAGGGACTTAGTCATTTGATCATTGTATTTACAGCTCTAGCTGTGTGGTGTTGCACATCTGTAATCCTAGCACTTTTGAGGCTAAGTTAGGAGGATCCTAAGTTTGAGGATTGCCTCGACTGTGTTTTGAGACAATGGGAAGAATACTTTTGGTGCACTTAAGTGTATAGGAATCTCAACTAGTAAAAGCTCTTTTATAAATTAAAACTTGTTGAAGATAATAGACGAGGGGTAAGGCTTGTCATTGTGGTAGAGTTATTTTAGTGTACTTGAACACTGTGTTGAAAGCCGGTCAGCCGTTGGTTATCTTCAGCACACCTACTTGGAGAACAGAAGGACTTAAACCTTCATTCTGCTCTGCCGTCTAGTTTTAATTTGGTTTAGTAATAGTTCAATAATTTACTAGTTGAATTCATTAACATTTTTAATGCAGATGTTCAAGTTGATCCCAACTTGCTTTTCCTTTGTCCTCTTATCTCTATGTATCCTTGGAAGACTTGACGTACTCCTTGCAGGGTAGCTGTAGAAGATGTGTAAATTTAGTTTAAGAGAAATATCTTTGTGGTTAGCTTTCTCTGGAGATGAAACTTTGAACTTTGAATTCACACAGAATTAAACTAAGGTTGGTGAGAGTGAGCAGTATGGGATTTGTCTGTATTTTCTAGTTGTTGCCCCCCCCCATTAACTCCCAAGTTTTATGTATCAGCTTTTAGATTTGTGTGGTCCCCTCATGGTGTTCATTTCAATCAGATTTTCAATGATTTGTTAAACCTTTTTGCTTAAAATAAAATTTAGGATTTCTTGATACTTTAGAGATTTGTGCCTTTGACTTATTAAGACAATGTGTGATAGAAGAGAGGTGGAAAGGGAATTTCCAATTTCAGAAGGCACTGTGAGTGTATCCGTCCAAAACATCTCTCTTCTTCCACCTTTCCCTTCCCTTTGGGAAGAATTGTAGTTACATAGGAGCCCATGAATTAGAACAGCTTGGAAAGGTAATTGTAATGAAGTCTGGATGTAACATTGGTGTTTTTAGCCTTCAAATGAGCTGTTTTACAGATGGGAGCTGGTTTCTGTTCTCATCCCTAAGCTCCAGGGAGTTTAGTCTTTTTTTTTTTTAAATATATTTATTTATTTATTATGTATACAATAGTCTGTCTGTATGTCTGCAGGCCAGAAGAGGGCACCAGACCTCATTCCAGATGGTTGTGAGCCACCATGTGGTTGCCGGGAATTGACCTCAGGACCTTTGGAAGAGCAGGCAATGCTCTTAACCCCTGAGCCATCTCTCCAGCCCCGGGAGTTTAGTCTTGAAAACTACTTCATATCAAATCTTCTGTAGTGGTCTTTTCATCCATCCTGCATCCTGCTTTGGCAGATAGAAACAGTAAAGTATTTACTCTTGTTGTGAGTTCATTGGCTTGTGTTACTGAGTTTCTGTATGCTTCTGTTTAGTGCC
This sequence comes from Alexandromys fortis, assembly GCF_014885135.2. Lineage (NCBI taxonomy): Eukaryota > Metazoa > Chordata > Mammalia > Rodentia > Cricetidae > Alexandromys > Alexandromys fortis. The sequence continues at coordinate 8,478,343 of NW_026067946.1, forward strand.
TCGTGCAAACACTTAATGGAGGACACAAGACAGTCATAGCAGTTTGGCATTTGTAACATGAGGGCTTGCTTTTTGCCCTGGAAAACTGGCTAGTTTAGCCCTGAAATAATCACACAGAAACTGTATTCATTAAAACACTGCTTGGCCCATTAGCTCAGGCTTCTTAACTCTTGTAAATTATATTAGCCCATTATTCTTATCTATGTTAGCCACATGGCTCAGTACTCTTTTCATCGGGGCAGGTCATATTCTGCTACTTTGGTGTCTGGACAGGACTACAGAGGAATGGGCTTACTCCTTCCCAGAATACTCCTGTTCTCATTGCCCTGCCAGTACTTCCTGCCTGTCTACTGGCCAATCGTGTCTATTTAAAACATGATTAACAGAATACAGCATTGTCCTGCACCAGTCATAAATTATTTTTATTCTTTCCTGCCCCTTAGTGTCTCCCATGATATATAATATACATGGGGGAAGAGAACCGGCAGGACCTTCCAGTACTCCTTTCCTATTCTAACTCACTTCTGCATTTCTCAGCTTCTTCAGTGCAGAAAGGGATCTGCCTTTTTGTGCATGTGCTCCACCCCCACTCCTGTCTGGATCACTTCTAAACTAGGCCCAGGTACAAAGTTGAGGAAGAATGAGTCATTGGTCAACCATAGTAAGCTGAAGAAGAAAAATGAATTATTTTTGTGTATTTTCAGACATATATTCTACAGTATGGTCTTTGTTTCTCTCAGTCAAAACTATGTTTTACCAGAAAAATGAGTGTTTTGATTGTTATTGAATTTTCAAATGACTTTATTGAGATCCAGTTCACATATCATCCACTCATTTAAAGCATGCAATACAGTGGGTTTTTCTTTTTATTGTGTTTAATGAGTAAAGTAGCTAGCACTGCAGGCTTTCATGCCCCAGACTCCGTATTTGTCTACTTCATTAACTTCTCTCTAGTGATTTCTAAGTTTCTTTCTGTCCCTGTAAATCCTCCTGTTTTAGACTTGTATAAGTACAGGCGGAACATATGGTCTCTCATGACTTGCTTCTTTCACTTAGCATAATGTGTTCTGAGCTTATTCAATTGTAGCATGTCAATTTAGTTTTTATTATCAAATAATAATGCCTTTGTATAGATCAGTGGCTTTTCAACCTGTTGTTCGCAATTCCTCTGGGTTGAGCAATGCTTCCCACAGGGGTCGCCTATGATAACAGAAAACAGATATTTACATTACGCTTTATAACATTAGTTAAATTACAGTTATGTAGTAGCAACAAAATAATTTTATGTTGGGGATCACCACAACATGAGGAACTATCTCAGTATTAGGAAGATTGAGGACCACGGGTATAGATACTACAACTTTTACCCATTTAGCAATTGATGAGTACTTGATTGTTTTATTGTTCAGCATTATAAGTAATGCTGTTTGTATAAAAATTCCATGAGTATATATTTCCATTTCTCTCAGATGTATGTCTTGCTAGGAGTAGAATAGGGTTACAGTCGTCACTGTTTAACTTTTGAGGATGTAACACGCTATTTTTCAGAGCAGTTGCATAGTTTATATTCCTCAGAATATAGGAGGGGCCTAATGTTTCTGCACTCACCAGCACTTGTTCTTTCTATGTATACCCATCCTAGGATTGGGATTTTGGTTCATATTTTCTCATGGCCAATAATGTTTAGTATCTATTCATATGCTTACTTGTATTTATTTGCCATTTCTGTATCTTAGTGTCTTCATCTTCATTTAGTTTTGTATGCTTTATAATTGAGCTATTTAGCTTTTTTGTATTACTTAGCTTTAAGAATTGTTTATATAGCTGGACCTGGTGGCATATGCCTTTAATCTTAGCACTTGGGAGACAGAGGCAGGCGGATCTCAGTGAAATCAAGGCCAGTATGTTTTACAAAGTGAGCTCCAGGATAGCTAAGGCTACACAGAGAAGCCCTGCCTAAAAAAAGTTGTTTTTGTTTTTAGTATACAAGTCTTTTATCAGATACATATTTACAATTTTTTTCCCATTCTATGGATTGTTTTTCATTTTTGATGGTATTGTTAATAGCAATTTGAGTTACTTTACAGATTTAAAATTTTCCATTGTAGATCATTTGCATAATATCTGACTTAAAAGAGATAGTTGCCTATTACTTTTTTTTTTTTTTTTTTTTGGTTTTTCGAGACAGGGTTTCTCTGTGGCTTTGGTTCCTGTCCTGGAACTAGCTCTGTAGACCAGGCTGGTCTGAACTCACAGAGATCCGCCTGCCTCTGCCTCCCGAGTGCTGGGATTAAAGGCGTGCACCACCATCGCCCGGCCTTGCCTAGTACATTTTTATTTTGTGTTAGTATGTATGTTTGTGGGCACACACATACCACAGTATACATGTGGTGGTCAGAGATAAAGCTGTAGGGTTTACTGATACTGTTTATGGCTTAAGAACTTTGCTAAAGATGAAAATTGTGACTTAATTGTAATATTTGACTCTTTAAAATTTAGATTAAATAGCAGGGTATAGTGGGACACACACTTCTATATCTTTTTCTCTCTTTTTTTTGATTTAGGTTGCTTAGTATCATTTATGTTTAAACATTGCATTCTATTCAAGTGGGCTGAAGATAGATAATTCTTGAGGCTCAAAAACAGTCCTGGTAGCCGGGCAGTGGTGGTGCATGCCTTTAATCCCAGCATTGGTATGGATTTTAAGGTCAATTTTGTTATATGTATATGTATTTCTGCTCTTGATTAAGGTATTGTGATTGTATAGTTCATGTAAAAAATGTAATGTATATAGGTTGTTAATGGGAGGCAGAGGCAGGCAGATCTCTGTGAGTTTGAGGCCAGCCTGGTCTACAAGAGCTAATTCCAGGACAGGAACAAAAAAAAAAAAAAAAAAAAAAAAAAAAAACAA
>NW_026067946.1:8481406-8492718 GCF_014885135.2 Alexandromys fortis
AAAAAAAAAAAAAAAAAAAAAAAACAGTCTTGGTGTATATATTGACTCCATTGCTTGGCACAGACTTTCATACATCAGCATGAATTCTTTTATGTGTTTGCTATTAATTAATTGCAGGAGTCTTTAACATTTTATATGAGTGAAAATGCTCCCTCCAAGTGCTTTTTAAGGAATTTTACCATGTCTTAACACCTGAGCACCCGGTAGGTTGCTGTTCTGAATATCTTTGGAAGCATCCACTGAATATGGCTACTATCCTTCTAAATTCTCTTTGCTGTTTTTGAAGCTACATAGCTGAAGATCAGTCACATCATATTAACTTTCTATAGAAAGTCTGTGAGTTAATGTTTAATATGCCATTAGCTAGCTAGCTTGAAATTTAAAAGGATGCCCACTTAATAGAGGTGCCTTTTGAGAAATTATACAAGTTTCCATTATATATTTGGTGAAGGGAATTATTTTTCTTCAAATGAATTTGCTCAGGCATTGAAAATTGTGTAATACAAAGAGCATTTCTTTTTTTTCTTTAAATTTATGAAATTTCAATGTCAAATACCTTTATTTTAAACCATTTTTAAGATTTTCATTTTTATCTCGTGTACATTCATGTTTTGATTGCATATGTATTTGTGTGAAGGTATTGGGTTCCCTGGAACTAGAATTATAGACAGTTGTGAGCTGTCATGTGGGTGCTAGGAATTGAACTTGGGCCCCCTGGAAAAAGAACATGTGCTCTTAACTGCTGAGTCATTGTCAGCCCCCAAATAACCTTCATTTTGACTTATGATGCTTAAACATTGCATTCTATTTTTCATTGTTTCTTACTTTGAAAGTAGAAGACATAAGGTAATCCTGCTAAGTATTTTGGAACTATAAATTCATAATAGTATAAGAGTGACACTGTGTTTTTTTTTCCCCATTTCCAAATTTTAATCTTTTTATACAATGTATCTTAATCCTATCTCTCCTAATTCTTGGGCTGCCGCTAACACGTCTCCCTGGTCCTTTCATGTCCCCTCTCCCTTCCTCCCTTTTTCCCTCTCCCCGTAACCTACTGAATCTCGTTAGTGTTGCCTGCTGGAATGTTTGGTTGGATTGGTTTTGTACAAGTAATCCTAATGGCAGCAAGTTCATGACTGCAATGGCCGTGTCTAGAAATCAGTGTTTGTGACACTTCCCCATCCTCTGGCTCAGACGTCTCCTGAACCTTGTGAGGGTATAGATTCTCACTTAGGACTGAACACTCAATAAATAATCATTTATTCTCATAGTAAATAGTCATTATTCTCAGAGCTTTGACCAGTGGTTGTTTCCTTCATTAACTACTGACTGCTGCAGAAATGCTTTCCTGGCCAAGATTGAGGGCAGCATTAATCTGTGTGTATGAATGTGAATTTTTAGAAGGCAGTTTGACAGTATTTTAGTGAAGCAGTAGTGGGTTCCTCCAGGCCATATGACCGCCTGAGCCTGGGCTTTTGACTAGCTTTGCAGGATCTGGCATAATTCCCTCTTGAAGAGCAGGTCTCATATCTAATCAGAAAGCAGTTGGTTATCCCCATAACAACCATGCCACTGTGCCAGTGTGTACATTCATTCACCTGGCAAGTCAGTGTTGTGACATGCAAGGTGTGCTGCTGTGTAAGTCCATCAATGACTTTTCTTTTCCAGCAGGCTTTGTAGAGCTTTCTGACACTCAAAAGGTGTAGCCGTCAGGGAGAAAGTTTTCCAGTCAGTTCCAGCTAGGTTTCTCTATGTCCTACAGTAAAGTGTGCTGTCTTCAGCAATAGTGGTGTAGGAGGTTCTTCTTTTTGTGTGTTGTTTTCATTGGTTGAATAAAGAGACTGCCTTGGCCTTTTGATAGGGCAGCCCTTAGGTGGGCGGAGTAGACAGAACAGAATGCTGGGAAGAAGGGAAGTGTGGCAGATGCTATGATTCTCCTGCCTGAGACCGACCCTGGTTAGACTCATGCCGGTAAAAACCACAGTCAAGTGGCAATACACATTAATGGAAATGGGTTAATCAAGATGTGAGAGTTAGGGCTGGAGAGATGGCTCAGTGGTTAAAAGCACCGCCTGCTCTTCCAAAGGTCCTGAGTTCAATTCCCAGCAACCACATGGTGGCTCACAACCATCTGTAATGAGATCTGTGCCCTCTTCTGGCCTGCAGGCAGAGTACTGAGAATACTGTATACATAATAAAAAAAAAAAAAAAAAAAAAGATGTGAGAGTTAGCCAATAAGAGGCTAGAGCTAATGGGCCAGGCAGTATTTCAGTGAATACAGTTTCTGTATAATTATTTCCCGGGCTAAGCTAGCTGGGCGGTGGGACACTGCCCACCACTCCTCATTACTACACAATAGGATCTTTCTATCTAGTTATTGTGAGCAGCCTAGTGCAATGGCAGTATCCTGTATTGTTTGGGGACCCTCCATAACCTCCTTTGCCAGTAACTCGTAAAGGGGGGGGGGTACCACCTTGCTAGAGATTTCCATTTAATAGCCTGTATCTTCTAGAACTATTTTCAATTTTTGGCAGGTATTGGTACTGGCATAGAAATGTAAGAACAGAAAGTTAACTTCTTTTCCCTTTGTAGTTAATCCTTTTTTTCAGGCCCCACCCTCTGTCCATCATTGGTCTGCTACTGTCATTACTGTGTTGTAGGCACTATTTTAGTAGTGAAATTTAGACATTTATACCCACAGATTTTCCCTTTTTGTGTATCTGTGCCTCTGTCTCCTGGCTCCCATGTACTATTCCTTCTGCTAAAAAAAAGAAAATCCAAGATATTTAGGCTTTTCTTAGTAATAAATGTTTTTTTATCTGTGTGTTATTTTTATTTATCTATGATGTGGATCTAGAATTTGGCAGTTCTTTTCTGTTAGGGGTTTTCACTGTGATTCAGTGTCTCAGCTGTGTTCCTAGTGAAACTTTGCTGTTTATCTTGTGACTTTCTAGCAGAGAATGAGTGGAAAGCCTTCTGTGGTTTAATGCTTTTCTCTTTGACCCACCACATCCCTTTATTGAACCTTAATACAGGTGCCCTCCACCTGTATTAATATTGGAGACAGGGTCTCTCCACAGCTTTGAAGGTGTTAAGTAGGCTGGTCTGACTGACTGGCTGGCTGGCCCCAAGAGTCTACTTGTCTACTCCCTCCCTACTGCTGGGTTTGCAAGTGAGTGCCACCACACTCAGCATTCTCTACTCAGGTTCTAGGAATCAAGGTCATTTCCTTGCTTGCAGGGGAAGCAGTTTACCAACTGAGCATTTACCCCAGTCCCCTCCAATCATCACAGAGGAGAAAACAACATACAAACAGAAGAGCTGAAGAAAAAGTCCAGGGAGCCGAGCCGGGTGGTGGTGGCGCACACCTTTAATTCAGCACTCGCAGAGGCAGGTGAATATCTGTGAGTTCAGGGCCAACCTGGTCTACAAGAGCTAGAGCTAGTTCCAGGGCAGGTTCCAAAGCTACACAGAGAAACCCTATCTTGAAGAAAAGAAAAAAAAAAGGCGCCATGAGACAATCATGAATATAGTTACTGACACAAATTTCTATATGAGGTTTAACATATTCACAGAGATTTTTTTAAAAATTGAATATTCAAGGAAATCTGAAAACTACAAAAAAAAACCAAAGATACTGTAGAACTAAAAAAATTCAGTGGGTGGCTTTTTAAAGTGGATTACTCCTAGCAGACTAGAAAATTCCTGAACTAGAAGGTGGGTCATAAATATGCTCAGAGTGATGTGCTGCAGACACTTTCTACAAACAATTGTATATGTACATACCGAAAATCTGCATGCCGGCTTCACTTCTGATCAATGGTCAAATGGTTATTGTTACCCTTAGATATGATATCTGATCCATACTATTTCTATAGTCTGTTAGTAATATGCTAGTGTCTTTTGTGAGTTTTAATTCATGTTTAGGGTGATGTGGTAGTGTTAGAATGTTTAGACCATCTAAAAAGAATGTTTAAAAAGTTAAATTGTAGGGGCTGGAGAGATGGCACAGAGGTTAAGAGCATTGCCTGCTCTTCCAAAGGTCCTGAGTTCAATTCCCAGCAACCACATGGTGGCTCACAACCATCTGTAATGGGGTCTGGTGCCCTCTTCTGGCCTGCAGGCATACAGACAGAACATTGTATACATAATAAATAAATAAATATTAAAAAAAAGGCAAAGAACAATGGAGTACCTGACATCATCTTTCAGCAATTACCTGTACATACAGGCTTATTTATGTGCACATGTGTACACGCACATGTGTGCATGAATGCACAGACACTCGCTATCTGAATGTACTATAAGCANGTGTTTTTAAGAATTCTTTGTAACAAATTTTGACTTTAACAGTTAACTCAGTTGTTTAGGGGGGAAAAGCCCACTATAAAAATGAAGTAGCGGGCTGGAGAGATGGCTCAGTGGTTAAGAGCACTGCCTGCTCTTCCAGAGGTCCTGAGTTCAATTCCCAGCAACCACATGGTGGCTCACAACCATCTGTAATGGGATCTGGCGCCCTCTTCTGGCCGTCAGCCATACATGCAGGCAGAACACAATACATAATAAAAAAAAATAAAATCTTAAAAATGAAGTAGCTCCTAAAGACAAGATTTTCCATTTATAAATGGGGAAACTGACCAAGAGATCTGACTGTCTGCAAAGTTACAAATGACTTCATTTTATTTCATCCGTTTTTGTTCAGAGAATATCACTTTTATTTGAATATGAATGAGAAGTGCCAAGGGGCCACTGATTCAGGAGCATTATCTGTTGACTTTATCTGGGTGGGTGTGTTGTTTTGTTTTCCTTTTCGTATTCATCTTAGTTGAGTTATTTAAGAAGTATCATGAGTATTTTCTTCTGCTCCTGCTGTGTATCAGACACTAATATTAGATGCTGGAGGTAATCATTTTCTCCTTTATGATTGTAATAGATCCTACTTGTGGTTGATTGGCATTGTCTGTGCTTTCTTTTCAGGTTGCATTATAGCCTGGTTGTTCAAAGTGTGTTTTTTTCCCCTTCTCTTTAAGGCAATACAGCATTGCATGATTGTGCAGAGTCTGGAAGCTTGGACATCATGAAGATGCTGCTTATGTATTGTGCCAAGATGGAAAAAGATGGCTATGGAATGACTCCTCTTCTCTCAGCAAGTGTGACTGGTCACACCAATATTGTGGATTTTCTTACACACCATGCCCAGACCAGCAAGACAGAGCGTATCAATGCTCTAGAGCTTCTGGGAGCTACATTTGTTGATAAAAAGAGAGATCTACTTGGGGCTTTGAAATACTGGAAAAAGGCAATGAACATGAGGTACAGTGATAGGACTAATATAATCAGTAAACCAGTTCCACAGACACTAATAATGGCTTATGATTATGCCAAGGAGGTAAACAGCGCAGAAGAGTTAGAAGGTCTCATTGCTGATCCTGATGAGATGAGAATGCAAGCACTGTTAATTAGAGAACGTATTCTCGGTCCTTCCCATCCTGATACCTCTTACTACATCAGATACCGGGGCGCTGTCTATGCCGACTCTGGAAATTTCAAGCGATGCATCAACCTATGGAAGTATGCTTTGGATATGCAGCAGAGCAATTTGGACCCTTTAAGCCCAATGACTGCCAGCAGCTTACTGTCTTTTGCGGAACTATTTTCTTTTATGCTACAGGACAGGGCTAAAGGCTTGCTGGGTACCACAGTTACATTTGATGATCTCATGGGCATATTGTGCAAAAGCGTCCTTGAAATAGAGCGAGCTATCAAACAAACTCAGTGTCCAGCTGACCCATTGCAGTTGAATAAGGCTCTTTCCATCATTTTGCATTTAATTTGCTTACTAGAAAAAGTTCCTTGTACTCTAGAACAGGACCATTTCAAAAAGCAGACTATCTACAGGTTTCTTAAGCTGCATCCAAGAGGAAAGAATAACTTCAGCCCCCTGCATCTGGCCGTGGACAAGAATACTACATGTGTAGGGCGGTACCCTGTCTGTAAGTTTCCATCTCTGCAAGTTACTGCGATAATGATAGAATGTGGTGCTGATGTGAACGTCAGGGACTCTGATGACAACAGTCCCCTGCATATCGCTGCTCTGAACAACCATCCAGACATCATGAATCTCCTTATTAAATCAGGTGCACATTTTGATGCCACAAACTTACACAAACAAACTGCTAGTGACTTACTGGACGAGAAGGAGATAGCTAAAAATCTGATCCAGCCCATAAATCATACCACCTTGCAGTGTCTCGCTGCTCGTGTCATTGTGAATCATAGAATATATTATAAAGGGCATATCCCAGAAAAGCTAGAGACCTTTGTTTCACTTCATAGATGATAATTGGAACAGTACTTCAGCACTGCTAAAGCACGAGTTGGTAACAGTTGTTTCATAAATGAGCACTGTTGTGATAACACCAGCATCCATTTAGCTTGATATCATTGTGCTCTCATTGGCTAACGCATTGTAAGCATCAAATTTGCAGGATTGGTTTCCCAGTATTTAATATAAATAAACCGTATAATATATTGTTTGTGAATTATTGAGAAATGTGATATCATATTCAAATTTCTAAAATTGTCTGCCAAAGGCCATTCTGGTTTTGTTTGCTCTGTTGGGTGGTAGAGACAGAGTTAACTGTTTTCAGTGATGTCTTAATACTTTACTAGTTTATGAATTTTATGCAGTTGAAAGTCATCCTCTTGGGCTCCCACTTCTTTTGTCTTCAAGTTTTGCCTGTTTCCACTTTTTTTCTCCTAACCATTTCTGCTACATGTTCCCTGAACCTTTGGATCCTGCTAGGTCATAAACCTTATGGACTTGTTCACCATTTGCAGACCATAAGTGCTTTATCTTCTCTATGCACCGGCTTAAACTGGACTGTTGTGTGTTGGCATATTCTCTATGCAGCAGTTGGTCAACTTCAACTCAAAACACTGTTTTCTTAAGTTACAAAGTTTATTTCACAAAAATACTCTTAGAGCATGTCAGTTTTTAGAATTGCCGGTAAGCTGTTTGAGCTCAAACTTTTTTTCTTTTTAAATTTTATGTTTTGTTTTGCTTTGTTTCTTCACATCTGAGGTTTCTTTCTTCAATCTACAGAAAGTTTTTGTATGCTAAATTTGGGAAACAAATCTATTACAACTCATTAACCCAGTTGAAATTTAGGTCTGTCATCTTAGTATATCATGCAGTAAAGGAAGACCTTTCTAAAGTGGCCTGCCTTTCCTACTGCTCCAGCGTTGTCCTGCTTGTGCTGATGGTGTGACTAGGTATAGAGAATCTGCTTCAATTTAACCTCAGAGTTTATCACAAGCTTAATGAGTCCCATTGAGCTACTCAGTCGTTGAACTGCAGACCACCTTTAGTTACAAAGAGGCTAAAGCATGTCAGTGGCATGATGCTTGCCAAGCCAGACCTAGGCGTTTCAGGTAATTATGGTATTTTAGTATGCAATTTACTGCCATAGTATCAAAGGTCAATAACAGTGTTCTTTCTTTCTTCAAGTTTATGTATATCTTTTAAAGATAACGTGCATGAATTACTTTGATCTCAATTATTTGTCACCCTATTAAACACAAAAGATTGCACAGTGATTTCTGTACCCTTAATAAAAGCGCCTCCTTCCCATCTTTCCCTCCCTGCCACTTCTCCCCTCAGTTCTTTCTCCCCTCTCCCTCTTATTATTATTATTTTTTCCTATCATAGATTTGTTAATGCCACAGAAAGGGCTCTTTTGACTTAAGGAAAGATAAGTGAAAATTAAAACATTCAGGTAATCACTCAGCACTTTACCGTACTCAGTAGATTCACAATGGTACATTGCCCTGCAGCTGTAGTAAAAAAAATTGTTCTGAATTAAATGTTCCTTATTGATTCTAGGGAAAAAATCAGTTTGCCTGTGAACTTCATGATCTGGATCACTTGGATTTAGAGGATGACATTTTATCCTGAGGGTTGATGTAATGTTAAAGAATTGTCATTGAGATCACATTCATCTTTATTTAGTAAAAATTTGTAATGAAGAGTAGTAAATAAAGAACATTAGACATTTTCATTAAGCAATTGAGGTTTAATTTTTTAAAAAGTATCTCAACTCATTTTACTACATTTTTATTTAAATTTTACCATTGGAAAGATGAATTACTTATCACTGGGCTCTTTTTTAATCCTTTGATGAAGAGGTTTTTACTGTGTTTTATTTATTGTGGGGCAAGTCTGATAAAATATTTGAGCTGCTATATATAAGAATAATATGTCATTTAGACAGATATTAGAAATATCAAACTATTTTGAAATCGTCTGCCTCTAACTTTGGTATGCTTGAACTCTCTTTTAAAAAAGACAGGAAAGCTTGGCCATTTTGGTAAGTCATCATTGGTTGATCTTACTTTTGGGGTAGAAGATGACAATTTGACCATAAGGGATTTAATACCTGCCTTCCCCTTTGCCCAGAAGAGTCTGGCTTACATGTTCTTAGAGCAAGGCTCGTCTGACTTGCATCTCATAACCCCGTATGAGATCAGGGTATCGCAGAGTGGCTCCCTTAAGGAAGAGCAGATACCTTGGAACTGGTCTTCAATCCTGAAAGCTGCAGTGCTGTATTACAGTCAGGGGGTGGCTTTTCCCTTTCTTTTTGTCCACTCCAGAAATGCCATTGGGAGCTCTTGAAAAGGCAACTCAAAATTAGCCAGGATTTTATTTTATTTAAGTTGGTTCAGGAGTACAACCTCAGATAACTGTTAGGGCCTTCATCAGAAATCGTGAGACTGAATAAAATACACAATTCTTAAGTTTGAGGGTTTGGCTTTGTCCATGGTGAAGAAGTGATCTAATTGTATTTATTTGAATCCAACTAAACTGGGCAATGTAACGTGGTAGTATTGGCTGGCATTAATGTGTAAATCTCAACAATGTTTCTCCAGAAATGCCTCTGAATTTCAGATGTTATATAATTTTGATCGTTTGAATAAGAGAAATGGTTATTTTATCCCGATACCAGTCTCCTTTCCAAAGGTAAATAAATGTCAGGTTTAATGTCATTTTTTCTTATCCCGAGGTCTGACAAGCATAAGCCCCAGTCAGCAAGATAACTTGGTGCCCTTTATGATTTTGAAGTTAAGTGATTGCTCATTTGCAAAGAAACAATTAGTAATCTTTTAAAAAGAACCGAACTCATTTACTATAAGTTGAGAAATTGTTTATATTTGGAAATTTTTTTTCCAGTTGCCCAGCAGAACCCCTCAGCTGAATGCACAGGTGCGTTAGTCCCTGTAAGGAGTTCCCAACAGGAAATGGGTGAGGAGTAGTGTTCCTCACCCTATACAGTGGCACCATTACTTGGAACTCAAACCACTTTGAAGTTAGATACTAAGGAAAATGAATTGTTTGTCATCCTTTTTCTTTTCCTTTCCCTATTGTGTGTCACTAAACAACTAGTTTCTTTCCCTCTTGTTGGTTTAAAAGAAGTACTGTATCAGATGCCAGCCAATAAATTGTCACACAATGGAAAAACGATATGCCACAGCATTGTAAGGTTTAATAAAATTAAATTTGCACCAAACTTAAGTATGCTCTTATTAATTTTTAATTCTTAATGGGTGTTACCTGGAAATATATTACAGTGGATTCCGGGATTACTTTTTTAGAAAAACTGCCTACTTGATAACTTATAGCCAATTAGAACTAACACCATTTATTAATGCTCTGCTGTGTAAATAAGATGACTTGTATACAGTTTGTTGCAATGTTTTTTTTTTTTTTTCTGGTAAATACTATAGGAAGACTAGTGAAAAGCACAAAGGACTACTTTTAAGCTTGTTCTTATCCGTATTAGAAGCGTGTGCAGTGATAGGCTTACAATGACGGTAAGTTTTCTGTATTTCTGTTTCAAGTGATAAAATCTAAGTTCCTTTCCCTGTGTCTTATCTAATACAAGATTTTAATTGACCTAGAAAGTTGGTCATAATTCTAAACTCATGAGTATAAATTAGATTCCAGTGTCATAACTTTCCCCTTTGGAATGTCAATCAATGTACCATATTACTGATAAGTATATATCTCTTTTTGAGCATTCGTTTTTAGTCCTGTGTGTGTTAACTATGGTTGTCCACATCATTGCCACAAATACTAAAAGAAAAATCTTACCTAACTTAAAAGGAAAAGGGTATCTTATTTTTAAGATTTTGAACAACAAGATGTGTGTGAGATCCTCTACCTCACAATGCCATGCTTTGTTGGAGTTTGGCCTTTGGGAGTTAAGAGGAATAATTGGTTCCTGAGTATCATGTTACTTTATTTTATGTTTATCATAAAAGGGCCATTAAAGATTTTCTCATTATAGGTTTACATTACTATGTGAATTGAATTGGTTTTCCTCATGAGTCCCTTTTAACGATTTGATGACAAATGGTTTTGTTAGTACAGTTGGGATGTACTTATTTTCTATGCTGTGGTGTGAGTGAGAGGTACCCAAGATTTGACATAATACCAAAACTGAAAATGGAATGATGATTCATATATATATGAATCATAAAAATTATCTAATCTTTGTTGAAGAGAGTTTTACTAATGCAAGATGTTTGAGTTAGTTTTTTTTTTATGAATCTGTTTTCTTTTTCCAGTGCTGGTATTACAGAAATGAGCCCAGTTAACAAGTCTACTTTCTTGGCCAGTAGGTAGCAATTTCTGTTTATTTTTCTGGTAGCTAGTGTTAAAAGATCTGTGACTTAGATGTATGAGCAGAGGCTGCTTATTCGTTTCCTGGCCGCCCAGACCCGAAGTAATCACACAGAAATTATTAATTAAAACACTGTTTGGCCAATTAGCTCATGCATATTTGTAGCTAACTCTTACATCTTGAATTAACCTATTGCTATTAATCTATGTATCACCATGAGGCTCATGGTTTACTGGTAAGGTTCTCTGGTGTCTGTCTCCTGGCAACTGCATGGCATCTCCTCTGATTCCACCTTCTTTCCTCTATCTGCTTGAAATTTCCACCTTACTCTATTCTGGCCTGTCATAGGCCAAAGCAGCTTATTTCTTTAACCAATAAAAGTAACACTATATACAGAAGGACTTCCCACTTCTCTGTCCAAATAAAAAGGAAGGTTTTAACTTTAACATAGCAAGATGAAGGCGTAAGTCACAAAACAATCCCACACCAGTTTGGAATTATGATTAATAGAAGGGTTATTTATTTAAAGGAAAAACTTACAGATCACTGCTCTAGACAGCAGCCCTCTGCCCTATCAGGAACAGAGTCTAGTAGCTGGAAGTGGAGTCTGAAGCAAGAGAGCGCACGGCT
>NW_026067946.1:8493118-8501100 GCF_014885135.2 Alexandromys fortis
AAAAAAAAGTAGAATTGACAGAAATAAGTCACTGCCTTGGTAGTCACCCAAAGTTCTGTAACATTGGGACATCTATCTTCAGCCTACAGGCCTGTAGTATCCAACAGACTTTTCCATGAAGCAGGAAATTTGTAAGACTTTCTCTTTTTTTGGCAGTTTGTTAGTTACTTTCTTCAGTATCCTGCAGAATGTCTGGCAGGCTCTTTCATGAAGCAGGAACCCTGAAGGACTGTCTCACCTTTAGAGAAATTCAGCAGCCATTTTTCTGTAGATCCCTGCATGTCCAGTTCATACAGCTTACCATCAAGCAGTCTAGGCAAGAGCAGTTTCTTGCCCAAATGGCTAGCAAACTCCATAAGGAGAGTTTTCAATGCCCATCTTCCTCTTGAAGTAATTGGTACTGCCAGGAACAGACATGTCTCACTGTTGAGGAAAGTCTAAGTTTATAGAACATTTTATTTTATTTATTTTTGTTTTTCAAGACAGGATTTCTCTGTAGCTTTGGAAACTATTCTGGAACTACCTCTTGTAGACCAGGCTGGCCTCAAACTTGCAGAGATCCTGCCTGCCTCTGCCTCCGAGTGCTGGGGTTAAAGGTGTGTACCACCACTGCCCGGCTGTAAAACATTTTAAATGCCGTATTCTGTAGTCTTTGGAATGTTGAAGATTATGTAATTGAAATACATCTCTGTATATATAGAAAGCCTAACCAACATGACTATAAGCTTGGCTGTTATAGATGACTAAGAACCTCTATTTCTTAATTATACATTACATCTTTAAATGAGCTGTACAAACATAATACCTTAATCAAGAGCAGAAATATAACAAAATTGACCTTAAATTTGTATCGATAAACCAAGATCCATACCAATGCAAAGTATTCATCTTTGTAGCATATTCCCCTTTAAATGTAAACAAACATTTATAAACAATCATTTAGGGAATCTGGGCATTCACTTGACTACCTCCTGCTGATTGGGGGTGCTGTTAGGTCTTTTATGGGGTATCGTGTGGTAGGTCCATCTCAGCCAGCAATCCTGAAGTTGTCATGAATATTGAACCTTTTATGTCTGAATCTGTCCTTTTGTGTATCTGTAATCTTTTTCTGTCCAGGAGTGCTTCTTCAAATGCTAAGAGGCATGGCTAGGACTAAAGCTGCTTTGTCTTTTGGCTCTGTCCAGTCCAACATGGCGGAGGTCTGTTCAGCGCCAGGCCATGCTCACAGCCCTATTTCCAGGCACACAGTGGGTCTGTGTTGCCATTAAGCAAGTTGTAGCACTTAGCTCACAAACCCCATTCAAATGCTTGGTCTTCTGAAAGATCCAGAGCTGTTCATGCAGCTAGCGTGAACCAGGAAGCCTTCATAAGGTAGACACACAGTTTTTGCTGCTACCACTTAAGTCAGAAAGACTTCTCTTAAAGAAATTTGTGCTTCTGCTTGCTTCTAGCAAACAGCAAATCTGGAAAAAAAAAAAGGGGGGGGGGGGCTACCAAGAAATCGTGTTTAACTCTGTTTTTGTGTGTCTAGAATTCCTTCCCAAGCTTTCTCAGGTTTTACGTAGATATAGTCGTCCCATGTTGTAACGTCAGTCTGTAGGGGGAAGCTGATCGTTTTGTTTCCCAGCTGCCCAGACCCAAAATAATGACACAGAAATTAGATTAAATAAAACACTGCTTTGCCAGTTAGCTCATGCATATTTCTAACTAACTCTTACATCTTGAATTAACCCATTTCTATTAACCCATGTGTCACCATGAGGCTTGTGGTTTACCAGTAAGGTTCTCTGGCATCTGTCTCCTTCGATAGCTAAATGGGGTGTCCCAGACTCCGCCTTCTTTCCTCCTATATCTGCTTGGAATTCCTGCCTTATTCTGTTCTGCCCTGCTGTAGGCCAAAGGAGACTACATCAACCAATACAAGCAACAGATATACAGAAGAACTTCCCGCACCATATATGAATGAAATTTTGTAAAGAAATTGTAGAAACTTAGTTCAAGATACAAACTTCTGACTTGTCTATGATCTTAACAACTGGAGTGTTTCAGTATTTAGTAGAAGACATGCCCCGCAGTGTACATTTCCATTAGCCAAACTGTGGACACTTTAGATTTCACTAGTTTCCACTAATGTCCTTGTGTCTGCATCCACTCTAAGATCACTTGCATTTAGTCCTTTTGTTTTCTTAACCAGTCTCTATATTTCCCTTTTTCTTAAATAATGCTTCAAACTATTTTATAGAATATTCCTTAATTTTATCTACTATTGCACCAGGACCGAGGTGTATGTTATTCTCTCAGTTTCAACCTGGCTTCACTAATGATGTGAACATCAATGACTTAGTAAAGAACATAACTACTAGGTCTCTATATTTTAAAGTTCCTGCTTTTTCATTCCACATTCTATTCTTTGGAAGCAAGTCACTAGATTCAGGTAATACTCAAGAGGAGAATAAAACTCCATTTTATAGAAAGGCACATTTGCATATGTTATTTGGAATTCTAATGATTTGATCCTTATTTATTCAGTCATGTTTCCACATATGTTATCAGTACTTTTTGTTGTAAGTCAGAAATGGTATTTTGTTGCTTAAATTGTTCCAACTTTTGCTAAAATGAGCCACTACAAGATGCCCAAGGCTAGGGTTATGCTCAATGGTAGATTACTTGGGTTCAGCCTCCCTGCCCCCTCTCCCATACCAGACAGTGGGAACTCATGGC
This sequence comes from Alexandromys fortis, assembly GCF_014885135.2. Classification (NCBI taxonomy): domain Eukaryota; kingdom Metazoa; phylum Chordata; class Mammalia; order Rodentia; family Cricetidae; genus Alexandromys; species Alexandromys fortis. Next base: position 8,495,840 of record NW_026067946.1, read on the forward strand.
ATGTAGACAATAGAAACGAAACCAAGCCTTATACTATGAACAAGGCAGGCAGGCCTTCTTCACTAGGGGTTCACTTTTTTTGTAAAAAGGGGCAAATGCTGAGATTGGGCCACTTCTTTTGTTCAAGCTTTGACTGGGGATAAGAGGTGGGGACTAAGGTTTGATAAATCTTCATTATCCAAGAGCTGCTTGGGAAGATGTTTTCATTCCTTTGTAAGTGTTCTGGCCTTAGGTTTGCAGGCTAACATGTGGCTGACTTAACCTAGGAACTTACCCGTATAGTTGTATCATCATAGTGCACAAACATCTTGGTCATGGTTTGGATCTTGTAAAAAGGCTGAGGGACTTAAGGTACTTGAGCTGCTGAGAAAGCACTAGGGTGGGTAAAAGCACACCAGCTCTAACCAGTAATAGGCCAAGTTAACCTGAGCAAGAGTTGGAATCAACATGTAGAGCTAGGTAGGATCTGAACCAAGAAAGACCTCAAAGAGGCCAGACAACATAGAACCCATCAGTGTTTCCAGACTTGAGCAAATTCAATGTTTGTAGCACAAGTGGCCTTTAAGTTTTTGCAAAGTAACCTAGGCAACTATTCCCATAATTCAAATGTCAACTGTGATCTACAACAAAGCTACTGGGAAATCAGCATCTTATTGAACTGTCTACCCTCCAAAGTCAAGGGCAGTTACTCCAGCAGACCTGACTTCTCCGGTTATGAGGGAGTATCTGGGGCCATTTCAAGGAATTAAGTTTTTCTTCCAAAAGAGTCTCTCCCCATTTGTCTTTATTTACCCTATACTCTTGAGGGATTTGGTATTTGCCTGAAGTCATTTTCATGACCATCCCAAATGCACTTATTTTGCCAGGCAGCTCTAGTCAAGGGGCTTCTAGACTTTAAGCATTCTGGCCTACTCCACTGATGAGTCCAGGGATGCAGACAGAAGAAAACACCACATTTGTAATGAATAACAGGTTAAGAGACCAAAGTTTATTTGCTTTTTGTTGGGATTGCTACTTCAATCCCAACTGCTATTACTGCTAACAAGTCCTTTAGCTTCATCTTGTATTTTGTCTGTGCCAGCCCTGGAATCAATTATTGCCCCAAAACATTGTCCACCTCTCATGGGAGAACAGTTTTGTGCAGTCTGGGATGTGTGTGCTGGATGCGCTTGTTGCTGTTGGGACTTGGCTGCTTCTTGACCTCTGTGAGCCAGTCTAGCAGAGCTCGGAGTGTGTCCTAACACGCACCTCTGAAATGGGTCTGTTTTAGGATTGGTTTGATTTGGTTCCATTTGGTTTGGTTGAGTACAGTTGAAACAGTCTAATCATGTAGTTGAGGCTGACCTGAAATTCCCAGCCCTCCTGCCTCAACTTCCCTAGTGCCAGTACTCTAAGCAGGCCACAGTGTCCAGCGCTGCCTGTGTAATTATAAGTTTTATACCAATATCTCTAACTCCTAATCCTGCCCATTCAGGTTCATTCTAGTCTCCCCTTTGGTACTTTTCCAAAGAAAAGCTAACCTCTTATTATTTACAATGCAGTTGTGATTGGTTTGGTGTGTGTGTGCTTGGACACATGCCACTGTGTGCATGTGGAGGTCAGAGGTCACCTCAGTAGGAGTCAGTTCTCTCATTCCAGCAGGTGTGTCTCAAGGATCACGCTTGGCAGCAGATACCTTTAATCGCTGAGCCATTTTCCTGACTCCATTAATGGCTTTTTAAATAGGTACCATAGGAATCAAGGTGAGTAACAAAGTGATAGCAAATTCTGACTACCAGCTGTAGCTTGTCATAAAAAACAAGCATGTTAGCCAGGTGGTGGTGGCGCATGCCTTTAATCCCTGCACTTGGGAGGCAGAGGCAGGTGGGTCTCTGTGAGTTTGAGGCCAGCGTGGTATACAAAGTGAGTTCCAGGAAAGCTAGGACTGTTACACAGAGAAATCCTGTCTCAGAAAAACCACAGAACAAACCAACAAGCATGTTAAAAACAAGTAAAGTTAAAAGCTGTTGTTTCTTAACAATTGTCCTCTCCTCAGTTGGGCCTCATGTTTTCCAGACTGTCCTACTTCTGTGAATAGTGCATAGTCTATTAACTGAATTTTCCTCAGTTTTCAGACATCATCATTATGCTCAAATTTGTGCTTTGTTTTTGCATCTTGTGTTTTGTAAGTGGGGTTTGATGGTGGATGCCTTTAATCTCGGCAATTAGGAGGTGAGGGCAGGGGGATCAGAGTTCAAAGTACTTCATTATACAACAGCTTCACGGCCAACCTGAACTACGTGAAACCTTGTCTCAAAACAACAAAATCATAGAACTCGCCTTTGAATGTGAGTGTATGTTTGCAAATGATGTACAACAAATCAGCTCATTACCACTGATTCATCCTGTGTAGTCCTAAACCGTGCTCCCTATGGCAGCTGGAAATTACTCAGATCTCTTTGTTCTTTGCAGTCTCAGGGATTTCAAGGGATTTATTATTAATATGTGGAATTGGCTGAAGAATAAAAACAAGGAGGAGATCAAAAACAAATATTAAGGTATTAAAGTTTTGTTAATCTTTTTAACCATCTAGAAGAAATTAAAACTTTTTTTATTAATCTTTGAAATTGGCCCAGGAAGAAACAGCTCCTTAGCCACTGCCTGAAAAGGAGATTTTACCTTCAAAAAGAATGTTTTTCCTTTTGTAAAAATCAATTCAAATATTTTCATTTTGTAACCTCTATGTAGACTGTTCCCAATATTGTCAACACATCGAGTTAGTTACTTTCCTTATTGCCGTGGCCAAATACCTGACAAGCCACTTAAAGGAAGGGTGTGTTTTGGCTCTTGCTTGGAGGGTACCGGCTGTCGTGGGGAAAGTCTAGAAGCTGCTTGCTCACATCAGGGTAGACCAAGAAGGGGGGGGGGGAATGGATGCTGGCACTCAGCTGGCTTTTCCCTTTCCTCTAACTACTCAGTTGGGGCCCTTCTGGTGACCATCCTTCCAAAAAGACACATCCAAAGGTGCGCACGTTAGCCTGAGGCCATCAGATCCACTGAGTGCCATTTTCAGGTGAGTGCGGCTGGGGCACTGGTCTCAAAAAGTTGAGACCAAAGCCAGTAATTGTTAAAAGCAGCCACGCGCCTTGTTCTGCTTTGTTTTTCATCTGACATTGTCAACAATTCTATCTTAACATTTCAGGCGATTTTTAATTTATTTATAGTTGCTACCACTGCCATCTTAATGGCCTTTATTTGGCTTTTGTTTCTTTCTCCCTTCCCTTAAGGAGATCGCTTCCTGTGGTGTTTTTCTTCCTCCATTTGCTTAGTGCTTACACTTTCTGCTTTTTAGGTTTCTTACCTGGCTACCTTTATATTTTTAACATGAGTACTGGGTTGAATTTTGTTTGGACCCTGAAGATTTGTCTGCCCAGAGCTTCAGAGCATGAATGTATTTGAAGCAAATCTCTGCAGATAAAATTAAGGAAAGGATCCCAAGATGGTGTCATTTTGGACTAGGGTAATCCTAACTGCAGCAGCATATTCTTAGAAGAGATGCAGGGTGTGATCGTGCACACCTTTAATCCCAGCACTCAGAAGGCAGAGGCAGGTGGATCCCTCTGAGTTCACCCAGGCCAGCCTGATCTACAGAATGAGTTCCAGGACAGGATTACACAAAGAAACCCTGTCTCAAAAGGACAGGAGATGGGGGAGAGAGAATCCTTTTTGTTTGTTTGTTTTCGTTTTCTGTGTAGCCTTGGAACCTATCCTGGAACTAGTGCTTGTCTTGTAGACCAGGTGGCCTCGAATTTGCAGAGCTCCGCCTACCTCTGCCTTCTGAGTGCTGGGATTAAAGGTGTGTACCACCACTGCCTGGCTGGATTTCCTACTTCTGAGCTCCACGACTGAGTTACTAAATTTCCAGAGTTTTAAGCTCTGAGACTATCAGCAGGTCCTCAGAACATGCAATGAGTAATGGGTGTATTGTCGTATGTAGATGATTCAATGATGTTATGTCTCTGATCTCAGTGTTTCATCTAAAAACATTTAAAACTTAGTGTTTGGGATTCTGAGCCCAACAATATGAGATCCACTGGTGTAGAAAACCTTATACACAAGTTTACTAACACACGTACAAGAGAATTCTGAAAGCTAACACCGTGTTAGAATCCAACTGGGAATACCCAGATACGAGTATTTGTCATAAACAAGAAACACAAAAATATAGTGGGTAGGTCTGAGTACACAGGACAGTGTGGGACAATGTTGAAAGCAGAAGAGAAGCCCAACCAAAAAATACCGAACACAATGAGTGCCAAACATAATGGGTGGGAAAGATATCACACACGCGCGCACACCCTACCATCTTGGTTTGGGGACTTCTGGCTTCATGACCACGGTCAAGAGATTTAACTGATTTCTGCTGTCTTAAACCATTGAGGTGGAAGTTGTTATGGTGATCCTTGGGAATTGACACCAAGCATCCTGGCTTGGCTAAGCTATGCACTGCACCACCGAATGGCTTTACCTAACCACACCACCCTCACTAATTCTTTTTTTTTTTTTTTAAGGTAGTTATAAGTAAGATGTTTGTCCACTGTTTTTTAAAACCTCCCATCCAAGGAATGGTTCTGTTGTGGCTTGTTGGTTATTGTTTGTTGACAGCAGTATCTCTTGCTGGAGTCCTGTCCCCATGGTTAAAAGTTTTCTTCCTTTTCAACTACTTCCTTTAAAGTTAGAAGGAAGTGTGAGTGTTACACTGTTGGCCTCTTTGTGACTGTTTTCCCCAGCACTCTGAAGTTGTGAAGCCATGGTCTTTCCAGCCTCTGTTGCTGCTGACGTCTGTCTTTCTTTGTTTCTTTGGGGTGAGGGTTTTTTCTCATTTCATTTTGAGTGTTCCCTATCTTGGGCATTTTGTAGTTGTGCTATGATATGACCAGGGCTGGTTTGTTACTTCTGCTTGTCACCTCCGGGCTTTTCCCTTGGTTTTAGGTATCAGCACTGCTCTGCTCTCTGTGTGTTGATTCTTCCTCATTCTCTTTATTCTTATTATGCAGCGCTAGACTTCTAAGTCTTAGAGCTTTTCTCAGGCCTTCCTCTTCTATTTACTGGACTCCATGGCTTTCTTTAGTCTGACTTTCAGAAAATCTCTTATCTAGACTACTGCCTGACATTAATTTTCTAAATTTCATTGCTTTTGTTTTTATTTCTAGAAATTCTGCTTCCTCAATTTACCTGTTCTCTCTCTCTCTTTCTCTGTCTCTCTCTGTCTCTCTCTGTCT
>NW_026067946.1:8501327-8542943 GCF_014885135.2 Alexandromys fortis
TCTCTCTCTCTCTCTCTCTCTCTCTCTCTCTCTCTCTCTCTCTCTCTCTCTCTGCAGCTTCTGAGCATCTCATTTTAAACATCCCACTGCATGCCCTCTTCCCGTCCCCAGCCCGGGAACTCAGGGTGCTACTCCATCTGTTAATCCTAGACAACTCTCTTGTGTTGGTTGTACCCTTTTCTACTGTATTCAGTTACTATTTTCCCAGGTTAAAGAAAGAATGTGTCCACAGGGATTTGGGAGTGTAGATGCATCAGGGCCTAAGGATTCCCCGAATCAAAGTTTGTATTTGGTTTTTCAGTTGGATTTGTTTTTGAGATAGGGTCTCAGGTTGCCGGGCCTCACCTGAAACTTGCTATACAGCTGAGGATGATCTTCAAGTCTTGCCTCTACCTCTTGAGTGCTGAGATTACAGGCCTGGTTTGTGTGGAGCTAGAGAGTGACTTCAGGACTCCCCGAAAGGCTCTACCAGCTGAACTAGTACCACCAGTTGGCACTAGTACTGCCAGAATTGGGTTTTCACAAAGTTTCCATTTTGGACATCCTGTATCAAGCGAACTCTGGAGTCTATTAAAGTGCAGAGCCATAGTTCCATTTTGTCATGGGAGCATTTGGGGTTTGACACAGTCCAGAGCAATGGGTAGACAGCTTCAGTTCCTACTGTTTTACTAGAAGGCTGAGTTTTCTTGGCCTCCTTTGCTGAATCTCTTTCCTGGCATGGTGTGTGGATTTCAGCTTCTTGTCAAATAGGGACTGAAGGAGATCCCTCTTGCAAATGCTAAACCAGCAGTCCAGCCAGCCATTTGCTTCTCTTCTGGCCCTATTGGTGAGGCTGTTAGTGCAGGTACTGAAGGCTTTTTCTTACAAGATCAGTTACCTGATTAAACTCATTTGTCTATTTATCCAGGAGCTTATCTGTGATTCTCATTTCCAGCTGTGCTGAGTTACCACTATTGAAGTCAGTGAGACATTTACTGCCTCCTAAATCAGAGCTGATTCAAGGCCATTCTTACCCTGATATTCTCGCTAGAATTCAGTTCTATTCTGTGAACATAAAAGTGTAAAATTGGAATTGTGCTGAGAATCATGCATGACCTTGGGCACACCCGTGGCGTTTCGGTTCTGAATGTGATCATTATCGTTCCTCTGCCATAACAGAAAACAAAGTTGCTTGGAGCAACCCACACTGAGGCCAGTCTTTGGAACTGAAAACCCTTTGACACACAGCCTGTCTGCATTTGCGGTCACAGATGTAGGCCCAGCTCAACTAGGCCTTCCTGCAGGGTCCAGGGGAAGGAGGAGGGGAGGATTTGCATGATGCTTTTCCTTTCATTTGCTAGAAAAACTCGCTCCTGCCTATGGCCAGGTACAAAGCACACTTTTTAAATTTATTCTTATTTGCTTGTAGAGATAAACATGTTGGATGTTGTCTCTACTAGTCAGTTAATTCGGTGAAGCCACCAAAGGAAACAACATATCTTAGGGGTTTCCTACCATACGCTGTCTGCTTAGTACATTGGCCCCAATACAGTCCATTTAATGCATAAATACATGTGCATTTATTTTTCTATCCCATATACAGATAGAAAGAGCGCCTTCCGAAGGCCCTAATCTCACATAGATGTAATGACAAAGTGTACTGTTGGGTTGAGCTAACAGCATTACAGACAGTGCGTTTGCTGGGGTTCTCATGCTCTTCAGGAGGGTCTTGATTCATAATGGCAAGGCTGCTCTTAGGTATAGAACGCACAAGCCATTAGGTGTCAGGTGCCTAGAAAATTTAGATCCATCAGATGGGAACACACTTTAAATAATTGTGACCACATTTGTTTTGCTTGCTGGTTGCCTAGCAACCCATAGGGCAGGGCATGACTGAGGTGCAGTCATGGAGAAGGTATGGTTTATTGCTCAGATTATCAAATAGCTGGAAAATAGTTTGGCCCCGGTTGGTAAGAAACTCATCTGCTCGAAAATAGCTCACAGCTCATAGGCTCACTTTTACTACATTGAACGCTTTCAACCTGTCTTCGAAAATATACAATAGCACATTAAAGGGTTAAATGTTAATTCTGGAAGCATTCACATTCTCTTGGATTACTACTAAGGGATGTCTTTTCTAGAAGCTTAAACATCTGTGTAACTCTAACTATTTGTTTAATAGAACCAACAAACTAAGTCAAAGGGAATGGGGAGCTGAATGCATTGCAGAAGCTTTAAGGGAATTAATAGATAAAGTCTCAGAAAACAAATATGACACCATTGCTTCCTTGCCTACTAGCTGTGTGACCTTGAAGGCTCAATGTCATGTTGAGGAGTTTTATGAGGTATAAATAACATAGCTAAGCAGAGCATTTGGCACACAATGTCTTATAGTAGCTGCTAGAAAGTAGATCATTAAAATATTTTAGATGCTAGATTTGTTTTTTGGCTTTTGACCTTTAAATGGACCATACATTCACAATGAACTCATTTTATATTTGGAAAAACATAAAATTCTTGCTTTCTGTGGTTTAGAATATCAATCTGAAGAGTACAGCTGGTATTTGGAGCAAGGAATTGATAGGCTTTCTTTAAGAGATGAACTGGGGGCTGGTAGGAGGAAATAGCTTAGAATTAGAAAACTTCATTCTTAATTTTGAATCATGACAATCAAAGCCATGGGATGACATCAAGATTCTGCAATATCTGTTAAAAATGACTCTCACAACAACATAACCTGGAATGAGAAATGAGCTAAAAATGTCAAAGGCTTCCATGTGAAGGGTCTTAATTGTGCTCTCTTTCATAGGTGGAGAACTGATTTCTAATTTGCATGTAGAGGGAAATTGGCCACATTTTCAGTATTACAAGCAGATTCCTAATGCCCAAAGGGAATTATGTTCTGTCTTCTATTGCCTGTGGGAAGCGTGTTGCTAAGAAACAGGATTCCTGATCCATTCTAAGGAAAAGCAGCTTGTCATTTATCAGAGCACAGACAATGAAATGCAGCAAAAGCAATGTGTTTTCACAAACTAAGGCTGTTAGTGGCCAGGGCATTTCTCGTTGGTTATCAGGCCCGTCTGATTGTGAGCCTGTGTGTTGGCTCCTGCGGCGCATACCACATGCAAACCATCTTTGAGTGGTTGGCAGCTCCGATAGAAAGAGCTGCAGAGTTTGAAGGCTGGAAGTAAATGCACAGCTGTGTTTCCATGAGAGCAGTGGGCCACGCCCTTCAGCAGTTATACCTTAAGGTCTGTCCACCATAACCTGTGAAGTAGATGTGTTATGTCCCTTCAGATGGAGGGAATGAGTTCATCAGAAACTTAACGAAAGTTACAAGGTTAGCAGTGCCAGTCTGATTAACCGGAAGCCTGCATTTTTCTGGGCCCAAACAGAGTATTTAACGCTTCACTTCCCAGGCATCCACCTCCACTGTCAGAGGCCAGACAAGAGCGGAGTCCGCTCACCGCTGCCAAGAGATGAGGCACATTCCACGGCATGCAGAACCAGGCCTCCATTTCTGGTCCTCTATTTTCTGAATAGGAGTTTCTTCATTTTATTTTTCTTTTTTAGATTTTAAAGGTACTGTATCCTCAGTCGAATAGGCCTCTTGCCAAAGATCTGGAAGGTACGGGAAGCAGGGGCGATGTTGCAGTCTGGCACCCTGGTGGGATCTCCAGAGTCACGACTTTGTAGCCATTCTATCTCCCTGCTTCCCACCTTTCCTGTTCACCTTTTCAACACTTACGTCCACTTTCTCCAGTACCATAGCTGGCTTCAAAAATAGCTGGTGGGAATCGATGCTGTACGCAGAAATAGCAAGATTCATTCTCTTAACGGGAATTAACTGAGGAGGTATTATGTGACAGGCAGCATTGCAGGCAATGAAGATTCAACAGCAGTGAAGGCAAGCCCCGTTCTGATGGAGCTTGTTCTCCCGTGGAAGGGAGACACACGGTGCTCTGTGGTTGGTTTCATATGCAGTGGGGACGGACGGAGAATGGGTGGGAATGGGTTTGTAGAAAGGGTGAATCACCGAAGGCTGTCTAGGGACCTCCCACTCAAATTGAGACCTAAAGGAGGGAGGAAGAAGCAAGCCAGGCAGCCTTGTGTAGGCTGGGAGTGGGCAGCAGAAGCAGTAGAAAGGCCCTGAGGTAGGTTCCAGTCTGCTGCTTCAGGAATGGGAAGAACATAGCTCAAGACGGGGGAAAGGCTGGCGGGCATTTTCAGGCTTTGCTGGTCACGTAGAAGAGAGTGGATTTTATCCTGGGTATGTCGGGGAGGCTGACCCAAAAGTGGCATGCTCTGTGTTATTGAAAGATAAGTCTGGCTACAGACTGAAGAACGCATTGCTGTGAATGGAAGCTGGAAACCTCAGGAGAGGCTCTTCCTGTGCCCCACACAGAAGATGAAGGCGATGGAGGCTAGGAATTCTGGGAAGAATGCAGGGCAGTGCAAGGGTACAGGCTGGCGCTCAGCAGGAATTCCTAAGGCTGCCTGGAGGAGGCATCAGAGATGCTAGACAGATGTCACTTTCTTTTTTTAAGATTTCTTTTTCTTTTATGTGTATGGGTGTTTGGCTGCATGCCTATCTGTGCACCACTTGCCAGAGGAGGCCAGAAGAGAGCATCACATCCCCTAGAACTGGAGTTCCAGACCGTCAGAAGCTGCCATGTGGATGTGGGGACCTGAACCTGAGCTGCCAGAGCAGCAAGTGTTCTTACCTGCTGAGACATCTCTCTAGCTCTAGATGACATTTTCTTAGCATTCTAAGATGTGCCTCTCCGGAGCACAGCAGCAGTGACCCAACCAGGGACACTAAAAGTTGAAGAATTAACAAGTTTCATTTAAATTATTTCTTAATTTAAATTATTTAATTATGTCTTTAAAAGAACAAATTTTGTGAATCATGAAGAAAAACAAAGACGCTTAAATAGGCGAGCCTTGTGTGTGGCTGTTGGTTCACATGGAGCACAGAAGTCAACCTCACAACAAAATGTGGGCCTGTTAGAGACTCCGGGGTGGGGGATGATGACATTCAGGCACCCATGGGTGGAATATGCTTCTTCCTGACACGACAACAGTGCTCCTGGAGCAGTCATGAGTGATGTCTGGTGGCTACCCAAGGGCACAGACGCTAAGGGTTACAAAAAGCAAAGTGTGGGCCGCTGATGGAAAAGGGAAGCAAGACTACAAAACAGCTGCAGGCATGTGCACTGAGAAACTGCGGTAAAGGGAGGGCTCAGAAGCTCCCCTCCCCAGGGTGAGTCCTTTCCAGTCAGCAGTCTGTCCCCTGTCCCCATTGAGCTATTATATCCACAAAATTAATTCTGTGTTAATTGCATAATCGTGTGCTATTAGTGTTATGGAATTAGTATATAAGGTACAGATCGAAGACGGAAGCGACCTTCCCAACAAGTCACCTGATAAAGATGGGCACCCACCCATGCACCACCCCACCACTGCCCAGGATCATGTGCCTGCTTCCTAGAACAAGAGCTTCCGGCTTCTGTCTGGGAGACAGTGGCTACACACCGTCTTTCCCACACCATCTGCAGTAAAGCAATAAGATGTACCATGACTGGGATAGCAGTGTGGACTTAGCATGAACGTTAGTAAATGGCCGGTGCCCCCACAACCTGGCAGTGACCGTTTAGGAGACTACTGTTGATTCTCCTACCTCAGCCGTCAGAGCAGCCTGGACCACGTGCTTCTTGGTCCTTCTGCTTTTTCTCAGCAAGTTATCAATGCCTGCACTCTCCTGCTGACCCCTGCCTCCCTTTTCTGGTGACTTAGCAGGGGTTCATTTCTATTGCTTACAAATGGAGAGCACGAGTCGAAACAGCTATCTCTTCTTCATTAGAATTCTGCTCTGAGTATAAACTATGTTTAAGCAGAAGGATGTGCGAGCAGAGTGCTGTGCTCTGAGTGTCTAATTCTAGCTGTGACTTCGGGGTAAGTGTGCCAGGCATCTGTGCATTTAGAAACGGTTGCACATCAGCTCTCGTGACATTCAAGGAGAGACTTTGTGTGGTGTAGCTGCTCATTTAAAGCAATGATGTTCTCGTGCTCCAAGCTGCCTTTATATCGGGTTTTAGAGCAACAGCGCTCTGTCTTATCCAGTTTCTTGAAGGTCCACATCCACCTTGCGCGGTCCTTTTTGGCTTTGAGTTCACTCACAACCCATTGTCATTCTGTCCCGCAAGTCTCTTTTAAGAGAATTTGTAATACCCTAGATTGGACTTAACAAGTACATTGAGAGGACCAGGCCATGTGGACATGGTTGTTAGGCAAGGCATGAATAGGGCCTGTCCCAGCGTCCAGTGGGGAAAGAGGAGCTTTTATTCTGAAAGGTGGGAGAAGAAAAGAGTGTTCAGTTCCTCTTCTGTCTGTCTGTCAAACGAGTCCCTCGACCAGGTAAATCTGTTACTTCCATGGTGCTGCCTTGGTTGAAATGAAGGATCTACATACAGTTACAAGAAGACAATCACAAGAAGTAGACAATAATGCCACCAAGGTGAAGAACAACTTGACTTGTAAGTGACGTGAAAGACAGGAGGAGTGGGAGGATAATTTACTTATGCAACCCCGTTCATGCGCAAGGGGTGATGGGGAGGCAGTGTGCACTGAACACATCATAAGCAAGGGCCTAGTGAAGTGTGAGCAGTGTTCTACATAGAAAGTAAGGTGTTGGGTGCGCTTGCCGAGACAGCACTGAGCCGCGAATGAAATACACTCTTGGAGAGCTATACTAGTCAACCTCTTGCACCTCAGCCACTTGTCTCAAACTTTTTAAATGACAGACAATTAGCAGGATCCCTGCTACCCTGACCAATCCCTTTACCGAGCATTTCCACTGTCAGCCCCTTCTCTGCACCCCTTACATTGAAGAACTAACTGATTGTGGGGGCAGATGATCTAGTCCACATTAGTCTGGCAGCTTTCCTAACAGCTATACTCTCCATCCACTGTGCCCTGAAGTGTGGACAGCTGATTTAGGCCTAGACCCCACAGGCACTCCAAGAGACCCGTGTCTCTTTGTTCTTGCTATCTGGGGTATCAAGGAATGGGGTGGCAGCTTCCTTTGGCTCCTCTGCAGGTGTGCCCAAAGGTCCAGATCCAGAAAATTGACAGCAGAATTCCATCAGAACGTAATTCGGTTCAAGCCATCAATAGGCATCATGAAGAAATCAAAGCAACATTTGATGGAAGGGAAGGGGTTAAAGGAATGGACCAGGAGCCCCTCAGAAGTGGTGTGACAGACTTGAGTCATGCTGGCCTTCGTTGGATTTAAAGCCCACTCAGGGAGGGGAGAGAGAGAGAGAGAGAGAGAGAGAGAGAGAGAGAGAGAGAGAGAGAGAGAGAGAGAGCGAGCCAGCCCATACCTGACATTGCTGAAATGCCAAGAGACCAGATAAACTATAGGCCCGAGGGCGAAACCTATTACTATTATTTAGCTGAAGGACATAACAATAAATGACCTGTAATGACATACTGCTATACCCATAGATGAGTACATCACTCAACCTGCATCAGGGAAGCTTCTTGTACTCGATGGGAATTAACACAGAGACTCACAACAGGACAATGTGCTGATGGTGAGGGACTCTGGCGGGCTCAGCCCTAAAAGGGATGTCTTCATCAAACCCCTCCCCTCAGGGCTCAGGGGTCTATAACAAAAGAGGAGGCAGAAAGATTCTAAAAGCCAGAGGTGGTAAGTAGATGACTCCATCCAGGGAAGCAGTATCTTCCAGACTCAAGAGGGCTGACGCACGTAAGAACTCACAGAGACCACCACCACAGCGCGCAGAAGACCAGCGTAAGCTTAACACAGACGGAGGGCCGGTAAGGAGGAAGGAAGGTGGACAGGAAGTCCCACCCCTAGCCGAGGAACCGTCAGCATTGGATTGCTGTGTGGAAAGGGAAAGTCAGCTTTCTCCAATGGTACCACACTCCCGAGCTACCCCATGCCCAGGTGTCGTTGGCTAACAAATGAAACTGGGTGAGTAAGGGAGGTGGGAAGGACCTGGGCGAGCGCGAGGGGGGTGGGGGTGGGGGGAGGTTACAGGACGGAAAAGAATATAAACAAAATAATATTATATGAAAATTCTGTTTTAATTAAAGAAATTTGTTTAAAAGAAACCGAGCCATGAGAGCCGGGCGGTGGTGGCGCACGCCTTTAATCCCAGCACTCGAGAGGCAGAGGCAGGCGGATCTCTGTGAGTTCGAGGCCAGCCTGGTCTATAGCGGTAGTTCCAGGACAGGAACCAAAAGCTACAGAGAAACCCTGTCTCAAAAATAAAAGAAAAGAAAAGAAAAGAAAAGAAAAGAAAAGAAAAGAAACCGAGCCATGAATGCTGTGTACGAGTTTCGAGGACAGCATGGTCCTGCAGCTGGTACAGCACGGGCGAAGGCCCCAAGGCTTGGCTTGGGTTTCCAGAAACAGTAGGCAGACCAGGGAGGATAGTAGAGTCTCTGGTCAGAGAGAGGCAGAAGAGAAAGGGCCGAGTGTGCTGAGCATAGACATGACCTGGTTACACACCATCGTCTTCCTTTGTTTATTCTCTCTACAAATAGGCATCTTTAAACAGGCTTAACACTTTAAAGCGCCCACTCACGACTTTTGGTGCTATCTTAACACTCTCTTATATGCGCGTGAACTGAACAAAGGTGGCAAAATGGCACCTTTGTAGCTAGAAAACCTAGGACCCCAGAAGAGACCTGGAAGGCTGGCTAGACCTCAGTCTGTGTATAATTCTGTGCTTAGATACTTCCAGTTCTAGGGGACTTACTGTTTCGTATAATTTTAAAAAAATTAAATTGTCCTAGCACCCAGGAGGTGGAAACCAGAGAATCAGGAGCTCAAGACCACCTTCTCCTACATAGTGAATTCAAGGCCTGCCTGGGCTATATGAGACCCTATCTCAAAAAAAGGTACTTAAATGTGACTCTAGAGAGAAACAGACGCACACAGAGAGATAATCTCTCCTCATCCTTTCTGTTATAAAGTAAAAATGAGTCCCGTTGGTGATTTATCTCAGTGTTAGAGTGCTTGCCTTGCATGCTCAAGGCCCTAGTACCACATATCAAGTAAGAAATAAACGAATAAAACATAAAACCCATGAGTCTCCTTAACATGGAGTCTCTCTCTGGAGCACTGCACTGTTGGGAGCAGCTTTATCAGCCCTGTACCTAAAGGGTGCAGGTATATGTCCCTTGGCTGTTGGGTCAGGATGGATTTAAGTGTTCATCAGAAACCACTTAGAAAGGGAAGCCTCATTCTATTTGTCTCCCAGGCTGTTGCCAAATGATACTAGAAGCCCTCAGAGCCCATCACCTGGCTTCTGCCAGAGCCCTGCAGATGGCCAGCCTGCGCGTGTCTGAACCTAACCGCTGCTGCATTCCACTCCCGCCCTCCATCTAGGTCAACAGACATAAATAGACACGAGGAGAGAGGGCGGTGGCCCAGTTCCAAATACCTATGCAAATATCAGCTCCATTCTGCCCTGGGATACTTAATTTGGAAGGACCACACACAGGGGTTCTAATTTCATCCCGTGGTGGCACACCCCTTTCTACTCTCTACCTAGTAAACCTGGCTTTGTCCTAATACTGACATTTTTATGTACTTAGGATTAGGATGCAACTATTTGTTGATGAACAAGACTGCTGAAAAATGGGCTTCTGAATAAAACTTGCATCTTATAGATCACCACAGAAAGTGTCTTTAATGTGGGAGAAGGAGGAGGTCTCAGAACACTCTAGACGAGACTCTAAAAAGTCGTTTAATCGGTGGCTGGGGGTAGTGGCTTAATCCCAGCACTTGAGAGACAAAGGCAGGTAGAGCTCTGATTTGAGGTTAGCCTGATCTACATAATAAGTTCTAGGCCAGTCAGGGCTACACAGGGATACCCTGTCTTTAAAACAAAGTGAAACAAAAACATTGATTGGAAATTGACCCTGCGTCCTAGGAAAGAATAAAAACATTAATCCAATAAAATGTTTTGTGTAGGGTTTGCTCCAACCTCTTGAGAGCTTTGCTTTTTACTTTTATAAGTGATACCCTTAACAGAGGTAGTTGCAGAGGGCATGAGTCTGCCACTTGGAACACCTCCAGTCATCCTGGGATCTTTCGTCTCAGCCTGCTACTACAGACTGAAAATTTGTGCGCCCCATCCATTTCTAAAATCCGTAATTTGAAACCTGGTCCTAGTGGGATGGTAAGAGTTGGGGCTTTGGGGAAGTGAGTGATGATAAGGGTAATCCACTGTGAACAGCATTAGTTCCCTTGTGAAACAGACCCAGAGGAAACTCCCCTGAGCCACCTATGAGGACACAGTAAAAAGGTGGTCGTCTATGAATTAAGTCATGGGCCCTCAGGACTTACCATTCTGCCAGTGCCTAGCCATCCAGCCTCCAGAACCCACAGGAAATAGACTTTGATTGCCCAGGCTACCTGCTCTATGGTATTTTTGTTAGCATAGACAGTGGACTAAGACATTTGATGTTGCAAGTGCTTGAACGTAACATCTTTTGCTCTGATGTGTTTTCTTAGAAAATTCAATGGCCACAGCTCTTTGTCAGGGAGAGAAAACTATCATACACAGATGATATTGTTTTTGGTCATTTGGATTTTATTAGGAAATTGAGGGCGCAGCTGAACTCGGATTTTCAGCAAGCATTAGCCACTGTATACACGTGTGTTTTCCTTTTCTGTAACTCAGTGAGCTCCCTTCAACTTTCGTCAATGCCCTCGTCCCATTACAGGAAACCAAACTTCATATATACACATACATATATACACGGCAGCCACGTTTCTTTCTTCAGAAAATGAGCACTTTCTCTTCTTCAGCATTTCCAAGAATCCTTGGGCTTATTGGAGTATTTGCAGCATCATTTGTTCTAAATAGTGTTTCTATTGTTCACTTAGTGGTCATCATGAGAAAGAAATAATATATCAGATAGACTCATATGTTTTAAAACCTATCCTGTACTTGTACTTAATAAACTATAAACATACAATGAAGGGGTAATAATCAATGAATTCTATCTGTGTGTGGGTATATTGTTTGGAAGTAATTGTTCCCCTTTTAAAGGGGATTATCATAGACATAGACACATGCATGTGTGTGCATGGTTGTGTTTATCTCTGTGCACGTGTGTGTGCACGTGTGTGTGCTTGTGTGTGTGTGTGTGTGTGTGTGTGTGTGTGTGTGTGTATAGAATGAGGGCCCTTTCAATCCTATCAGATATGGCCACCGTTGAAATCCTGGTGTACTTTCTCACACTTTGATGGTGGAAACTTCACAGCCAACCACTCTCTGGATAAGGCAGACAGTCTGTGAAAATTGTGTTTTCAGCCTTCAACTCATAGAAATGACACTCTACAGATAGGTGGGTGTGGTTTATTTAAAGAGAGTCTTCGGATTCTGGAGCAAGTGGCCACATTGACATTCCTCCGATTTTCAAGGTATATGTGTAGCCCTCATCTATTAAAGTAACCTTGACCCTACCCCATTGAACTTTGGGGTTTAAAGATATGTCTGAAAGTAGACGCAATAATGATTTCTCAGTTATTTGAATGACGGACTTTTTGCTTGTTTGTTTTTTTGCCATGTGTCTTGCTTGATCAGGGAGATTTTCCGAACTGCATACTTATTGCAGTTTCTTACTTCTTTGCTTTCACTAATGGCCTGCAAATATCCCGAGACCCCTTTTCTTCTGAAGAAAGGCGGTTAAGCTGTAAAGTCTGTGGCTAAAGTTCCCTTGCCCTGAAGCCGAAGTTCAAGGGGCCTCAGCCGTTTGGAAGATGCCCCATGCATGTTTCTGAGCACAGGCTCCAATGTCCTAGACTAACTAGAGAAGCACACACACTTGCTTTTCCCCTCCTCTTCAGGCAGGTTCTGCACCAGGTCTCAGGTGCATGGACAGATCTGTGGAGGAAGAATAGACTTGAGCTTAGGGAAGTACTGGCTGCCCGCAGAGGGACGGCAGCATAAGGGTTTTGCCCAGCAGGCAAAGCAGAAAATCTTTTTATTCTTTCTCTGAACAGAAAGGTTCTCTTGACCATACATGTTTCAGCTTTGAGCTTTATGAATTTTACAAAAATTATATTGGAAGGTTCTTAAAGTTAACATTTTGGGTCTCCATAGAAAGATCATAACACAAAATCAATTTAATATCACTTCAGTTTAGCTGAAGTGCTGCCTCCAGGACTGTTCCAGGGACAGACCTGCCTGTGGAATGAGGGAATGAAGAGAGGACAGACACACAGATACAGATGAGCTGGAATCAGGTCGTCTGGCCTCTCTGATGGAGAAGCCTCAACACCTGGGAAGTTCAGCATTTACTGTGTACAGTTGAACAGGAAGATGAGGTTATTGCATGCAGGTAAACGAGGAGCCAAGGGTTATAGTTGTCAGGGTTTCTGTTGCTGTCGTAAAACACCATGACCAAAAGCAACTTGGGACTGGAGGAAAGGATTTATTTCACTCAAGGTTCCCTAGCAGTTCATTATCAAACAGGAGAAGGCAGGAAGTCACACAGGGCAGGACCTGGAGGCAGGAGCTGAGGCAGAGGCCTTGGAGGGGTGCTGCTTACTGGCTTACTCAACATACTTCCTTTAGAATTCAGGACCTCCAGCCCAGGATGACAACACCCACAACTGACTGAGTCCTCTCCTATGAATCTTTAATTTTAAAAAATTCTCCACAGGCTTGTGTACAGCGATCTTATGGCGACATTTCCTTAAATGAGGTTCCTTCCTCTCTGATGACTTTAGTTTGTGTCAAGTAGCCATAAGACTCTCCAGCACAAGGTTATACAGCTGAATCAAGGAGGCGGGCTCGGTTTATCTCAGTAAGAACAGTCTCTTTACAGGGGCTCTCTTAATGCTGTAAGTATCTGGGGATGGGATGGGGGAGGAGAGAACACTATGGTAGACATTTTCTACACATACTGTCAACATCTGTACACAGACCAGAGGAAGACTTTGCCCTCCCTCTGGAGTGTCATTCATGAAGAGTCATTTCCCCATGGGTCTGAGGTTATGGTCCTTGACGTGACTGGCTCATATCACCAACACATACATACTCAAGCCTTCACACACACAGGGCCTCCACTCCCTAACTCTAAGGAAGTATTCTCAAGCCAAGCATGGTAGCACAGATCTTGAATCCCAGCAGAAACAGGCAGATTTGTGTTGTGGAATATTAGTTGAAGATGTATTACATTTGTTTATGCTGTGGAATGTTTGTTTAATGATGCAAAGATGCGCTGCATTCTTTTATGCTGCTTTTGTTTAACTCTGTAAAGCTGTGTTACTTTGCCTGCCTGATTGGTCTAATAAAGAGCTGAACAGCCAATAGCAAGGGAAGAGAGAGAAATGGGTGGAGCAGGCAGGCAGAGAGAAGAAATAGAAGGCCTAAGAACAAGAAAAAGAGGAGAGGAGGACATGCAGCCACACAGCCAGACATGGAGTAAGAAGGGAAGAAAGATATATAGAATAAAGAAAGGTAAAAAACCCAAAGATAAAATGTAGTTAAAGAGAAATGGTATAATTTAAGTTAAAAAGCTCACTAGAAACAAGTCAAGCTAAGGCTGGGCATCCGTAAGTAAGGATCAGTCTCCTTGCATTTATTTGGGAGCTGGGTGGTGGGCCCCCAAGAGTTAAAAAACAAAAACAACTACAGATTTGTATGTGTTGGAGGCCAGCCTGGTTCACATGGAGGTGTAGATCAGCCAGGGCTACATAGTGAGATTCTGTCCCAAAACAACAATGAATAAAAAAAAAAAAAATACAAAAAAGACACACACTCAGAGAAAAGTGAGGGAGGGGTGGTCTATAAATTGACAAGTATCAACTTTACAAAAATCCTCAGTAAAATCTTTTATTTTCTTTTGATCACCCTTGGTAAAACTTGGTAGAATTCCCTGGAGAACCGTTGGTCTGGAAGTGGCCAACAGACTCTTCACACGGCCATTTCTGTGGCTACACAGAACACTCATTCATGCACTGTTGTCTGTGCTGGCTTTCTTGTTACAGTATTGATCTCACTAGTCCTGGCGGTGATAGCGCACACCTTTAATCCCAGAGCTCAGGAGGCAGAGGCAGGTGGATCTCTGTAAGTTCGAGGCCAGCCTGGTCTACAGAGCGAGTTCCAGAACTGGCTCCATAGCTACTGACAAATCCTGTCTTGGATAACCAAAACAAAATTAGTTCTGGCAGCCATCATATGGCCCTCAAGCCTAGGTTATCCACTATATATATTGCCCATAGGAGTCCTTTCCGGAAGAGTCTGACATTTTTAGAGATCCATTGTTTTTTACACTCCCCGAAGTCATTAGCAACACATTTAGTGAGTCCCTGTTATACAGCATGCTCTCTCTCTTCTAGATGGTGGGGAGTGCAGCAATGACTTAGAGAGCCATCTCCTCAGCATGGACACAAAAAAAAATGAACATGGGATTTGTGTTCAACGTCTTATACAGCGTGAAACCCACATGGGTGCGGCACTGATGAGAAGCCAAGGCTGAGCGCGCCCGGATGCACACTTAGGAGGGGTGCTAAGGGGTCATTACCAGTTCTCTGTTGCTCCTCAGGCTGAATGGCTTTGATGGCGGCAGAACTTGTTTTAGAAATTGTGCTTAAGTACCTATGCCAGGCCAGGACCCACTGCCAGTACTGTGTGGAGCTGCAAAAGAAGCCGAAATTCCTCACAGAGCGTGGTAACCAGTTACTCCAACTGGAAGAGACCAATAGGAGGAAGACTAGAAAGCTATGAGACTAAGTTTTGTCCTAGGCTGCCGACTTTTCACAGCTCCATACCATAAACATGAGCTTAAGGGCACAACAGGATGTGCGCTAAAAGGCTGCAGGAGATGCTTTCTTCAGTGGCTGGGGGAAGCGGATGTTTTTGGGTATTTTATCTGCGTTGTATAAGTCACTGTGTTGGGGGTGGAGAAGTACTCTGATTAAGTACTGATTAAGCTGGAAAATTAGTAAAGGAATTAAAGGTAACACTGAGTCAGCAGAGAGGAATTTGGGCACGGTCCTCCTCTTCTCCTAGGCTAACAAGGCCTGACTATGGAAGATCTGTTTATTTTTGATTCATGCCTCATCTAAGCATAAGGCATTCTTTCTTTTCTTCATTCCATGTTAGAAAAGTCATGACAAACAAGCCATCATGTAGAACGGTCATCTACTCCTGTTTGTATCTCTGGCCAGACCAAAAAAAAAAAAAAAAAACCAGAAGCAAAAATACTCTGTCTAAACTTCACCACCAATATAACTTTGTGGCTTTTCAGGAAAAGAAAGAAAAAACTGTGCCTGAGTTTGGATCGGATAATGAAAAGTGGACCCCAGATCCGTTTTCAGACCGTAGAGGTGCCTGCTGTTCTGCTTGTTCTTAGACAATCCGCTCCGCATTGTAAAAGATGGCAGAGTTCTCACGGTCCCTGGGGGAGCAAAGCTAATTCCTGGTCTGTGGGAGCATGTTTGTTTTGCAATGATCTTAATTTACCCATAAATATATTATTCTCCTCCGAGGCCCATATAAATATAGTTTTAATTGCATGCCAACTGTTAGGCCCAAATTAGACCGCTCTGGTTCGTCTCTGCCAAGGCGGGAGAGGGGGGGTGGGGGGTGGGGGTGAGGGAGTGTTCTGGGATATTGGAGTTGAGATTTTTGTGGCTTTGGGAGAGAGAAAAGGCATGACGAGTTTGTGGACTCCTGGCTTCTGGGTCAGACGGAATCCGTGTTCAGATGTTTCCCAACAAGCCCAGCCAGCAGCGATGCCAGCCTTTTTAATCTTCGCTCTTCCTTTGAACCCCCGTGGTCCATTTGCACAAACGAAGCCACGGAATGAGTCAGTGACTGCCCTCCTGGCTTCTTCCTGCTTTCAGCCTTTCTTAATTAGCAGAAACAGGCCCCGCTTGGAAAAGATGTTTGTGCCCTCATGACGAAGTGCCTTCAAATAGTTGCCCTCTAAAGGAAAAAGTAGGGCGATCTTACAAATTAACTCGAGCACCAGGGTATATAGGCCACGTGTGGAATGAGGTTGACCCCAATAGAAGCGAGGTTGGGAGCCAGTCGGGGATTTGAACACCCTCCCCCACCGTCAGCACGCCTCCCACCGTCCCATCCCAACACAGCAACTGAGGGCTCCAGGCACGAGCTTCCTGTTTTCAGACCGAGAAAACAGAGACTAAGGACATGTGCCTCAATGAGTTGCTGTTCTTGCTAAATCAGATGCTCTTTAGAAAGAGGGTAGCGAACACAGTTGCTTCCCGTCTCAACTTCCCAGCGAGTAAAGCGCACGCACACTCGCCTCCAGCTCCGCTTTCTCCTGTCCCATTTTTCTTCTGCGGAATGGCAAAAGCTGAGGTACCAGGGTGGGTGAGGCGAGGGGTTAACACTGAACTCAAAATCCAGTGCTTTTTCCTAACACAGTAACGACTAGAAACCACAGCAAATAACCGGGATCCTGGGTATCAAATGTGGTGATGGACAGCAGGCATTCATGTCTGTTAGTGCCATGACTGTCCGGAAGCATCCTTTATGCCCTTGCGCTAAAGCACCAAGTGCCTTTTTAATCCTCGCTTTATATTTTAAACAATTAAAAAAGTCAGTCTTTTAAAAGGATTATTCAAGCAGTCTTGAAGGATTTCCACGTTTTCTTGAAACACAGATGCTATTCTTCCCTCCTGCTTACTGGTTAGAAAGGAATATACTTGGGGCTAGGGTGTCGCTCAGTGGTAGAGCATGTGCTTACCATGTACTAGGCTCTGGGTTCGGTTCCTGACACCAAAACAAACAAGCAAAGCATTTACCTATATAAGCCCAGAATACTGACAATTACCTGCGATTTTCAATTTTGCCGTTATCGTAGTATTCAGTTAATCAAATAATAATTTGAATTCTCCTTTGGGAGTGCATAGAGTTTTTGTATGATCCCTGTTCATATTTGCCGTGCCTTGGATTTTTTTCCCCCTGACAGATCTGTTCTTCCATGTTTCTGGGAATGTATAAGAATTTTCCACAAAATTGACTAAAGTTTCTTCTTAGGTCTTGCCCAGTGTTGCTGTACCAAAAACGTGTGACACCATTTTGCCTCTTCGTCACTCTGAATCTCCTAACTTAGTTATATCTCAGAATCAGAAAATAGTGGAGAGAAACTGAAGCCCGAGAAATAGCAAATTCTCAAGCTGATTCCAGACTTTGATTATCGATTTCCCAGTGAATTATTTAAAACAATCCTATCTGCTTAAAACTGCGCTCCCGGGAGTGGATTGCACACAGTTCTTAGTCCCTGCAGGACTGCAATGGTAGATTTAACCATGCAGGAGGAATGCAGGTGAGTTTAGCCATACGATACTGCAGTGGTGGGTCCAGCTATGCAGTATTGCAGTGGTGGGCTTAGCAACGTAGGGCTGCAGAGGTGAATCTAGCCATGCAGTTCTGCTGCGGTGGGTTTGCACCTGTGGGTTTATCAACAAAATGTATTTCTTTATTTTCCTTTCTGGGTAGAAAACACACGTGCTCTTTTGTAGCTTCTGGGGGACACCTCCTTGCCTGTTTTCTTCACGGTCACACATGCTCTTTCAGGAGGAACTGCAGCAGAGAAAGCTGTCAAGAGTGTCCCTCCATTCTGAGTGCCCCAACTAGCAGGCCCTGCCACCATTGCATCAGTTTGCCCACACAGTCTTTCACTGGCTCTCCTTGACACACGAGGTTCATCACAGTGGTGATCCACTTGCTTGTCCCACTTCACCGTACAGTCCTGGTCATTATTATCAGTCAGTGCATCAGGTTACTACGTCTTCTAAAGGTAGTTTTCTTCCTTTGCTTGTTGCATGTGTATGTGAATTTTCACTCAATATGTTTTCATTAGTGTACATTGATTATGCGTAATGAGGGAAATTATTTTCATACATGTAAATAATGTAAGTTGATCATATTTATCCCATTTTGATCATCTCTTGTCCTCTTCCCCACTCATTCTGACCCCTATCTTCCCAAGCAGCTCCTATTTCATTTTCATGGGTTTTTTTTTGGGATGGAGTGAGGTGTCTAGTTTTATTTGGAGGATCATGGGTGGAGGCTAGCTTACAAGCCTACCGGTGGCTACAATACTGAAGAAAGTGTCTCTCCCTTGTCAACCACTATCAATGTATAAAACCATAAGAGATAGATAGATGATAGATAAAATTTTTCAGTGCTTGAATTTTTTTAATAAATAGAAATCAAACAAACTCAGAATCCTTACGCTCACTGAATCATGGACTTAATGCTTGCTGGGATCCGGTGCTAGCCCGGACTCTAAATTATTTCTCTCGACCAGACCCCAACATAAACTGTCTCTCTGGACTGGTGGGTAGGTGCGGAAATAAAGACACAACTCACATGGTTTTATTGGGAGGGAGATTCTCAGTGATCCTTCATGAAGTCTTGAGTTTACATTCTGAAGAATTCTCAGGGAACCGCCCGGGGGATCTTGGGTGGGGATCTTGGGCAGGCCGCTCGGGAATAGCCCAGGGAATTTGCAGCATTTTGAAAATTTATTATCCAAACAGCCTTATATACCAAAACATAAACTGAGTGGGAAATATACCAGCATTCTGTTTCCTAGGTAACCAGGTGAATGGCTTTTAGTCACATCCACAACTACCTATCTGCTCTGTATGCTAGCTGTCACGTAGGCGTGAATCAGCATCTCTATCAGGCATCCTCCAAATTACAAAGAAAGGAGCAAAACAACATCCTGACCCTTTGTTAGGTAGCGACAGCCTGTCTGCAGGGCTACGTGACCATCCTCAGATACTGACTTTAGAGCCTGGCTGCCACACCAAATAGAAATATGGGCCTACAAATGCTTCTGCTCACCAACACCCAAAACTTCCTAGGTTCAAGTTCCCAATGCCTAGTGAGGCTATATTTGGAAATAGGACCAATGTGGAAGGAATTATTATAAAATGAGGCCATAAGGATGGGGCCCAGAGCCAGATCCATTTGGATTAGTATCCTTTAAGACAAGATACCAAAGAACTTCTTACTCACTAAACCTGCACATCAAGTAAAGACCAAGCCAGGAAGAAAGTACTCATCAGAAACTGAATCAGCACATTGACAACATCATCATCATCATAACCACCATCATCATCACCACCATCATCATCATCACCACCACCATCATCATAACCACCACCACCACCACTATCATCATCATCATCATTTTGTCTCCAGAACTGTGAGAAAGGGAATTTCTGTTGTTTAAGCTACCCAGTCTCTGGGATTTTGTTACAGCAACTAACTGGACTAAGACAGGGGAATCCAAATTCTTTCTTTGTTGCTTCCCTTCCTGTTTCAGTTTTAGAAACATTTACAAAACAAAAAGGAGGAAGAGGGAAGGAAGAGAGAAGGAAGAGGAAAGAAAGGGGAAACAGATGTTGTCTAGAGGTTTGTTTTCTTTTGAGCATGCTTGGCAAAAACGATGTTTCCAAGCCTAGCATGAATAAACACCAAATTAAGGGTCCAACAGTCTTAATAGCTGATGCCTTAGAGGTAGCAGCCATCTGATGCCCCTGGCTCCCAGCATGCCAATTTTCCTTTGCAGATTCCTTTTCTATTTCTGCTTCATGGACCCAGAAAAGAAAGCAAAAGCCAGGAGGGGTCCTTCTGGGGGGGGAGGGACAGCGTCTGGGAAGGAAATTGACTTGGACTTGGCCACTGGGTGGTATCCCCCAGACATGGCCCCCTGTAGGTGATGTCCCAGCAGTGTGGTCCAGACAGAGCCGAGTGGGACCTTTGCTGTAAGCAGTGTCTATCCTAGATTTATGCAAGAGAGGTCTTTGGGGGGGCTGGTGAGATGGCTCAGTGGTTAAGAACACTGACTGCTCCTCCAGAGGACCAGGGTTCAATTCCCAGCACCCACATGGCAGCTCGCAGCTGTCTGTAGCTCCAGTTCAAGAGAATCTGACATCGTTATACCAAATGTGCATGAAATAAAGTTAAATAAAGTTTAAAAAAAAAAAAGAAAATGCCCTGCAGACTTGTCTACAGGCAATCTGAGGAAAGCATTTAAAAAAAAAAAAGAGAGAGAGGTCTTTGGACTTTAATGGGTCTCACACTGATCTGCAACTTCACCTTTGCCCATCCAGAACACATGCTCACCCTTGTGGACAATACTCTGGGTGCCAGGATGCTGGGGTTACCTGCTTATGTGACCCGATCAAACCACCACCGTTGCCTTTGGGGCCCTCGGGTAGGCTGTGGATGTCTGTTTTGGGGAGAAGCACGGTGAGTAGAAAGAACTTGTGGGGGATTCTCGGCAGTGTTCATGAGGCTCCTTGTAGACTGAAACAGGGTTAGGGCTGGGCCAAGGTGAGAAAACATGTCAACAGCTCAGTGTTCTCCTTTATCAAATATCATTTCTATCTAATAAGTGCTTTTCAATATTCTATAACTATTTAGCGTTGCCGGTTCAGTCCCAGTCCCCGTGGGCTGGGTAAAAACTTAAAAAGAAAAACACCTGCACGTTTAGCTCTGCTTTATGATAGGAATTTGAAGCACTCTTAAGAGATTGTTAGTAGTGGTGCAGAAGGATTTCTGGGGAAAACAGATCACAGAGATTAAGATAAGGAGTGACAGACAGGAAAAGTTCAGGTCAAACAAAGAAGGAAAAGCTTGGGCCATAAGAGCCCTATCTTAGTCTGGATCATTAAGACACAGTAAATGCAACATCTTGGCAATGCAGATTGGGTTCGGGTCTTCAGAACCTGGTGTTTGGAGCCTCTCATCCCTGTAGGGAATGGTGGGGACACTGATGTTACTGAAAGGAATGTGGCTTTCAAGGGATGGACCGTGGCTTGTCCCAGGTTTTGTTGGTGGCCTAGTAGTGACCTTTGCAGCCAGAGAAGCGGAAGAGAGCTACCGTGTCAGCGCGTTGGAAACAGGAAGCTGTCAACAGTCCCTGACCTTGACTCACAGTTTACCCGCGGGCTCCGTCCGAATTAGCTTGTTTATTCTTCATAACTTAATTAGCAACTACTCCATTTTGCAGGTGAAAAAAACTGAAGTGCAAGGTGGTTTATTAACGACTCCCCGAGATGATGTCACTCCCGTGTGAGAGCAGGAATCCTGTTTGTCTCGCCTGCAGCCCTCATGGCTTCCTGTATTGTGTCGGGAGCCGCTCTCCCACAGTGGGAAAGAAAGGCTCTGAGGCAGTACCCGCAGACCTGTGCCGGTTCGCAGCATAGATGGGCAGTGCCACTTAACTGGCTTCTGGAGTAAGCCAGGAGTAGCAGAGACGGCGCTTATCTACTGAGCATTTACTCTTTGTGACTTGACCGTTTTCATGATTTCTTTAGATGGCCTTCTATTGCTGTGGAAATGAAGACTGAGAGTAAATCCTCTGCAGAGCTCACACAGGGGCGGAGCCACAGAATTCACAGAGTTAGGGGCGGAGCCACGGAGCTCACTTAGGGACAGAGCCACAGATTTGGTTTGATGCTTTGTAATTCCGTAGACTCTTTAACTGTTCGTTATCACATTTACTTATTTATCTATTATTTATTTATCTATTTGTGTGTGTGTGTGTGTTGTCATACATGTGTGAACAGACCACTTATGAAATCCAGAAGACAGTCTGTGGATGTCGGTTCTCTCCTTCTGCCAGGGACTGGACCAGATTATGAGGCCTGGCAGCAAGCTTCCTTACCACTGAGCCCTCTCACTGGCCCCATAGATTTTTCTCTTAAGAACACTACTAGATTAGTTATTTTTCTCACTGTGGTGACAAAATACTTTGAAGAGCAACTGAAGGGAAGATGGGCTTACTTTGGCCCATCGTTTGAAGGACCAGCCCATCACCAAAAGGAAGACATGACTCGGGGAGTGCCGAATGAGTGATCGCTTTGCATCTGAAGGGGGAAGGCCTGACAACAGGAGTGCAGAGTGAGTGAGTGATCGCATTGCGTCTGCTGTCAGGGAGCAGAGAGCCCTGTATTCTGGGCTCCTTACTTTCTCTCTCCTTCTGCTCCATCTGAGACTGAAGCATATAATAATTGGAATGGATGACACACAAATTCATGAAGCGGTCTATCTTTTTGAGAGGGGTGGATCACTTCCCTCCCATCTTTCACCAGTGGTGACGGTTGTAAAGGTCATCTGGATGTGGCTTCCTGGGGGAAACAACCCAAGCTGGGAAACAGCGACGTGCTAAGCGTGCAGATCCTTGATTTTATCTTTGTTGTGGTTGTAGTTATTATTATTATTATTGCTGGTTTGTTGTTTGAGATGGTTCTCACTCTGTAGCTCTGGCTGGCCTGGAACTTCTCTGTAGACCAGTTCAGCCTCGAACTCACTGTTGACTCACTTGCTTCGCACTCCCAAGTGCTGGAATTAAGGATGTGTGCTACAGTGCCCAAACGGGTGACAGTTCTGAAACAGCACTCTGAAGGCCCTTGTCTTAGGGATGCTCATGACCAGAAAACCAGAATCGTCTCCTTCCTGTGTCGGTCCTTCCTGCTGGTCCTACGTGCCCCACAGACCGCTGCAGCATGGCTAGCTCAGTCAGTACCATCTGTATGCCATCGTATCACTAACACTTGGTGAACGTTCACGCCTGCCAGACATTGTGGAGCTTGTTTGTGCGTTATCTGATTCAGTCCCCACTATAGCCTGCAAGACAAGTGCTTTTTCTTTTATCATTTCTGTTTTACATTACTGCTCAATGGAGTTAATCTTTCGAAGGACTCACAATGGTAAGTCACCAAGCAACATCTGAAGTCCCAGACACTTAACTTTGGTTGTTTTTTTTTTTTTTTGAATTATTAATTCTTGCAGTCCAACAGATGCTTTGTTATGGTTGTTTTGCTGATGAGGAGCTTGCAGTTTAAAGAGATGAAGTTCTGTCCTGCAATTGGTCAATGGAGGGCACAGACTGGGGCCTTCCCGTTGCAGGCCTGTGGGTCTAGGCTCTTCCCTACTGATGTGCCTACTCGCCCTCAGATTTTAGCTCTTCCTCCCCTACCCCTAGCTGTCCCTCCCCCCAAGGCTTTGTTCTCTTCTCAGTGACACCTGATACTCATCTCTACTCGCAAGGTTCAGAACTCTGCCACTGTATCACCTAGAAATAGGGAATTGTGCTGGACAGTTTGATGTCAACTTGACACAAGCTAGAGTCATCAGAGAGGAGGGAGCCTCAATTGAGAAAGTACTTCTGTAAGATCGGGTTGTACCCTAGCCTGTAGGCTGGACGTTTCCTTAATTAGGGATTGATGGGAGAGGGGCCGGTCCATTGAGGGTGGAGTTACCCCTGGGCTGGTGGTACTGGGTTCCATAAGAGAGCAGGCTGAACAAGCCATGCTGAACAAGCCAGTAAGCGCATCTCTCCATGGCCTCTGCATCAGCTCTTGCCTCCAGCTTCCTGCCCTGTTAGAGTTCCTGTCCTGACTTCCTTCGATGATGGACAATGATATGTGTAAGCCAGATAAACCCTTTCCTCCCCAAGTTGTTCGTTCATGGTGTTCGGTCCCCGCAATAGTAACCCTAACTAAGACAGGTATCCTGCCTTGGTCCTGCCTTTTAGCAATCCTAAACCTCTATTGAAACGATGCAGACCGTGGCGGGCACAAAGCAGGGAGACTCTCACACATACAGCGCCTTTCCAGCTTGTTTCAGTCTACCGTGCCAGGGGGCTGACCGGAATACTTTCCTACACAGAGCTCATGGGCTCAAACTCTGTTCCTATGAAAATCAGATGGGGCAGGGTGGGAAGAGGAGACGAGGGAAGCCTCTGCCACCTTTAAGCCAAGGCAGAATTGAATATTGACAACGTTTTGTCAGATCTTTAAATTTTATGTGTCTGAGTGCTTCCTTTGCCTGCATGGATGCCTGTGCACAACACGAATGCCTGGTGCCTATGGAATTTAGAAGAGGTTGTCAGGTTCTCTGCTATTGAGGTGGCATATAGCCGCAAGTCACTGTATGTGTCCTGGGAAGTGAATTTTAGCCATCTGGAACAGGGTTCTTAACTGCCGAGCCATCTCTCCGGGCCCAGAATCCTGAAGATGTTAACACAAACACACTTTCTACAAATCAGAGCAGTATGGGGGAAAGACAGACAGCAAGACATGTTGCTAACTTCCGTGATAGGATTGGGTCTAGAGAAGGGGCTCTCAACCTCCCTAATGCTGCTGCGACCCTTTAGTACAGCTCCCCATGTTGCGGTGACCCCTGACCAGAAAGTTATTTTGTTGCCACTTCATAATTGTAATTTTGCTACTGTTGAGTAATTACAATGTAGATATCTGTGTTTTCTGATGGTCTTAGGCGACCCCTGTGAAAGGGTCATTTGACTTCCTCAAAGGGGTCTCGACCCACAGGTGGAGAACCACTGATCTAGAATTTAAAATTCCGTGATGTTTGCTTGGTATGTTGCCACCTCTCCTGTAGGCTGATCTCACTCAGAAACCTTGGCCCTTCCTCTTCCACCATGGTTCCCCTCTCCTTTCTGCACGCACATCTGAGTTGCTGTCCTCTTTTCTGGGTTCAGTCTAAATCCTGCACACTCCTCAGGAAGCAGGAAGCCTTTTGAATTCCTCCTGCTCAGATAAGGCCCCTTTCCCTAAAGCTAGCTGAGGCTCTTTCTCCTAAAGTTAGCTCACCGTTTAGGAGGTATGATGACTCCACTCCAAGAGGCATTATCCTGAAAGGAGGTTCCACTCCTCCCCCAACCCCTTTGGGCTTCTGGCCTCCTGACAGGACTGGTCTCTGTGGGCAAGGCTCTCGAGATGTCCCTGCTTGTATTTTACTCAGTCATTGTTACACAAGAGGATGGCACACCCGTGGTGGAGGTCAGCTATTGTTTTTGTCTGACCTCCATCCTTCCTTCTTTCCCTGGAGAAATCACCTCAGATCTTCCTTTGAGTGGCTGGAGAAGGACTTCTGACTAAAGCTGGCCAATCATGTATTTCATCCCTCAAATCATGTGATTTGTTGAAATCGAACTGATTCTGAGTATACCATAAGCAAGCCCCAACATGAATCACCACAGGACTGCTGGGGCTACAAAAGAGAGGAAGTCAGCCAAATAGGAAAGAAAGAAAGTAAAGTTTCTGCCATTTGCAGAAGACATGATTGTATCTCTAGAAAAATCTAAATACAACCACCAAAATACAGACCTTCACAAACTCAGTAATACTGGGAGATACATTACCAACACACAAGAGTCAGTGTGCTTTTATGAACTAAAACTGAACTCTCCCAAAAAAGGAACAAACAAACATTTATGAACTAAAACTGAACTCTCCAAAAAAGGAACAAGCAAGCAAACAAACAAAAAGTGCTATTTTAGTACCATTGGAAGAAAGAAACAAAAAACAAAACAATAACAACAGAAACCTTAGGAGTGGATTCAACCAAGGAGGTAAACAATCTATAAATCCGCACCAAAAAACTGTGAGAAAATGAAAGAAATGCAGGAGACAAATGGATAGTACAGCCCATTCGTAGATTGAGACAGTTAATATTAAAAATACCTACACAACAAATCAATCTAGATAATCAATCTAGAATAATTAGCGCAATCCCTACAACAACTCAATACTTTTCTACAGAAATAGGAATCAATCCTAAAATTAATATAGAACCCAAAAGACCCTGAACATCTAAGAAAAACATGAGCAAAAAGAAGAAAGTAAGGTACCTCGCTGCCTAATTTAAAGTTCCGCTCTGAAGCTATAACAACCATAGCAGCACAGTACAGCATAGCAATACACATAAAGACCAATGGGGCAGAACAGAGAACTGCTTAATAAACTGTGAGTTTACCATCAGCTTTAACAAAAGTGTCAAAGGTGTCAGGGACACACAGTGAAAAAAGGATGGTCTACGGGGGCCGAGGGATGGCTTAGCAGTTAAGAACATGCACTGACCTTACAGAGGACACGTATTCGGTTCCCAGCAGTCACACTGGGTGTTCCACGGTAGCCTGTGACTTTAACTCTCGAGTTATCAGACGCCTCTGGCCTCCTCTGAAGACACTGCATCCATGTGCAAATAACCCCACACGGACAAACACATAGAACTAAAGATAAAAGAGGAGAAAAGGTCTTATAGATGTACTGAGAAAGGAGAGCACATGTGTGGGAGTGGAAGTGGACATCCAGCTCCTGTGCGAAAGTCAACTTGAGCGGATTAACCGTGTCTCTAAAAAGTGAGGCAGAAATTGTGAACTTATTAAAAGACAGGGGTAAGTCTTCTTGGCATTGATTGGCCTGGATAGCAAGGGCAGAAAAAGTAGAAATAGACAAATGGGACTACATTTAACTTAAAATCTAAAGTCATTGCAAGCTAGGTGTGGTAGGGTACACCTGTAAGAATCATGAGTTCAAGGCTAGCCTAGGTTACAAAGCGAGAATCATTCTCCAGAAAAAAATTTTTTAAAAAAATGACAAAATCTTACGTGTGTGATGTGGTGAGTTGATGAATTAGTCTGACTTAATAACTTGCAATACATACATATATCAAAATGTTCCATGCCATAATTCATACTTTTTTTTTATTTGTCAATTATACTATAATAAAGCTGTAGAGGGCAAAAGGCTCTCCTTTTCGGGAGAGAGACTGTCTCTATGTTTTCTTTAATTTTCTTAGGGAGACAGGAACCAGTGTTCTGAGAATAGCTCCAAAATAAGGGAAATTCAATGAGAATTTAGCAAGAGAGAAATGAATTAACCCAACACATCACTTCCTGTAGACAATACATTTCTCTTTGTTTTTTTTTTTTTTGACTTATAGTAGAAGTTGGACCAAGTAGAAACCAAAGCCTTAACAAGTGAAGTTTCCCAATCACTGGATTGTTAAACCTGTGCTACAAACCCGTGCCTATTAGGAAGAGAACGCTTGCTACCCATAACAATCGATGTTTCAACTCCTTACTCCTCCTTTGGTACCGGAGAGTGAAGAGGGGTCCTGCCTGTGACTTCAGCAGCCTAGGCTTTGCTTGGGATCCAACCGTTTGTGGTCCCATCTGAGTGGACCGAGGGGATTCAGAACTTGTGACTATGCTGAAGGCTGTTATAAGGTCACGCATCTTCAGATAATAGAAGTCTATGATGGATATCTAATTTTGTGGCTGTGCCATGGCTTTTGAATGGAAGTATGTACTCTAGACTAGAGGCATGGGGAACCCCAGTATTTGGGAGAGGTGAGAGACAGGCAAGGAAGATCACATTAACAGAATTAAGCAACTGTCAACCAGAAGATGGAGCAACCTCAGAAAGTGGAAATGGTATTTCTGGTCCTGTCTCCTGCTCGTCTCTCCCCATCTTCCTTTTTGTTGTTTTGGGTTTTGTTCTTGTTTTGAGACGGAATCTCTAGTAGCCTAGGCTGGCCTCAGACTGGCTTTGTAGCTGAGGATGACCTTGAACTCCCTAATTCTCCTGCCTCCAGCTCCCAAGTGCTGGGCTTTCCGGGCCGTGGTTCCATGACTGGCTGCACTGCTCCCTGGGTTGTGTCCCCCTTCTCTTTGCTCCAGATGGAGTCGTCAGTCTGTATAGCACTCACTCTCGGCTGAACCCCATGCCTTGCTCCTGGTTTGGCAGGAACTGACAGACGGTGTTGCCTGGAAGCCTCCTGCCTCACTGTTTACTCTGGGAGAAGGAAGTTCTGTGGCTCTAGGTTAGCCTTGACCTAGTGACCCAGAATAGAGATCTGTACTTCCCGTCTTTCCAGGCACAAATCCCCAGACCTTGCCACGAGAGAAAGGGATGGACAAAGGTGGGATGAGGCTGAGGCTGGCTGGGGGTGGGGGATGCTAGTGCCGGTGTGTGGCACAGGCAGGGGAAGTTCAGGAGAGGCCTGTTTTTCATTTGCCATAACTGAAGGCACACAGGACAAAAATGAGTCAATTGCCAGCCGACTCCGGCTCTGGTAAGGCTCCATGTCACCCTTTAGCGGCACCCAAATCCTGCCTTCTCTCCTCCAAGCTGCCACACTTTCATAAACCACAGCTGGGATTTTGTGTGAAATGGTGGTGTTGCCAAGGGTTTGATAGACTCGGCTACACTGTTTACTTTGTGAATGGCGGAGCCCGAGCAATGGTCTGTACTAATGAGAACAATTCCACCCTCCGGGCCCAGTCAGGCCACACAGACACGCCTTTGTTTTTACATTAAGACCTTTCACCTGAGCGGGGTGTGTGTGTGTGTGTGTGTGTGTGTGTGTGTGTGTGTGTTAGAGTACTGGTGTAAACACATGTAAAGCCCTGGGTTTTGTTCCTAGCACAACACCTTGTAGCAGGATGGTGGGATGAGCAGAAACACCTTGTAGCAGGATGGTGGGATGGTGCCCCTCTGCTCCTATAATGAATATTTGCTCAGCACCAGCAGCTGCTCAGACTGCATCTCTTATCTGTAGACAAGAGGCGGCCTTACCTAGGAGGCACGTGACTAATAAGAAACTGGAGTGTGTGATGCGTGACTCTTCTCACTGCGTATTCCTTCACTTAACCCACACAACCCTGACAGCTGCATTTCCAGGTGAAGGCATCGAGGGTGAAAGGGACCAGCTGAAAAATGCTGCGCAGGGGCAATTCTGTCCCCGCTTCTTCCATCCCACCCCTAGGGGGCAGAGGGAAGGGAGGCAGGAGTTCTTTATTCATTGCCTCTGGGGTCTGAACACTGATAAATTCCTTTAGTGTAAACGCCCCCTCTCGAGAGGGAAGTCTTTTAAGTGGAAGATGCATATAAAGTTCCAAGAAAATAAATGATGCCCGTAGGTTTCTGTTTAGACTGAATCCTTTCTGTTGCTGGGATAAACACCATGACCAGAAGCCACTAGGGGAGGAGGGGTCTGTTTTAGCTTACACTTCCAGGTCTCCTGTCCGTTACTGAGAAAAGTCCGGGCAGGAACTCCAGCAGGTGTCTTTAGAGGAATAACTCCCCTCCCCCGCAGCCCCGTGCATCTTAGACAGTCCAGGCTCACAGGCCTAGGGATTGGTCTCCTCACATCAGCCGTCATTGGTGACAGTCTCTCACAGATGTGCACATAGGCCCTTCAGTTTACGCTCTTTTCAGGTGACTCTAAGTTATATCAAGTTGGTGACAAACACCCTAGGAGGCAGATTACACCCTAGGAGACTAGTGTGCAGTAAAATTTACTTATTGCCACTAAATCATACATCTAAAAATGTCAAGAATTGTTAATTTTTTAATGCAGTGTGGTATTTTTCAACATTTTTTTTTAATGTTCAGGAAAAATTTTTTAAAAGGACATTATCAACACGGTGTGTAGAGTCGGGGAGCGTTAGTAGAATTCAGATGTGCTTCTTCATACCCCATGGTTAATACACATGAGTCCTCCTTCCACTAAGAAATGTTGACACTGTTCTTTGACAGTTGAAGCTCAATAACCCATGTTTCTCTCTGAGGCATGATTATGATTTTACAAATCTCATATTATCACCCCCCCCAGCCGTGTAAAATCCAGGGACGGGAGAATGCCCAGGATGGGAACGCGCGTGGTCATGGCGGTTGTGACGCGGAGACCTGGGATCGCGAACCGCCGCCGGCTCCGGTCCCCATGGCGTCCACCTCCTGTGCCACCGCAAAACCCTCGCAGATCCTGGTCCTCGACCCGCCTAAGGTCCTCAGGTTCAGAGGTCCCTTCACCACCGTCGTCATCACGCATCTTAAACTGCACAACCCGTCACTGAGGAAAGTGTGCTTCAAGATGAAGAGCACCAACCCTCGCTGCTACTGCGTGCGTCCCAACAGCGGCGTCGTCGAGCCGGGCTCCACAGTGACCGTCGCCACCATGCTGCAGCCCTTCCGCTTCGACCCCAGCCGGGAGGTGAAGCACAAGTTCATGGTGCAGACAATGTTTGCTCCCCCGGACAATCCGGATCTGGGGACCGTGTGGAAGAAGGCGATCCCCGGTGAAATCGTGAATTCGAAACTGAGGTGTGTGTTTGAAATGCCAAAAGAGTCTGGAAAAGGGGACGAAAGCGTGAGACTCAGAAAGCCAGCGCAGCCCAACAATCCCAGGGTCGCCTCCACCACATCCTTGAAGAAGAGTCGCACCACGCCTCTTCCGGTTGTTCTGCTTATGATTGGAGCAGTTTTAATTGGCTTCTTTCTGGGGAAATTTATCATGTAGAGTGAGGCACAACGGTATCCCCCCCCCACCCCAATTTAGATCAGAAACAATAACAATAACGACAACAACAAAACATCTTTTTACCCATCATCACATGGGAAGTATGATTCGTGGTGACCAACTTTGTGTGTGTGTATAGTGTCACAAAGGCTTCGCCTCTGATGATCTCTTGTGGTTGGAGGAGGCAATAAAAAAAAACACAACAAACAAAAAAACTGTTGGGCTGCTGGACACATTGTATATTATCAGATGATCGCAAGTCAGTCACTCATTCCTGCTCCACGAATTGTTCTTTTGCTTTTAATAAGAGTTCAAGAATGGTTCAGTCTTGTAAAGGTTTATTTTGCGAGTTCCTTTGGTTTTTAACCTGCTGTGTGACCTCTTGATATGCGGTTTATTGGGATTTGCCAACACGCTCTTTCTGGAAGTCCCGAGAGGTGTTTGGGGTGAATGTGTGTGTGTGGGGGGGGATTATCACACGTGCTAATATGGCAAAAATACTCCTATCCTTTCTGAGGTCATTGTTGGCTGAAGTTTTTCACCTTTACAAATCTGCCCCACTCTCCTTGTTTCCTCCCTTCTTCCCTTCTACCCTCTCCCTGCCCCCCCCTCCCAGTTTACTCGGGAGATGTTGTCTTTTTCTTCTTCCTAAGTGGATCCATTTATGTTTCTCTTAGGGTCCTCTTTGTTGTCTAGGTTCTCTGGGGTTGTAGACTGTAGTCTGGTTATCCTTTGCTTTATGTCTAATATTCACTTATGAGTACATACTATATTTGTTTTTCTGGGTCTGGGCTACCTCACTCAGAATGGTTTTTTTTTTTTTTTTTCTAGTTCTGTCCATTTGCTTGTGAATTTCAAGCTGTCATTTTTTTTTTCTGCTGTGTAGTACATCATTGTGTAAATGTATCACATTTTCCTTATCCATTCTTTGGTTGAGGGGCATATAGGTTGTTTCCAGGTTCCGGCTATTATGAATAATGCTGCTATGAACATAGTTGAGCACATGTCCTTGTGGTATGATTGGGCATCCTTTGGGTATATGCCCCTAAGTGGTATTGCTGGATATTGAGGTTGATTGATTCCTAATTTTCTGAGAAATCATCATGCTCATTTCCAAAGTGACTGTACTTCCACCAGCAATGGAGGAGTTCTTCCCTTACTCCACATCCTCTCCAGTAGCCTGTCATCAATGTTTTTGATCTTGGCCATTTTGACAGGTGTAAAATGGTATCTTGGGGTTGTTTTGATTTGAATTTCTCTGACTGCTAAGGAAGTTGAATATTTCCTTAAGTGTCTTTTGGCTATTTGAGATTCTTCTATTGATAATTCTCTGTTTAGATCTGTATCCTATTTTTTAAATTAGATTATTTGGTATTTTGGTGTCTAGTTTCTTGAGTTCTTTGTATATTTTGGAGATATGTCCTCTGTCAGATGTGGGCTTGGTGAAGACCTTTTCCCATTTTGTAGTCTGCCATTTTGTCTTGTTGGCCATGTCCTTTGCTCTACAGAAGCTTTTCAGTTTCAGGAGGTCCCATTCATTTATTGTTTCTCTCAGTGTCTGTGCTGCTGGGATTATATTTAGGAAGTGGTCTCCTGTGGCAATGCATTCAAGGCTACTTCCCACTTTCTCTTCTATGAGGTTCATTGTGGTTGGTTTTATGTTGAGGTCTTTGATCCATTTGAACTTGAGTTTTGTGCATGGCAATAGGTATGGATCTGTTTGCATTTTTCTACATGTTGGCATCCAGTTATGCCAGAACCATTTGCTAAATATGCTTTCTTTTTTTCCATCTTAGAATTTTAGTTTCTTTGTGAACAATCAGGTGTTCGTAAGTGTGTGAACTGATATTTGGGTTTTGATTTGGTTCTATTGATCCAACTGTTTTTATGCCAATAACAAACTTTAACATTTTTGTTAAAACCTGCTAACAGATTCTTTTCTGGCGGCTTGAGGTGTCTGTTGTGTCCCAGGGCAGTTAGAGGAAAAGTACGCTTTGTGGGAGTTTGAAATTTATATTGCATGATTTTCTCTTGCAATGAAGCCCTTCCACCTACTTTACTATTTGTAACTAAAACGCCATTTATTGAGAAAAGGAGTTGATAGACCTTCAAGCTCTTGCGGTAGTTTGAACAACTGTAATTGGTTTGCTTTCCAGAAATATAAAATAATTCTTCGAGAAGTGCTATATGGCCTTGAGTCACGTATGTGCCATGCAGTTGTCTTGGGTTTAAGTCATTCCATTCTTGTCATTTCTTATTCCACTGTCTTCTCAAGCCAGACTTATTTGTCTGGATTTTGAAGTATTAGCCAGCCTAATACTCCTATTACTTTGTAACATATTTCATAATCACAGTTAAAAATAGGGTGTGTTTTTCCCCTGTCTAACTTAACATTTCAAATCAGTTTCCATTATGGAAATTTAAAATTACTGAGCAAACCCCAGGAATTTCCTTTGCGAAAAAGGACTTTTTCTTTGCAAATCAAACTGTTAGTCACGTAAAATACTGTCCAGGATGAAGGCTCACTCTGGGTTCTGATATTTTCTTGCACTTGAACTTATGTCTTCAGTTATCTTATTCATACTGAAGAAAATTTGGGGACCTCAGAAGATACATCACATTTTAAACCGAGGCTAGCCTAATACTTGTGAAGTTTTATTCTTGAATTTAGATGTTGGTTTTGTAGAAGATGTGTTGTACCAGAGGGAGATTGGCTCTTGGGTTTCAATGTGGTACAAAGAATTGTGCCAGGCTAGGTCGGTCAGCACGCCTTATGTAAGAGTGAAATGGTCCCAACTATTATGGTTGTCTTTTCATTTCAGATGTGTTTTACTTGGTCAGATCATGTGTTGTGACTGTTCCCGATGGTATCTTTAGAACTTTTTGCCTGTGTGCGGAAATTCCCCAACACTACTTGCCACTGCGGGCGCTGCTAGTACTGGCCGTGTGCCAGCTGCTACTGTTACCTCCCTCCTGATATCTGGAAAAGCATGATTAAAACAGTCTACAGTTTCCATCCCACAGT
Source organism: Alexandromys fortis (assembly GCF_014885135.2). Classification (NCBI taxonomy): domain Eukaryota; kingdom Metazoa; phylum Chordata; class Mammalia; order Rodentia; family Cricetidae; genus Alexandromys; species Alexandromys fortis. The sequence goes on from NW_026067946.1 coordinate 8,534,493, forward strand.
ACCGATCTGCACGTACCAATTACGGCTTGGTAAATAGTCAACATCCCTAGTGATCAGTATCAAGTGTGGTATTTTGTGTCTTTTATGAAAATATTTAAAATTTCAAAAACGTTAAACAAAAAGCCCTTAGAATTCATCTTACTTAGCCCCTTTATTTTATAATGGGGGAATCTGAGTCCCTGGGAGGGTAGAAGAGACTTTTCTGTGTTTTTACAGGTAGGGAGAGACAGAACTGAAAATAGGAATCTTATTCCTGATCTCCTATCTGTTCTAGTAATTAGGAGAAAAAAAATTTAATTTGATAAATGACTGAAGTAATAAACAATGTTTATTTATTTATTTATTTATTTATTTATTTGTTTGTTTGTTTTGTTTTTTTCGAAACAGAGGTTCTCTGTGGCTTTGGAGCCTGTCCTGGAACTAGCTTTTGTAGACCAGGCTGACCTCGAACTCACAGAGATCCACCGCCTCTGTCTCTGGAGTGCTGGGATTAAATATGTGCACAACCACTGCCCAGTGAACAATGCTATTTACTAGATGAGATTTAATTTTTTTTTTTCTGGGCATGGTACTGCTAGACTGAAATCCCAACACATGGAAGATAGACGGAGGAGGTCCTCCTCAGCTACAGAGCGAGTTTGAGATCAGCTGGAGACCCCGGGGTGGGGGAGACACAGAGAGGGAAAAGGAGAGAGAGGGAGAGAGAGGGGGAGAGAGAGAATGCTGGGGGGGGGACGTTATATAGCCTAAGACTACACCAGGCTGATGTGTATATTTTAATATTTAGGCTAGCTGTATTTCTCATATTGACAATTATCAAGTGCTATTAAAATACATTGAGTTTTAAGGTAGACTTTTTTGTTTTGTTTTGTTTTCTTTGAGACAGAGTTTCTTTATGTAGCCCTAGTTGTCCTGGAACTAGCTCTTATAGATCAGACTGGCCTTGAACTCACAGAGATCCATCTGCCTCTGTCTCCCAAGTGCTGGGATTAAAGGCTTACGCCACCACCACCCAGCCAAGTTAGACATTTTATAAAATATAATATGAAAAAATAAGACATTATAGTTGGTTTTTTTTTCTTCCCTCTCTTTGACTCTTTGGGGGCCCTCCACCCAGCTCCAAAATAATCACACGGAGTCTTATTCTTTCTTATGAATGCCCCACCTTAGCTCGGCTTGTTCCTAGCCAGTTTTTCTTAATTTAAATGATCATGTCTACCTCTTGTCTCTGGTTTATCTTTCTCTAATTCTGTATAACTTTCTTACTCTGTAGTTGACTGTGTGGTTGGGTGGCTAGCCCCCGGCATTCTCCTCTCCTTCTCCCTTTCTCGCTCCTCAATCTTTTCTCATTTTTCTCCTTCAGTTTATTCTCTCTGCCTAGTAGCCCCACCTGTTCCTCCCCTGCCTTGCTATTGGCCATTCAGCTCTGTATTAGACCAATCAGGTGTTTTAGACAGGCACAGTAACACAGCTTCACAGAGTTAAGCAAATGCAGCATAAAAGAAGCAACACAACTTTGCATTACTAAGCAGATATTCCACAGCATAAATGAATGAAGCGCATCTTAAATTAATATTCCATAACAACATAGCTTCTGACCATCACACGTGTGTCAGTTTGTGTTTCTAGTTCTCTGCGTATCTGTTGTTTTCAACCAAATTGGGTAAGCTCAACATAGGGAGGGATATCTAAGAGTTTAGAGGTGGGAGTACTTTTGTTCCCCATGAGTGACCTTCCCCCCCCCCATTCCCCCTTTTCCTTGATTGTCAGGAGCACTGGGCTAGTTTGGGAGACAACCACAGTGACTGTAGCTCAGGACTGGTAATTCAGTGCTCCCCAGTTTGCATCTTGATTCCATCATCTTTATTAGAATAGAGTTCCCACAATCCTAGCTTACCTCAGGGAAGCCTCTTATATACTATTATATATACTCGAACCTGAATCGCAGTTTTCCTCTAAGAAATCAATGGTGTTTTTCTGGATACTCTTCAGGCTAACTGCTGAGATCTCAGCAAGGATACAAGCTTAGATTTGGGGACTGGATTTTAAGACTGGCATTGATCAAGGAGCAGGCAGCACAGGCATAAAAGATGTCGAAATGCCTGGAAATGGTTTACATGGAGTCCAAGGAAGAGGAGAGGCTTAGCTTCGACAGTGAAGCCAGGTGGATGTCTTTAAATATTTAAACCTCTGGGGGCTGGAGAGATGGCTCAGTGGTTAAGAGCATTGCCTGCTCTTCCAAAGGTCCTGAGTTCAATTCCCGGCAACCACATGGTGGCTCACAACCATCTGGAATGAGGTCTGGTGCCCTCTTCTGGCCTACAGATATACACACAGACAGAATATTGTATACATAATAAATAAATAATTTAAAAAAATATTTAAACCTCTGTCATATGACCTTGTAAGAGCTCTTGTTTGCATGTGTCTAGTGCCTAGACTAAGGTCAATCCGAAGAAGTTATAGAATAGCAGACTCCAGGACCACAAATCAAGTTATGAGAAGTGACTTCCCTGGAAGCAGAGTCATCAATCACTCACACGCATAATCTTTTTTTTGTTTCTTTTTTTAAATTTATTTATTAAAGATTTCTGTCTCTTTCCCCACCGCCGCCTCCCCNCAGGGTTCCCTGCCCTGTGGGAAGTCCAAGGACCACCCACCTCCATCCAGGTCTAGTAAGGTGAGCATCCACGAAACTGCCTAGGCTCCCACAAAGCCAATACGTGCAGTAGGATCAAAAACCCATTACCATTGTTCTTGAGTTCTCAGTAGTCCTCATTGTCCGCTATGTTCAGTGAGTCTGGTTTTATCCCAGGCTTTTTCAGACCCAGGCCAGCTGGCCTTGGTGAGTTCCCAATAGAACATCCCCATTGTCTCAGTGTCACACGCATAATCTAAGAAGACGTGTTTATGCTGGAGCACCGTAGGGGAATCCTGAATTAAAGAGAACATTAACCCCACAGATTTGCCTCTTGATCAGTAAGCAACCAAAGCAAACTCAGAAATTATTATTGGAGTTTAGGAACCTGCGGTCCAGAGAGCAATTTGATTTCTCTGGGTCACATTGATTTTGCAGGGTGGGCAATGGAGCCCACGTTTCTAATCCACATTCAGTTCAGCCGTTCACTTTACACCTCAGGCAGCTCCCCCCCCCCCCCCCCCCCCCCCCCCCCCCCCGCACCCCAATAGTGCGGTTCAGCTTCTTTGATGTTAAAGCCTCCCCCAAGGGCATTGAGTTAAAGGGAAAAGGCAGAAAACTGCTAAGCTTTGAATGGTTCACTCCCTGCCAACTGTTTACAGGAAACGAATGCCTTTCCTTCTGCTTTGAGTCAGCTGGAATGGGAAAAGGATTGATAAAGGTAGTACAACCATTCAGGAGAGAGAAAAAAATCCTTTAGACACACGGAGAGCAGTTGACTATATTTGGCTTGAAAGAGTGGGAGGGTTCTGTGTTGACTGTAGGCTTTGAGACCCTTAGGAGCCGGTTCTACACGTGGCCTAAGGCCGACTTTACTAACACATCCTTCCTTGGTGCCAGCTAAATGGATTGGGCATTGAAGGGCCATTTGTAAGACAGGACTGCCTCCATTACTGTCCCTCTGATTCCTGCAGGTGTGCTTTAGGGGCCATGAACAAGAGTGCAGGACTTAAAAGGTCATCGGGTCTAACACTTAGGATGGGAAGGTTGCTCAGGGGTAGAGAGCATTTGCTTAAGACCCCAGGGGTTTGATCTTTATGTGAAAACAAGCTTCTTACTGTGCCCAGTAAGTTGCTAAGGAGCCTAGAAATGCTATTATAGTGGAGGGAAATTATTTTCACTGTTTTTTTTTTTTTTTAAAGTTAAGTATGAGTTTCTCCTCTGAAATTCTTTTTCTCTTTTTCAAAAAACGTTAACTAATTTTTTTATATATAAAATATAAAGTACTGTGTTTCATTATGGCATTTTCTTTCAAAAGTATTTGTAACACTAGCACTTCCAGGTCAACCAATCAACAATAAGGTTTCATTGAGCATAAGATTATAATGCTGTCTCTCATTGCTTCCTTTTCTTCCCCCTTCTTCTTTGTCAGGTTTCCCCCTTTCCTATTAATTCCTCCTTCACCTAGTCCCTATCTCACCACTTCTTTTTTTTTATTCCTTTCTCTCTGATCCTATCCTGCTATCATTGCTGCTGCAGGAATGTGAAGATGTAATTTAACAATATGGGCTAGGAATGGTAAGATACACCAGCAGCGACGGCCTTTTTTGGTTTCGCACTTCTATAAAAAAGGCGTTATACACTCCTGCATTGCTGGTGGGAGTGCAAGCTGGTACAGCCCCTTTGGATGTCAGTGTGGAAATTTCTCAGAAAATTAGGAAACAACCTTCCTCAAGACCCAGCAATACCACTTTTGGGTATATATCCAAAGGATGCTCAATTGTACCACAAGGACATGTGCTCTCAACTATGTTCATAGCAGCTTTGTTTGTCATAGCCAGAACCTGGAAACAACGTAAATGCCCTTCAACTGAAGGATGGATAAGGAAAATATGGTACATTTACACAATGGAGAAAAAATTTACATTTACACAGCAGAAAAAAATGTTGCAATTTACGGGCAAATGCATGGATCTAGAAAACATCATATTAAGTGAGGTAACCCAGACCCAGAAAGACAATTATCATATGTACTCACTCATAAGTGGTTTTTAGACATAAAGCAAAAAAACATCCTACAAACCACAATCCCAGAGAACCTAGACAACAATGAGGCCACTAAGAGAGACATACCTGGATCTAATCGGCATGGGAAGTAGAAAAAGATAAGATCTCCTGAGTAAATTGGGAACAAGGGGGTCGTGGGAGAGAGTAGAAGGGGAGGGAAGAGAAAGAGAGGGGAGAAGAGAAAAACAAGGAGCTCAATAAAATCAATTTAAAAAAAAATTAAAAAAGGCATTATAGCTGGGCAGTGGTGGTACACACTGTTAATCCCAGCACTTGGGAGGCAGAGGCAGGCAGCTCTCTGAATTCGAGGGCAACCTGGTCTACAGAGTGAGTTCCAGGATGGCCAGGGCTCCATAGAGAAACCCTGTCTTGAGAAACAAAACAACAACAAAGAAGCAAAAATCACCAACAGCAAAAAAGCTTTATAGAGAGACTCCATCCAGCATGTTGGTGCAAACCCATAATCCCAGCACCCACAATGCTAAGGCAAAGTGTTGCTGTGAACTCAAGGCCAGCCTGTACTTCATAGTAGGTACCAAGCTAACCCTGACCCCCACTTGTCCCCAATACTTTAGAACATCTATGAAGGTTAAGGCACAGGCTAGACATTCCAGGGAAGGATGATGGATGTACAAGTATGCCCCGTGTCCTCCTGGTATCTCTGATGTAATGGGGGCGGGGGGGGGGTGCCTAGGGCCTTGAGCATGACAGAGAGCAGCGGGGAGTCCAGGCACCTCCAGTGAGGACTGTGGAATTCGCTCTGGGGTTGGCACTTGCTAGCAGTTCATTTGTTCAGCGTTTCTTCCACAGATGTTGGTGTCAGGTGCCGTGCTTGGAGCTGGGAGTCTGGCAGTGAGGGAAAGCAAAACGGGTCCAGAGAGATGCACGGACTTTCAAATGATAAACTTGTATTTTTATGTGAATAGCAATCTTTTTCCTTTTCTTTTAATTGTAAATAGATTTTATAGGATATATTTTAATGATAGTTTCCCTTTTCCCAACTCCTCTCAGATCCTCCCCAACTCCTTGCCCACCCAAGTCCACATTCTTTCCTTCTCTCTCTCTCTCATTAGAAAACAGGCACCTAAAAATAAATAAGTAAATAAATAGAATAAAATAAAAGCGAACAAAACAGAATAGGACCAAAGAAAGAAACAGAAAAACAGAACCAAAAAAAAGCACAAGAAACACATATAGATATAGAAACACATATCATACACGTAGAAATCCCGACAAAACACAAAAGAGGAAATCATAGTATATAAGCAAAAGACCTATAATGTTAATTAAAAAAATATAAAAGCTCAGACAAAGCCTTATGAGACAAAAATTCTCCAAAACGTTATTAAGTTGATTCTGTGTTGGCCATCTATTGCTGGCCACGGACCTGCCCTTGAGTGTGGTTTCTATACCCATTGAGACTCCATTGGAGAAAACTGCTTTTTCCTTTGGGAGTGGTTATCAATTGGAGATAGCTTCTGAGTTAGAGATGGGGGCTTGTGTCTCCTTCCGGTCTCAGTTTTGGGGTCCTATCTGGCTAAGTCCTGTGCAGGCCCTGTGCATGCTGCCAGTCTCTGAGGTAGTGTGGGCTTCAGTCCTGTTGTGTCTCCTTGAAGGCCTTGTTTCTTGGTGTCTTCCATCCCCACTGGCTCTTAATAGCACACTTCTTAAAATGGTCCAGGGCTCCAGAAGGTTCAGTAGCGTGAGGAGGGGCCTGACCGAGCACTCTAAGGCCTTAGAGATAACAGGAGACAATGTGTGAGGCTAAAGCAGTCTTTTCCCCGAAGTAAGAACAGCGTGTATCACAAAGTCTTGAGGCATTTTCTTGGTATTTCAAGAAACTCAAAGTAGGCCTTGTCCTGAGCTTGGAGGAAAAGAGAGAGATGATGGACTAGTTTCTTTTGCTAGGCTGAGACACCCCCTCCCCCCCCCAAGACAGAAAAGAGGCAGAAAGAAAAGCAAGGTTTATTTTGGCTCATGGCTCCAGAGAGATTTCAAAGAACCATAGTGAGGAAGGGGCCTGCTCTGTCTGTGGCAACAAGAGTGTGTGGCAGCCACATTGAGTTCCGGGCCAGACCGTGCTAGGGAAAGGGACCAGCCATGGCTCAGACCAAACCAACTAAACAAGCGAAAAGCCCAAACTAAACCAAGCAAAACAAAATCACCCTCTTGGCTGCCTTGGAAAGACTGCGTTTGGTGGTCAAGAGCGGGGAGAGGATCAGATTAGCCTAAGTCATGGTGGCTGTCATAGACTTTGTAAGGTACTGGTACGAAGGCCAATTTTAATGTCTGTGTTGGGATTAAAGAACAAACTGACATAAAACTAAAATGTCCAGTTAAAATAAATTTTTGGTTCCTCCCACTTGAGCGTTGAGGACACTGTCATTGGCTTCTCAGGGACTTTCTCCTGTTCACGTTCCATTGTGCACGTCAGTGTCGGCCTCAACCCACTCAAGTGTCACCTGGCCTGCTCCTTACTCCACAGCGACTGGTTTTCCCAGATAGGCTGAGCCTTACTGGGCTCCGTCCTCTTACATCTTTCCTTCTCTTATCGGCTTCCAGTTGGGGTAGTCTGAAAGGAGGAAGTCACTAGGTACCTGTCAGAGGGGGTGGGAAAGTCTGTGTGTGGGAGGGAGGCAGCTTGAGTAGGCAGCCAGGGGCCCAAACTTCACTGACTTCTTTTAATTTTGCCCCAGCCTTTTCTCATTTTAGTCACCACTGATTAGAAAAGAAGATGTTCTGAGGAAGTGCCTTACACTTCCCACCCTCACGCCCCATTAGTAGGAAGGATGAACTCAAGGCCCCTTAAGTAGAAGTAACTGCCTCCCAGCCTGACTTTCCAAATGGCGACCCTGACAGCAGGAGAAGCCACCGAGCAATTCACCGCTGCCTAAGACTCTCCAAGGAAAGTTATGACGTACTGCAGGGGTGCACAGCATACACCCAGCACCCTTGAAGACAGCTACCTGAGGCCTTCCTGAACCTCATTTATTTGTTGGACTCCTGGTCTGGAAAGACCCCCAGTGTAGGGAGACTCTCACTCAAGTCTAGGAATAACAAGACCCCCCCCCCCCCCAGTAACTCATGAGAGACCGTCCTTGCTGCAATCACAAGAGGTTTATTTGACAGAACAGGAACCAGTGCACTGGGGCCGAGACTCATAACCCAAACAGGGGAGGAGTTCGACCCCGAGTAACTGGGAGAAGGGGTATTTAAGGGAAGAAACCACAACCTAGTAATCCAAAGGGGGTAGAGAGGGCATCATTGAAAAATTCCAAAAATACCAGTGATCATTGAAAATTCTGAAAATACCAGTGATAATCACAAGGGGGTAACTCCCTGTTTCTCAAGATTATTCTCAAGATTACAATCTAACTTTATCTTCAGCTTGTTCCTGAAACAGAATCACGGAACTGGCTAATCCTAGATTTTTGGCTCTTCTCTTCCTGCTAGAGGGGTCTGGATTTATTCAGGTCTTTCCGTCTATCTAAGCACTGTGTTCTTGAGACAGAACAGGTAAAACTTCCTGGTAAAGAAGGCACATGTAAGAACTGACCCATCAGCATCATTTCCTTTGTGGAGTTAGGGAAGAAAGTAGCCACTCAGATTTTTCTCCGTGGTTTTATGGGGCAGTAAGAAGATCAGCTGTACTTTGTCCTAATGGGCTGTCACTCGAACATTTCTTTTTTTTTTTTTTTGTTTTTTGTTTTTCGAGACAGGGTTTCTGGGTTTCTCTGTGGCTTTGG
>NW_026067946.1:8544659-8564339 GCF_014885135.2 Alexandromys fortis
GGGGTCTGGATTTATTCAGGTCTTTCCGTCTATCTAAGCACTGTGTTCTTGAGACAGAACAGGTAAAACTTCCTGGTAAAGAAGGCACATGTAAGAACTGACCCATCAGCATCATTTCCTTTGTGGAGTTAGGGAAGAAAGTAGCCACTCAGATTTTTCTCCGTGGTTTTATGGGGCAGTAAGAAGATCAGCTGTACTTTGTCCTAATGGGCTGTCACTCAAACATTTCTTAAAGGAAAGATTTACACACTTCTGATGCAAATGATGGTATTAATTAAAACAATTTGGGTCAGCATGGTAATACGAATTTGTCATCCCAGCATTCAGGATACTTGGGAGTTTGATGCAGGAGGATCACAAATTGGAGGGCAGCCTTGATTACACAGTGACAGAATCAAATAAAAACATCCCTAAAGTTACAACACGCCTTCAGTCGTAGTTTTTGTTTGTTTCCCCCATTTGGGGTTCTTGTTACAGAGTTCCTGAAACCTTTGCGCTTCCCCAATGACGGGAATCCATGTTGCTATTCATAGTGAGTCCCTTTCAGTCAGGTTACTGTAGCTACAGTATGAGGCACCAGAGACACACTCTTTGTTATGGTTTTGGTCCCTTTAAGAGACAAGCCACGCCCACTCCCTCCTCCATCCGCTGAGTCAGGCTGATCTTCAGCTTCTGGCCTGAGCTCGGCTCTCTTTTCCATCTTCCTCTCGGAGAGGCAGCTTCGCTTCTGCTTCTCTCCCTACTTCTCTGCTTCCCCCCTTCTCTGTCTGTTTGTCCTGAATAAACATTCAACCTCACCCTGCATGTCGTGTCTATCCATGTTTCTGTCTTCTGCCTGCCCGCCATGTGTCTCCCTGCCATTGCTTAGGGACCAGCAGCCATCTCTGCCTGGGGCCCACTGCCTGCTGCCACATGGCCCACCACCACCGCTCAGGCCATTGCTCTGAGACCAGCAGCCATCTCTGCCTGGGACGGGCTGCTCCCAGGGCCCGCTGTCTGCTGCCACATGGCCCGCCACCACCATTTGGGACCTACAACATTTCTGCTGCCTACCGCAACCGGGGATCTTGCAGCATTTTTTAAAAAAGAATAACACTCTTTATCTTAGCCTTACAAATGCTGCAAACTCTACTTATATTAAGGAAAGAGGAGCAGTGATGGCGTTCGCTGCCTGTCCTGTGGAAAGCACAGGACCAGTGTCCAGGCATCCTCACAGCTCGTCTCTATGACCATCCTGGGAGGCTGGTTGAGACTGATCATAACACCTGTGTGCATTCTGGCTTGGAAATGTTGTTCAATAAATACAAATTTCCTGTTGTTACTGCATCACCATGATGAATGATATCTTGAGTTCTCCGTCTTCATCAGCTGTCACACAAGGCCTTGAGCTCGACAGCAATCAATGCTCTGACTGGGATTAACTCTTTACGGTGGGATTCTTGGACATGGTGTTTGGACAAAGAGTTTCATGACCAGAAAACTCTGACACATCCTAAGATCAGAGTTAAGCAGGGTTTTGACCAAATCTGCAGCTGACCCGGAAGTGGGGTGTGCGATTAGAGCCATACGCTGAAGTCTTTAGGGGCCTGGCATTACTTCAAGTCACACCAAAATGGAGACAGGACAGTGGGCACGCAGGGTGTCGACCTGTAGCTGTGCTAATGCCTGCATAGGAAAACGGAAGTGATAAAATCCCAGCAGTGACAGATCCCCTTCTGTGCACCCTGCAAAGTGCTGTCCACTGTGCTGACGTTTGTCATTTTCCGTAAGAAATATGCTAGAAAAATGGCACATTCATCAGGCTTGGATCTCTGCCCAGGAGGTTTGCCTCTGTACTCCAGCCCCTGGTGCCTGCTTCCCTGTGGAGCTCAGGGCCCAGGCTCCTTCTTTATAGGACTGCTATCTCGAAACAGGCAGTTCCATGGTGGTTCCCCTTCTAGACAGAAAACACACACACACACACACATGAAATAAACTAATCCTGCCTCATAATTAGAGAAGCAAAATTCCCCTAGTAACTTACTCTTGTTTTAACGAGAGCCCTAGCTAGCACTCTTTAGGAGCAGTGGGCAGTTCTGAACCAACCCATCAGCTTCAGACATCCCCATCTCTCCTCCCAGCTGCTCCCTTGCTCTTGAAGGCTTCCCCCCACTTACAGCCACTTTATGGCCCTTGTCCTCTGCCTCTGTCTCCCTTTCTCCTCTACAACTGGTTCCTGGGTTCATCTGATCGTGGGAATGCCTGAGATTCCTCTGAGACAGGCCAGTGGTTAAGAGGACTTCTGCACAATTTTTACCTATTTAATCAGGCGCCTGCTATCTGCTCCCTCAAGCTGACTGCAGTCCATTTTCTTTTCATAAGAATTGGTGACATATGTTTTTCTTGATTGCAAGCATTCTCATCTTTTTCTATTACTCTATATTCTTCCTTTCCCCCTATTTTCCAGACAGGTTCTCTACATGAAGCCCAGGCTGACCTCGAACACATAATCCTCCTGCCTCAATCTCTCGAGCACACCACCATACTTCGTCCCATTTCTATTTTCACAGGCTGCATTAGTGAGAACTCTTCCCCATTTACACAGATGTAGACTCCAGTCGACGTGGCAAATGATCCCATATTGAACGCCTCCTGTGTACACTGACCAAGCCACATGCTTCTGGGGGAGTCCAGCCCCCTCACAGCCCACAGCTTCCTTTGAGGTGCCTGTGGTGTGAACAGCACCACTGCAAATAAGGAAACAGACGCTCAGAGAGAGCATTTACCTGGGTAGAGTAACCAGGTAGTAACTGCCACCAGCGGTAGTGCCTCTCCACACATCAGAGGGGATTTAACGTGATGATGTCACAGGTCGACCACGGTTGCATCCGTGTGAGCATTCTGAGGTCCAGAGAGGTGAAGGGAGGAGCGATGCAGAAAGGAGGGAAGCTAGAATTAGAACTTAGGTCTGCATTTTCTGACTTGGCCTCGTTTAGCAAATGAAAAGCTCCTTATAGCTCCAGCCACAAGGGGAAAGTAGGAATGTCTCACACCCTTAGGGTAGCTGTGTGGCGCCCTGGTGCCACAGCAGTTTGTAAACCTGGCACAAACTGAGTGCCCACTTGTCTGGAAAACTTAGCTACTTATTCATAGCCCACAGGGTCCTCGAGCAGCCCAGATATAACTGGTAATACCTGTGCAACTCTTGGCTGCCGTGTGGGGAAACACTCAGACAAGCAACATTGGCAGCTGTAGCTTAAACACAGAAATAAGAAGTGGATGGGAGTTTGCAGGCAGCCCACGGTGAGCAGAACCCGGTGCTGCTGCAAACCTGAGACTCGTTACAACTCTCCTCCACACCATCCTGATTTGGCTTGGTGGCCTTTGAGTAGGAATGGGAACACAAAGGCCCCTGTCCTCCCTGATCCCATTTGCATGGCTTCCAAGCAAACAGCATGAGCTTGCTTACTTAGCAGGGAGCAGCATTTGGGTTCAGTTCTTCTGGCAACCGCGCCTGAACCTTCTGAGCCAGGCATGGAGGATCAAAAGCAGCACCCCCAAAGTGGAGGCAGGAGGATCAAGAGTTTAAGGTCATCCTTGGCTACATGGAAAATTTGAGGCCAGCCTGAGTCCCTAACTTGACTTCCCTAGAATGATTGACTGTAACTTGAAAACATACGCCAAATAACGCCCCTTCTCCTCTAAGTTGCTTGTGTGGGGATATTTTAGCACGGCAACAGAAGTGAAACTAGAACGATTTGCTAAAATTGATCCTCCCTTGATATGTGGTGCTGCTGCTGAGGATGAGCTGAGCTCTGTCAGTTGTCCTAAGGGCAGTATGTCCAAATGGCAGGTGACAAAGGGTGTCCGAGGTGAAGATGGACTTTAGCATCACATGGATTCCCAATCAATGGAGGACAGGAAGTGACTGGAAGGGACAGTGTTGATCCTGTCTATCCCAATACAACCTGGACTGAACTGCTATAGTCCCACACCTGCTGTCGTGTGAAAATGAATGAGTTGACAGGTGAATGTACCAATATTACTTTCAGCCCATCGCTGTCTGACTACTGTTGGATTCTGTGGAGCTGGTTCAGTTTCTTGATACTGGGGATGAGCGTTCCCTGAAAAGAATGGATATTCTTATCGCCAGTCTCATAGATCTCTATACAAGAAAACAATAAAGTTTATCCAACTGGGGCTGTCTGCAGTGTGGAAGGGGAGATGGCAAGTTCAAGGCTATATAGCAAGACTCTGTTTTAAAAACATGTAGAGAAAACAGCACTTTTCTTCATTTATTGCTCAAAAGACCATATTCCTCTCTCCTTCCCTCCTGTGCCTAATTGGACGCATATGTCTGCAAGAGGGAACATTATGCTAAGTGTTGACACACTGGCTTGTGAAACAGACAGCTGTTTTTAGTAACTAAAGCTTTGAATATAGGATGCTACCTATATCTTCTTGTTTTGTTTTTGTTCCTTGAGCTATATGGGAAAACTGAATTACTACAATAGGAGTATGGGTGGAATGGGCTTTGTGATCAAAAATATTAGCTCTTGTCTTTCTGGAAAAGTTCTACCAATCCATACTCCATGCTTCTTTTCCTGTGTTCTTTTCTTTCTTTCTTTCTTTCTTTCTTTCTTTCTTTCTTTCTTTCTTTCTTTTTTTCTTTCTTTCTTTCTTCCTTTCTTTCTTTTCCTTCCTTCCTTTCCCTCCCTCTCTCTCTCTCTCTCTTTCTTTCTTTCTTTCTTTCTTTCTTTCTTTCTTTCTTTCTTTCTTTCTTTCTTGTCTGTTGTGGAATATTAATTTAAGATTTATGCTGTGAGGTATTTGTTTAATGATGCAAAGACATGTTTCATTTGTCTGATTAAATAAAATTAACCTGTGGTCAGGAGGTTGAGTCAGCAACTAGCTTATAGCTGTCGGGCAGTGTAGGAAGGAACCATGTGTAGTGTGGGTTCTTAAGTGGGGGATAACAGAAGGATGCCCTGTTTCTTGGGGAGACGCAAGCTAGAAGAAAAGGTTAGCGACTTGCTATTCAGCCTCACTGAGTGAGCAGAATTTCACCTCAACCTTTGAATCCTGAGTTCTGTAGAGGGATAGAGATCTAGAAAAAAGCTCCCTTTAGCAACTGTGATAGAGCTTGTACCGGAGGGAACAGAATTCCCACCTGGCAAGTACAGTTGAATCCCTACTGGTAGCTGGGGAGTTGCAATAGCCAGATTAGGACAGCAGTTGCTTAAGGGCCAGCTGCTGAATTTAATGAAAAACAACAGTAGTCTTTCTGAATATTATCTCCTGATTTATATTACAGTCTGTCCTATAATTTTTAGCTACATCTGATATATCAATTCAAAAAAGAATTTTTTTTTGCAGTGCTGGGGAGTAAACCCCAAGACCTTGTGAACACTAGGCAAGTTCTCTACCACTTTGCACTTCTTCTACTCATAAATTTCTTAACCGTGACTATTGCATGTTGTAGTTTAGAATTCCCATCCTGCTCCTGTTCAAATCTGTCTCTGTGTATAGATCAGAGGTTCTCAACCCGTGGGCCTTGACTCCTTTCGGGGCTGAATGACCCTTTCACAGGGGTCACATATCAGATATCCTGCATATCAGATATTTACATTACAATTCATAATAGTAGCAAAATTTCAGTTATGAAGCAGCAATGGAAATAATTTCATGGCGCAGGTCAGCACCACACGAGGCCCTGTATTAAAGGGTCGCAGTGTTAGGAGGGTTGGGACCGCTGCTCTAGTTCCTTCCTTCCGAGAAATGTTCAGTCTTTTCACTTTATCTCTGAACACAGAAAATATCGGGTCTGAATTCTGTACCCAACATTTTTGCTATCTGAATTTTTTCTCCACAGGGTCTCACTATGTAGTCCGGGCTGCCCTGGAATATTCAGGTCTCACTATATAGCCCAGGCTGCCCTGGAATATTCAGGTCTCGCTATGTAGCCCAGGCTGCCCTTAAACAGTTGCACAGCACTGGGATTATAGGCACGGGACACCACACCTGATACAGTCTGAAGTTGTATGGACTTGTTTCTTTGGTCTTTGACTTGGTTGTCATCACAGGGACCTTTTTCTGCTCGAGGGTTTTTTTTTTTTTTTTCAGAAATCATCTAAGTTTTGACTAAAAACATCTGCCTGCATAGAGCATTTGAATTTGCTTCAACAAACAAAGTTCCTTGTTGGGAGTCCCTGAATTGTTCACCTGAGGACACTGCTGTTTCCAATTCGCTTTCTCTCGCAGCGGTAGTTCCTCCTTGTTTCTGGCATTCATCTTTCCCCTCAGTCACCTGGGGAATCTTGGCCTTCTGATCATGTTTAAGAGCTAGTCGATGGTTCAGGGCCTTGAGTGTGTGAATAGAACGTGTTGGTCTGTGGATTCCATTAGGAAAATAATCTTCTGCCAGGTATACTGGCACATGCCTTTAATCCCAGCACGTGGGAGGCCGAAGCAAGAGGATCTCTGTGAGTTCAAGGCCAACTTAGTCTACTTAGCGAGCTGGGGTTACATAATAAGAAGACCATGTTTCAAACAAGTCGAGACAAACAAAACCTCTGTCATTCCTTATATCCTGTTAGCACACAGAAGCCAACTTAAGGAAACAGATCGCTGTGTGGGTTGTTGTTGTTCACGTGACACAGCCAGAGTATTCTGGGAAGAGTGTGACCTGAGTTAAGAAAATGCCTCTATCAGATTGGCCTGGATGCAAGGCTGTCATTTTCTTGAGAATGACTGATGTGGGTGGGCCCTGCCCCTTGTGGTTAGTTTCACCACCGGGCAGGTAGTCTTGACTTCACACACACACACACACACACACACACACACACACACACACACGAATATCTATCTATCTATCTATCTATCTATCTATCTATCTATCTATCTATCTATCTATCTATCTATCTCCATATATTTCAAGCCGAGCTGAACAAGCCAGTAAGCAAGCTCCCCCATGGCCTCTGTTTCAGTTCCTGCCTCTAGGTTCCTGCCTGAGTTCCTTTCCTAACTTCCCTTAGTGACAGACTGTAATCAGGATATGTAAGCCAAATAAAACCTTTCCTCCCCCAAGATGTTTTTGGTCCTGGTATTTCACTGCAGCAAAAGAAAGCAGACTAGGAGGATCACGTGGCTCAACTGCTTTCTTTGACAAACTTCATGTACCATCCCTGGGATGCCCCCACCTGAATAACCCTGAGTCTGAGCTGTTTCCCACCAAACTGTCAGGATAGTGACTCTTCAATCTCTAGTCTAACCACACATCCTGCATCCACAAGCCTCCAGCCGCACACTGTTTGCTCTTCCCTGTGATCCAGCCTTACTTTGGACTTCAATCTGGAGAAGCTCGGGATTCCTCAGTGCTTTGGCTGCTTATTTTCCCTCCACCGTGATGCTCCGTGTGACCCAGCACTCAACCTCCTGTGCCCTGTCAATCACTCCCCTTTCCTCCATCCAGTCCTGTCTTCCATATTTGTGTTGAATTTTTCTGTCAACCTTTATTCGTTTTGTCTTTTGTGAGTCTCTAGTTTCTTTTTGCCGTATAATTCATGTTCTTTAAAACGGAGCCTTTGGTAAGAGAAGAGACAGAACCTGCTGCCTTAAAATGCACCCACTCTCACTCTTGACTTGTCCAACACAAACAGTTCTTTTGTGGTTTTGTTAGATCGTTTTAGATTTGTAGATTAATTTAAAAGTTGTCAACTTAGTGGTTACTCTGTGTTCTGATTCAAGGGCGTGGGAAATCTCTTCATTTCTTCTGACGACTGTGGCCTTCTTTGAGTTTTTACCATTTCTTTGTGTTAGATTTGTCACGAAAATATTCCTCTGCTGGTAAGCCAAAGAGACATAATTTGAATGGAAATGTGTGAGCTTGAAGAATGCTCTAACCCAGATCACAAAGAAAAGTATGATGGAGGATTAAGAATCTAGAAGATTCGGCAACTCCACTGCTCTTAGGGCAAGGGGCACAGAAGGACAGTAGACAAAGAAGCACAGGGGAAACCTTCCTATTATTGTTGTTATTATTTCATTGTGTTTTTAGTTTCCTAACATTTCAGAATAAGGAAAACCACATATATCCCCCTCACACATATACCTTAATTCACCTTGTATCAAAATTCCAGAAAATGCTAAAAGATTCAAGACAGAAACTTACATTAATAACCTCTCCCGACCCTTATTGTAGACAGATTAAAATTAGCAACAATATAACCAGCAAGTGAGAGAGGTGGACCCTGTTCCTTAGAAGAGTCTTCATCTGTCATAGGGGCCATGGAACCTTGCCATCATTGGATTCCCATGTGTGTTGTACTGGCCGCCATCAAGGGACCTCCAGTTAGCATCAGGTGACATGACTATCTTCCCAACTGATTTGATGTTTTCAGACTTCCCTGGCCTCCTTTTAGAGAAGCCCCATCTCCCCTCCCTCTTCTGAAACCTCTGAAGGTCACTCTGGTGCTGAAGGTGAGGCGTGGAGAGTGTGAACATGAGGTCTCATCGCAATGGGATGGAGGAGAAGGGAGAACCTATTGTCTTTGAGCTTACTTGAATCCCAGTTTCATATTTCGTTACTTTTTCTTCAAAAGAAACGAGAGAGAGACAGAGAGAGAGAGACAGAGAGAGAGAGAGAGAGAGAGAGAGAGAGAGAGAGAGAGAGAGAGAGAGAGAGAGAGAGAGAGAGAGAGAGAGAGAGAGAGAGAGAGATGGTACCATCTCAAGATCAAGACCTGGAAATTTCTAAGTGCTCTGTCGACGAGTGGTCCTGTTAGAGTATGGGGCAAATCAGATAACGGTATAGCTGGCAGGCGCGTGTGCATTCCTGTGTTTGTGCCAAATACATTTCATTTGCTTCAGAGGAACCCCTCAAAGCCACCCGATGGGGAGTGGATACATTAACAATGGCGGTCTGGTTCCAGGAATGAGGGTGTATGGCTGCAATACAAGCATTTGGGAGGTAACTATGGGAGGGTCAGGGGTTCAAATGTCTGTCTCATCCACATACTGAGTTTGAGGCCAGCTTCAGCAACATTAGACCCCTCCTCAAAAAACAAACTAAAACTTAGAAAAGAAAAGCTTCAATTTTTAAAAATATCTCTCTCTCTCTCTCTCTCTCTCTCTCTCTCTCTCTCTCTCTCTCTCTCTCTGTGGGTTTCTGGGATCTTGATTTATCAGACTTAACAGTAAGTGCCTTTACCTGCTGACCCCCCCCCCCCCCCCCCCCAATAAAGGCTGCCTGGCAGGTGTGAAAAGAAGAGCAGCCACTTCTGCTGAGCATTTTTGTGATAACTGATAATCTGTCCTTGCACAAACCAGTGACCGCCTCCTCGCCACATTTCTTGGCCCCGGTTTACCCATCTTCCTAAGCTCCTGGGTTCTCACAAAGCATGGATATCAGAGTCATTTTCCTGACCCACCAGAAACCTGTCTGTCCATTCAGTCTCCTCGGAAAGGCAACTGGAGTCTTCCTCTGTGTCATGCCTGGTGCCTCACCTCCTAAGGGAATGGCGCCACCTTTGCCTGCGTGACAGACATGCTGTGTGTGGATGCACTCAAATGTGAACATGTTAAAAGAGAATCCAGCCAAGCAGTGGTGGTGCATGCCTTTAATCTCAGCACTAGGGAGGTAGAGGCAGGCGTCCCAGTGAGTTCAAGGCCAGCCTGGTCTACAAGAACTAGTTCCAGGGTAGCTAGACTGTTACATAGAGAAACCTTGTCTCGAAAAAGAAAAAGAAAGAGAAAGAAAGAAAAAAAGAAAGTCCATAGGTTCTGAATTAACATTGAATTCAAACTCAAATGTGACTTCCATTTCCTGCCATGTTGAGAAGCCTCTGCTCCTTGGTGGGTGGCCCTTGTGTCTCTTCCCTGCTACCTCTTTTCTCTACTTCATAATGCTGCAGAGTAAACCCAGGTCTTTGTGTACAAGGCAAGGGCTCTCACCCTGGGCTGCAGCCCCACCTCAGTCCCCAGTATACTAAGATCTTTGCACAGCATTATGGATTTAATCCTCATGATCATCTTGTGTTAGGCTCACGTACTAGAGACACCTGGGGACTCAGATAACTAAAATCCCTAGTGCTGATGAACGAGAGAGCTGGAATCTGACCTCGGGAAATTCGTCTCTTGCACAAGCCATGTTTTTTTTTTTTTTTTTTTTTTTTGACCATATTGTCATCTCCTCTCATGAATCAGTTTTGCTAAACTCTCTGGCATTGCACGTGCTTTGTGTTGAGCTAGCATTCTTTGCGACCTAAGTAAAAGGCAATTCTGAGGTTCTGCCTCTAAATTCTCCGTACCCCGTATCCCAGACAAATGACACTGATATTAGTGCTTAAGTAGTAAGGCTGGCCGCTGATAGAACTGCAATGGAATTGTCAACACCGTTCATTTTTGACTTTTGCGAATGGCATTTCAAATGGTCAGTCTAACGTTTGCCGAGCCTCTACTTAATTGGGTCCAAGATCGGTTCCCGGCTTTTCCTCACGCTATCTCCTTTAGCGTGTGCAGGGATCTTTTGAGGTATTTTTACCTCCAGCTCTTCCTCGCGAGGAAACAGACTGATTCCACAGCGGAAAGCCAGACAACAGCCGCACGGCGGAGCCAGGCACATGGTCCAGATGGGTCCCTTTCGACTACGCAGCTCGAAAGGCTGAGTCCGGAAGCTAAGCGGAACCTGCCGTTCAGTAGGCGAGGAGGCAGGCTTCCATCAAGGGACAGACTGAAGTTACGTCAATTTTGACGGAAACGTGAGTCAAAAGGGGAAGTGATATGACCTCGAGAAGATACTCGGGTCTGACGCAGAGTGATAATCAGCTTGAGAAAGCTGAGTCATACCTGATGACTCTCCTCCAGTCTTGTCGCAACCACGAGGGCCTGCCAACCTGATGAGTGTGTTTGCTGCAGGTCTGAAGAGAATTGGTAGTGAATTACCTAATTGGAGAGTGCGGTTGTGGGGAGCCCGGCAGCAGACCAGCTTAGGGAGAACTGGAGAGGATGGAGAGAATTGGGACCCCGTTGAGGCAACTGCAACCAGGGAGCCATGGATGGTGTGGCGCAGAGCCTGCTGGGAGTCTTTAGTGGAAGCAACTGGAGGGAGTAGTAACTGAGGCCTTAGGGTCTCTGCTGACCACTGGGCACTCCGGGCTCAGGAGCCCAATGGAACCACCTGGAAAGCCTTTTTGGGATTATATCCCGGAAGCTATAGACTCTGTTCTGGGGTGGGAGGGAGGCGTGTTAGTGGGCACTGAGGAATATTTTTCAGGGATAGGTGCATGAATAGTTGAAATGGTTGAAAGGCATTCATTTTAATGCTCTGGTTTTTCTCTGTGGGAAACCACATTCAATTGGCTCCTTTCCATCGAGATGAAATCATTTTCTTTTCATCTGCTGCGAGCGTTCACTTGTCCTTAGTATTTTAGAGCATTGGACAACTGGTGCACCCGGCTGAGCCGCTGACTCTCTACGCCCAGGCGTTTCAGATTAATTTCTAACTACTGGCCCACAACTATTAACAGAATCAAGAGTCAATGTTGTTGTTGCTCAACACACACACAAAAATATCTCTTTTCTGAGAGACCTACCAGGTTCTGGAGAGTAGACAGGTGTAAAACTGTCTTCTGTGAGCTTACAATTGAGCTGGGGGCAATGTGACAGACTGTTTCACTGAGGAAGCTGGTGTTGGCAGTAGGCTAGTGAGGTCCAGGACTCTGGAGAGACTGGGCGTGAACTGACCATTAAATGAGTTTTCAGGGGTGCTAGGAAGGGAGAGGAAAGCGTGGTAGGCAGAGAGAGTGGTGTGGAAACAGAGGGCTAGACACAAGAGAGCATACATTTGTTTAGCCACCGAGCAGAAAGAATCTTGTTAGGAAGTTATGTAAGCGCTCCTTCATTTCTCCATCCACATAACCCCCTATGTAATCCTGTTTGCTGTAATGTAATCCTGTAATGCCCATGATTCCCGGATTTAGAATTTTAAGAAAGACTTCTATTCGGTGTCTCTCTTGGTTTTCAGCCTCCTTGTAAGTCCTGGTCTCCCACCTCCCTAGTCATTTTCGCTCTTGGTAAATGGTACTTTGCTTCATCCAGGTAATCACGGCATACTCCTGATCCTAACCCATCAATGAGAGAGATCAACCTTCCACAAAGGTAATTTCAGATCTGTCCCAAGTTTCTTTGAATCCTGTTCCTGCTCTACTGGTTCAAGGCCTCCAACTCTGTGTATCCTTCCATCATAGCCCTGAATCCAATCCCTCCATATGTAGCTCCCTCTTCTAACTCTGTCCCTAGCCTGAAGTCAGAATGGTGTTGATGTGCCATCAGGTCACTCCTATGCTTAAAATCCTTGGATGGCTTCTCAGGTTCTGAGCATGGAACTTGGTGCAGGAGGATTCTTCTTAAGATCTTTGTTCTTACAAATCTGATCCATGGGGCTGGAGAGATGGCTCAGCGTTTAGAGCACTGGCTGCTCTTGCAGAAGGGCCCAGATTTGGTTCCCAGCACCCACATAGTGGATCACTACCATTTGTGACCCCCACCTCCAGGGGACTTGATGCCCCCTTTTGGCCTCCGTGGGTACTGCATGCCCAAGTTGCACATAAACACATGCAGTCACATATACACTCAAAGCTGATCCACTTGTGTTTGCTTTATGAGGAGGTACATTTGTAGCCCAGGCTGGTGTTTCTCCTTTATTGGCACTTCCTCTTTCTCAGTGACTCAGATCTTGCCTTCTTCCTGCAGGGAGTGGCCTTTACAGCCGTTCCCCATGACTCTGGCAGGTCTTCCTCTGTATTCCCACGTCACTCTGCCTTTCATCAAAGTGGCTCTTCCCTGGTTGAAACACCCCAGTCAAGTCTCTCCTCACTACTCAGCTCCTGGAGAAGTTACCGTTTTCAAAGTCAAGCAGATGCGTTAGCCTTTCTGAGCCTTCATTTCTTCATCTATAAGATGGAGGTAATAAGAAGCCTTGGAAATAGTGTTGTTAGAATCAACAAAGCTTGAAAGCTAGGATACAGTGCTCAGTTAATACAATTGCCAAGTTTGTGCTTGCATCTTCTCTTCCTCCTTCATCATCATCATCAAGTCAAAATGCATGCTCCTGGCTTAGTATGTACTCAAGGGAAAATGTGCATGGGCACGTATGATCAGAGAATGAATATACCTCAAGAGAACATACAGCACACATACACACACACACACAAAACTAATGAATGATTGGAAATAATGACACATACTTATAATCCTAGCACTTAGGATGTAGGCCAAAAAGATCATGAGTTCAAGGCCACTCTTAGCTACATAGCAAGTATGAGGGCAGCCTGTGCTACATGGAACTTGTCTGAAAAAAAAAACAAAACAAAATTTTAAAATAAAAAATAAATAAATAACAATAGCAAAATTCTTTATGAAAGCGGCACAGTAATGCAGAGTGATATGGTGGAGCTGGCGAGGTATGTGACAACCCTGGTGTTCTACAAGGGGTCTACAAACAGTTGGTTCATTGATTGCAGAAGAGCGAAAACATCCTTTACAATAAAGCAGAGAGGGGCAGGAGGGTCTGCAGTGGTCTGTCAGAGTGGGAGGAGTCCATTACAAGGGGGTACAGGGGGAAGGGTTCAGGTAGATGTTTCAATACTCAGACCCACTTTTTTAGAAGATGTGAACATGGATACAACTCCCTTCAGGAGATGAAATTTCATTTGTTTGAGAATCTGTGGTCCAAAGAGCCTGTTTTTTTTTTTTCTTTCCCTTTCTTTCCTCTGTTTTCTTCTTTCCAGAGAATGGGAGGCAGCTCTACGGAGAAGCCCACACATCTGCAGACGTTTCCTTTATGAACCAGTTCTCTATGACAACCATGGCATGCGTTCTGGGGTAGGAGACAGCTGAGTAAGGAATTAATCAAACCCTTTTATGCCTATTCTCACCGTCTGAAAAGGGGTCTTTACACAGAACGCTCCTAAATGAGCAGTGGATGAATATTCATAGATGAATTCCCCCACTGACAAGCTGGGAGGACACCACTCTCAGAACATTTGCTGCTTCCCGGGAGAATGGAGTAGCATCGGTCTTTGTGCTTTATTATAGAGGGACATGAATCAGCCTCCAGCGCTGAAGAAACAGAACGTTCTCTGTCTGTGATAACCTTGTCAAAGTTCAAGGAGTGTTGGAGAAGGAGTATGAGGATTTCTCGTGTCCAGCTTGTCTGTGGTGTGTGGAAAAGGCTGGTGTGTACATCATCATGAGCCACCAGATACCCTCTCTGACCTGTGTGACTCAATTTCTCATAACCTACTTTTCACTCTTTCTCTTGCTAGAACCACAGTCTGCAGTTTTCTGACCAGATAATGTCTCTCAATACCAGCAATTTCAATATTTGAAGGCCAGCTTCATGATGTAGCATGTCCTTCTGTATATGTGTTGCTTCGGCCTATGGTAGGGCAGAATATAGCCAGGCTGGAAGAATATATAGAGAGAGTAGGTGGAGTCAGGGAGATGCCATGTAGCTACTGAAGGAGGCAGATGCCATGTAGTTGCCCAAGAAGCAAGAGGTAACAAACCATGAGCCTCGTGGTAAAATATAAAATAATAGAAATGGATTAATGTAAGATATAAGAGCTAGCTAAAAATATGCCTAAGCTATTGGCCAAACAATGTTGTAATTAATATAGTTTCTATGTGATTATTTGGGTCTGGGCATCCAGGAACGAAAGAGTAGCCTCTGGTTACAGCTTAGAGCTTTTGAAGGGCTTCCATCCACATCATCTGTTTCCCTGCAAGGAAGGCAGGGTGGAGATGGCAGGACCCACTGCATGCTGGCAGGGTGTGTGTGTGTTTGTCAGTGGTAAGAAGAGCAGAGATGAGGTAATGATGGGAGGGTTAGACTTTTCAATAGGTACTTTTCATATCACTTGCGTTTTAAACCATGTTCATGAATTAAATGCTTCAATTCAATTCTATCAGCTTGTCCCTACCAATCAACCAGGATGTGCTGACATTTCTACCACAGGGGCTTGCAAGAGATGTTCCACTGTCCATCCAAAAGAACTGTGTCATCCTAGATGGAGATATGAGGGACAGTGAGGGACTGCCCCGGGGCTAGACAGTGCAGGGTGATTGCTTAGCAGATGGAGAAGCAGTCCAGTGTCTTTTCTGAGACCTTTGGAATCTGTGAAAATCAGGGTCCCTTTCTTTGTAGTGCAGGTGAATTCTCAGGCCATTACTGCAATGCCCTGGCAGGCCCCGGTCCCATGGAACTGAGACAAGGTTGCTCTAAGAATAGGGGCACACTCTACTGCTGAACTTAACCTCCCCTGGTATGAGGCCTGGAGTGACCTGGCTTCTAGGAGTAAGATCTTGGCACCAACTGCTCAACCCCATTATCGGTATGTGGAGCCCTTAAACCACCCAAGGGCATCGAGCCATCTCCACTCAACAGCTGTCGGGGTAGCTCAGGCTCTGTTAAAAGAAGTTAAACTGCTTCTGGCACCTCATCACCCTTTCCTTACAGCTTCCTCCTTTCCCAGACATGTCTCCCTTTGATATTTATATAGTCAGCTCAAGAATTGTTCAGGGTTTTTTTTTTTTTTTATTTCATGGGACATAATAAAAATGAGCCAGGCCTCCAGCAGCCAAACTGGCAAGAAGGCCTGATTGTCACTGCTTCCTGTGCTCTACTCCACTTTAGTGCTAGAAGATGTTTTTTTTACAGTTCCCTGGAGCAGTGGTTTTCAACCTTCCTAATGCTGCAACCCTGCTCATTTCATTGCTCATGTTGAAAATAAGATTATTTTCAATACTACTTCACAACTGTAATTTTTCTACTATTATAAATTGTAATGGAGATACCAGTCTTTTCTGATGGTACTAGGTGACTGTAGTTTGACGTTTTCGGTCCTGACATTCAGCTCCCAAATAACCACATGGAGTAAATCTATAAAT
Organism: Alexandromys fortis; assembly: GCF_014885135.2. Classification (NCBI taxonomy): domain Eukaryota; kingdom Metazoa; phylum Chordata; class Mammalia; order Rodentia; family Cricetidae; genus Alexandromys; species Alexandromys fortis. The sequence continues at coordinate 8,560,587 of NW_026067946.1, forward strand.
TATGAAAGCCCAGCCAATAGCTTATGCTTGTTTTTAGCTAGTTCTTATAACTTAAATTAACCAATTTCTATTAATTTACTTTCTGCCTCATAACTTTATTACCTTTATTCTGTACTGCCTGTACTGTTCCCTCTGAGTCCTGGCATCTCCACGTCAGTAGCCTTCTTCTCAGCATCTTCTCTGCCCCCCAAATCCTGCCTAGCTATTGGCCATTCAGTTTTTTATTAAACCAATCCTGAGTGACACATCTTAAGTGTACAAAGAGATTATTCCACAATCTCTTTGCCCACTTTGGTCCAAATAAAAAAAGAAAGGGTTTAACTCTATCTAACATAGGAAAACTCTATGTAATAAGAATGTATAAAGACTCGTTACACATGGCCCCAATGTCTGGGAATGTATTTCCACAAAAGACCTGAGAAAGCTTTAAAGCAAAGCATTCCAAATACACAAAAAAATGAAGCCAAATGTGGTGTCCTAGTATTTCGGTATCTTGTGGTACAGAGATGCGTACCTGGTACACATCATGTGGTACCTAGTCATAACCTGCAATCTTGAGTCACCAATTAGCCATCAGCTAAGTTGCAAGGTGCTTTAAGATTTTGCTCACGCAGACAAAAAAGGTTACAGATACACAGAAAAGCAGGTTCAGATGGGAAAAACTGTAAACAGGTTACAGCGTGTTTAACAATGTGCGTAGGCTTAAGAAGAAAAAAGAAAACTGGTATAAACAGTCATAAAATAAATAAATAAGTGAACGAATGATAAAGTCTTCAAAGAAAGAGTAAAGTAAAAAAAAAGGAAGAGATTAAGCCATGTAGATGGGAAATAAACAGGGAGTCTGGATCCTGTATTTTACTGTGTTGTCTTTAAATTTTTGGATGGCTGATAAGCAAACAATAATTACTGAGAGACATTGGAGTATAACAACTACTAAATTAAATCAACTTATATATTTTAAAAATGTCTTGACTTCAAAATGGAAATAAAAATCTGTTGCATCGGAGAAGAGGTTATACTTTTGTTTCCACAGAAAGTGAAAGACAGTGGATCTTTCAAGATTAAAGAGGATCAGGTTTGGTTAGGGGAGCCCCTCTGAAAATCCTGGCTATAGACATAAAGCAATAAACCTAAAAATAAAAAAAAAAACCCTACAAGACAGGTGGTGTATGCTTTCCCTGCTCAAACATAAAACAAAAAAAATCATCTTTGGTTGGGTTGTGTACAACACACAGACGGTCTGAGCTTGTATTAATAGAGATTTGTATGTTACCATTGAAAATTTGTGTGTTTTCAGAGCAAGGGGACCAGATACCAATGAAAATGTGTGACCCAGTGATCCAGCCTTTCAGAGTACCCCTGTTACAATTCCCTCAGAATTCTGCATCCAGTCCAACTTTAAGGCTGCTGCTGAGATTGTCTAGTCTCACAGACTCAGACAAGACTTCAGATAAGCTTTGCATTATCCCATCACACTGAAACTGCACAAGAGCTAACTCTCCCAGGACCTGATCATTTTCTCAATTTTCTTAATGTTCCCTAAAGATATCAGTGCCCCTATGTAACATAAGGGCCTGCTTGTTGGGGTTTCTGTCCTTCCCAGTTCCCACAGCTGGTAACCCCCAAAGAAATTACATAGAGGTCTATATAACTTATAAACTGATTGGCCCATTAGCTCAGGCTTCATATTAGCTTTTATAATGTATGCCAGCCCATTATTCTAGTATATGTTAGCCACATGGCTTGGTACCTTTTTCAGTGGGACAGGTCACATCCTGCTTCTTTGGTGGTCTGGGCAGGACTGCGAGAGATCTTCCTTCTTCCCAGAATACTCCTGTTCTCATTGCCCCACCTCTACTTCCTGTCTGGTTTTCCCGCCTATACTTTCTGCCTGGCTACCAGCCAACCAGTGTTTATTTAAAATGTAATCAACAGAATACAGAATTGTCCCGTACCACCCCCAGACAACAGAAAGCAGTCCAGAAAACACGATGCCCACATTCCCAAGAGATGGGTGGATAGTTTTTGGTCATTTGATGGGTTATAGATGTTTGTTGTCATTTAGAAAGGTTGGTTACAAGTTGTTATTGGTCATGGTCAGGAAAAAAGCTAAACAATGGAGTTGGATTCAAGAATCTCTTTCTGAAGGAAAAAAGGGGGATATAGTATAGAAACAATGAGATAAAAGGGTGGATTGTTGAGTCTACCTTTGAACAACCACTAGTCTCAAATATTTTACATTGACATGGACTTTGGCATATTGATGCAAACTTAAAGTTATTTTTGTTAGGCCAAGTATATATTTCTACTCTTATTTGGGGTATTGTGCTTATCAGCTCATTTAAAAATGTAATATATAATTAAGAATGCAGGTTAGTAGTTAGTCACTTATAACAATCAAACTTAGTCATATTAAGTGTTTTCAAGATCAAACAGAGATATATTTTAGACAGCTATATGGTTTTTATTTTATTTATTTATTTATTTATTTATTTATTTATTTATTTATTCTTGATTTTCTGAAGCAGGGTTTCTCCGTAGCTTTTGGTTCCTGTCCTGGAACTAGCTCTTGTAGACCAGGCTGGCCTCGAACTCACAGAGATCCGCCTGCCTCTGCCTCCCGAGTGCTGGGATTAAAGGTGTGTGCCACCACCACCTGGCGCTATATGATCTTCAAAAGCTTCAAAAACCTACAGAATATGGCATTTAGGATGTTTCACAACCTGAGGATTTTTATGACAGCACCAACCTACTTTATAGAAAGATGATGGACACTGGGGAGCCTCTGTATGGAGTTTGCTTTCAATGTGGCAAAACTAGCCATTTTGGCAAGAAACTGCCCTTGCCTCAATTGCTGATGGTATGCTGTTCAAACTGGACAAGCAGGACACAAAAGAAAGTGACTGCTAAACTTTGCCATGACAAAGTAGAACAGTCCTTCAAAATTCCTACTTCATAAAAGAATCTTCCAGATATTCTAGGCCTGTAGGCTGAAGATTGGATGCCCCAATGTTGCAAAGGAATCTTGGGGGTGATTGTCCGGGCAGCCAGATGTCTCTGTCATTTCTAGTTTTGGAAGTAGCTTGTTCTGTGCTTTGTTTACCCAGGTAATAGTTTATCTTTCTGGAGTCTTTGATTGAATTGAAGACTGGGTAAGCAAAGTGCACGTTGTCACCAGCAGCAGACTGAAACATTCTTTCTAGAATTCTCTACTCAGATGAAACAGGTATCCTTGGCGTGAAACACTATAGACATGAATTTCAGGGTGAGTACAAGTGAGGCATACTTGGGGTTTATGAAAGTGATTTGTGAGGCATTTTTATAAACGTGTCATTACAAAGAAAATTATTTTAATTTGATTAAGCATGGGCATTAATAGAGAAAGTATAGTACTTAGTCAAGTATGGGTAAGGGGTTCTTAAAAGAACCCATTTAAGGCCAATAGATTTAAATACAAGAAAATTTTGGTGGCTTCTGTAGCCACATTCCAAGGGATGAAGTCCATGTCTTTACATTTAAGCATGGAACCTTGCTATTTTAACACGCATACCTGAAATAGCTCCATAAAAAGAATACTGGGGCTGGAGCAATGACCCGGTGGATAAAGACATTGCTGATGACCTGAACTGGATCCCTAGGACTCATTTAGTGGAAGATAAGAATCTAAACCTGCAGGTTGTTCTCTGTACTCTTCTCCTGTGATGTGGCATCCTCATAGATGCACACACGCGCACACACACACACACACACACA